>NC_034599.1:44446629-44449848 GCF_900095145.1 Mus pahari | reverse complement strand
AAGAGAAGAGAAGAGAAGAGAAGAGAAGAGAAAAGAGAAGAGAAGAGAAAAGAGAAGAAGAGAAGAGAAGAGAAGAGAAGAAGAGATTTAGGGCAGTTTTATCCTCCAAGGGTGTCTGTTGTTTCCCCCTGTGTAGTAAGAATCTTGGAAATTACTATTTCATTGTCTGTATGCTCGTTGGCCCTTAAATTCCTTCTTTTCAAAAGGCCTGGCATGCTCGTCTCCACATTGAGTCAGCCATGCCTCCTACCCTTGCTATCTTGCCCCATGACTGAAAGCATTTTCTCCCACTGCCTTGTACTTGTTTTGACCCAACACCCGATCCCAAAGTTTGTTTTAGAACTAACTCTCTGGTAAACAGCTGCTGCTCTTCCAGAAGACTCTTCAACTGGACTCCCTCTGCCTTAACTGCGATTCTGCTCTCTCTTTGAGGCTGCTGCTTCCCCTGCAGGGTTCACACTGGGCTCTGTTCTTCCTACTTCAACACAGAGGTCTCCATCAGGAGCCAAGGGTGGCATCCTCTACCCTCTCCAATATTATACACAGACATCTTCCCTCCACTCTCAGATCAGGGCAGCACCTTTCCTCCAGGTGGGAAAACTCTGCTAATCAAGATTTGAAATCTATCATTTTCCCATTAGTCTTCCGGGCTCGCTGCAAAAATGGAAGACTCCCTTTACTAACAGGGCTTCCCCTTCTCTGACCTTAGCTCCCATACACCTCTACCTGTGGAATGTCACATAGCCTCGGTTAAGATTACAGGCTCAACTTCCTTTCTCCCAATAAAAAACTGTTCAGCTAATACCTGAGATTCCTAGAACGTCTCTCCATACTAATGAGACTCACAGGCTTCAGAACAACCCTCCAACTCCCCCCAGCTTGCACACACACACACACACACACACACACACACACACACACACACACACACCTGTCTGTTGTCCCTGCTCCATTTACCCTTGTGGCCCAGTATCAGCCAAGGATCCCAGGAGTAGGAAGGGTCACACCCCCATCTTTTCCTCCCAGATCCCCTGATAATATACTCTCTTCACTGGGCACTCTGTCCTACCCCTTGGTATAGCAGTCATTTCAGTGCGTGCGTCTATCCATTGCATGGACCACCTAGCTAACTTCTAGGCCTCCACCAGGATTCTCCTTAGCTTCCACTTCCTTCATCTCCTATCAACTCTCTAACTGCAGCCTGAGTCTGGGCATCATCTCAACAGCCCCTTCAGTCTCTGCCTTCACCATTCCTGCTCAGCCACTTGTATCCTCATTCATCTTTGCCCTGGTCACCATCTCTTGTTCCCCATGTCCTCCCCAGAGCCTACACTTTCCTCCCTCGCCATCTAGCTTGTACTTTGTGGTTTATCGCTTGAATTACTTACTTCCCTGCCAACATTTTATTCTCTTGCCATTCCGAGCTCTATTATTAACTCACAATTCTTACTTCCTCCCCCTCTTTGCTGTGGTTCACTGCAGGCGGAGGACTTTTTTCCCCCTGCTTTATGGTGCTTGAGACTGAGATTTCCATGTGACTTGTTTTGGATAACAGTGTGGGCAATGGTGATAACGTGCTGGTCCTGAGCCAGGGCCTTAGAAGACCTCAGATATTTCTGTCCCTCCTTCTTCAGCCTTTACCAACACCAGGAAAAGAATGTGTCTTTTGGAGTTTGAGGAGAATGGAACAGACTCATACACAAAACCTGCAGAGTGTTACAGAACCACACAGCTAGCCTACAGACACACGAACAAACTCAAGTATTTACTATTACTATTAAACCACTGAGATTGGAAACAGTTTATAACATGACATCATTGCTTCTGCAACTAATAAAGTATCAGGGATCTTATTCTTCCTTTCAGACCCTTCCCATCAACAATGAAACATGTGTATCTCTCCCATCTTACAAAACAAGCCTAATTCCACCTCACCCCAAGCCCCTGCCACAGCCTTTTAAAAAAAAAAAAAAAAAAAAAGATATTTTATTTATTTACATTTCAAATGTTAGCCCCTTTCCTGGTCTCTCTCCAAAATCCCCAATCCCCTCCCCCATCCCCCTGCCCACCAGCCCACCCACTCCTGCTTCCTGGCCTTGGCATTCCCCTACACTGGGGCATAGAGCCTTCACAGGACCAAGGGCCTCTCCTCTACTACATATGTAGCTGGAGCCATGAGTCCCACCATGTGTACTCTTTGGTTGGTGGTTTAGTCCCTAGGAGCTCTGGGGGTACTGGTTAGTTCATATTGTTGTTCCTTCTATGGAGCTGTAAACCCGTTCAACTCCTTGGGTCCTTTCTCTGGCTCCTTCATTGGGGACCCTGTGCTCAGTCCAAGTGGATGGCTGTGAGCATCCTCTTCTGTATTTGTCAGACACTGGAAGAGCCTCTCAGGAGACAGCTATATTAGGCTCCTGCCAGCAAGCACTTGTTGGCATTCACAATAGTGTTTGGATTTGGTGATTATATATGGGATGGATCCCCAGGTCATTCCTTCAGTCTCTGCTCCACACTTTGTCTCTGTAACTCCTTCCATGGCTATTTTGTTCCCTCTTCTAAGAAGGATCGAAGTATCCACACTTTGGTCTTCCTTCTTCTTGAGTTTCATGTGGTTTGTGAATTGTATCTTGGGTATTCTGAGCTTCTGGACTAATATCCACATATCAGGGAGTACATATCATGTGTGTTCTTTTGTGATTGGGTTACTTCACTCAGGATGATATCCTCCAGATCCATCCCTTTGCCTAAGAATTTCATATATTCATTGTTTTTTATAGCTGAGTAGTACTCCATTGAGTAAATGTAGCACATATTCTGTGTCCATTCCTCTGTGACATCTGGGTTCTTTCCAGCTTCTGGTTATTATAAATAAGGCTGCTATAAACATAGTGAGGCATGTGTCCTTATTACAGGTTGGAGCATCTTCTGGGTATAGGCCTAGGAGTGGTATCACTGGGTCCTCAGGAGGTACTATGTCCAATCTTCTGAGCAAACACTAAACTCACTTCCAGCTTGCAATCCCACCAACAATGGAGGAGTGTTCCTCTTTCTCCACATCCTTGCCAGCATCTGCCGTCACCTGAGGTTTTGATCTTATCCATTCTTACAGGTGTGAAGTGGAATCATCTTCTTCTTCTTCTTCTTCTTCTTCTTCTTCTTCTTCTTCTTCTTCTTCTTCTTCTTCTTCTTCTTCTTCTTCTTCTTCTTCTTCTCCTTCTC
>NC_034599.1:44391638-44445749 GCF_900095145.1 Mus pahari | reverse complement strand
AATCCATGAGCATGGGAGATCTTCCATCTTCTGATATCTTGGATTTCTTTCTTCAGAGACTTGAAGTTCTTATCATACAGATCTTTCACTTGCTTAGTTAGAGTCACCAAGGTAGTTTATATTATCTGTGACTATTGTGAAGGGTGTTGATTCCCTAATTTCTTTCTCAGCCTGTTTATCCTTTGTATAGAGGAAGGACACTGATTTGTTTGAGATAATTTTATATCCAGCTACTTCACTGAAGTAGTTTATCAGGTTTAGGAGTTCTCTGGTGGAATTTTTTGGGTTGTTTATATATACTATCATATCATCTAAAAATGGTGATATTTTTTATTTCTTCCTTTCCAATTTGTATCCCTTTGATCTCCTTTTGTTGTCTAATTGCTATAGTTGAGACTTCAAGTACTATATTGAATAGATAGAGAAAAGTGGACAGCCTTGTCTAGCCCCTGATTTTAGTTGGATTGCTTCATGTTTCTCTCCATTTAGTTTGATGTTGGCTACTGGTTTGCTGTATATTGCTTTTATTATGTTTAGGTATGGGTCTTGAATTTCTGATCTTTCCAAGACTTTTATCATGAAGGGGTGTTGGATTTGACAAATGCTTTCTCAGCATCTGATGAGATTATCGATCATATGGGTTTTTTTCTATGAGTTTGCTTATGTAGTAGATTATGTTGTTGGATTTCCATATACTGAACCATCCCTGCATCCCGGGGATGAAGCCTACTTGATCATGATGGATGATCATTTTGATGTGTTCTTGGATTCAGGTTGCAAGAATTTTATTGAGTATTTTTGCATTGATCTTTATAAGGGAAATTAGTCTGAAATTCTCTTTCTTTGTTGGGTCTTTGTGTGGTCTAGGTATCAGAGTGATTGTGTCTTCATAGAACAAATTGCTTATAGTACCTTCTGTTTCTATTCTGTGGAGTAGTTTGAGGAGTATTGGTATTAAGTCTTCTTCGAAGGTCTGATAGAACTCTGCATAAAACCCATCTGGTCCTGGGCTTCTTTTGGTTGGGAGANTATTAATGACTGTTTCTATTTCTTTAGGGGATATTGGACTGTTTAGATNGTTAATCTGATCCTGATTTAACTTTGGTACCTTGTGTCTGTCTAGAAAATTGTCCATTTCAGCCAGGTTTTCCAGTTTTGTTGGGTATAGGCTTTTGTAGTATGACCTGATGATATTTTTGGATTTCCTCAGATTCTGTTGTTATGTCTCCCTTTTCATTTCTGATCTTGTTAATTAGGATACTGTCCCTGTACCCTCTAATTAGTCTGGCTAAGGGTCTATCTATTTTGTTGATTTACTCAAGAACCAGTTCCTGGTTTGGTTGATTCTTTGTATAGTTCTTTTTGTTTCCACTTGATTGATTTCAGCTGTGAGTTTGATTATTTCTTGCTGTCTACCCCTCTTGGGTGAATTTGCTTCTTTTTGTTCTAGAGCTGTCAAGTGTGCTGTCAGGCTGCTAGTGTATGCTCTCCAGTTTCTTTTTGGAGGCACTCAGAGCTATGAGTTTTCCTCTTANGACTGCTTTCATTGTGTCCCATAAGTTTGGGTATATTGTGGCTTCATTTTCATTAAACTCTAAAAAGTCTTTAATTTCTTTCTTTNTTTCATNCTTGACCAAGGAATCATTGAGTAGAGTGTTGTTGAGTTTCCACGTTAGTGTTGTCTTTCTATTATTTATGCTGTTATTGAAGATCAGCCTTAGTCTGTGGTGATCTGATAGGATGCATGGGATAATTTCAATAATTTTGTATTTGTGGAGGCCTGTTTTGTGACCAATTATATGGTCAATTTTGGAAAAGGTACCATGAGGTGCTAAGAAGTTATATCCTTTTGTTTTTGGATAAAATGTTCTATAGATATCTGTTAAATCAATTTGTTTCATAACTTCTGTTAGTTTCACTGTGTCTCTGTTTAGTTTCTGTTTCCATGATCTGTCCATTGATGAGAGTGGAGTGTTGAAGTCTCCCACTATTATTGCATGCGGTGCAATGTGTGTTTGAGCTTTAGTAAGGTTTCTTTTATGAATGTGGATGCCCTTACATTTGAAGCATCTATGTTCAGAATTTAGAGTTCATCTTGGTGGATTTTACTTTGATGAGTATGAAGTGCCCCTCCTTGTCTTTTTTGATAACTTTGGGTTGGAAGCCAATTTTATTTGATATTAGAATGGCTACTCCAACTTGTTACTTGGGACAATTTGCTTCAAAAATTGTTTTCCAGCCTTTTACTCTGAGGTAGTGTCTGTCTTTGTCACTGACGTGGGTTTCCTATATGCAGCAAAATGTTGGGTCATGTTAACCAGTCTGTTAGCCTATTTATTTTATTGGGGAATTGAGTCCATTGATATTAAGAGATATTAAGGAAAGTAATTGTTGCTTCCTGTTATTTTTGTTATTAGAATTGGAATTCTGTTTATGTGGCTATCTTCTTAAAGGTTTGTTGAAAGATGACTTTCTTGCTTTTTCTAGGGCATACTTTCCCTCCTTGTGTTGGAGTTTTCCCTTTATTATCCTTTGAAGGGCGGGATTCATGGATAGATATTGTGTAAATTTGGTTTTGTCATGGGATACCTTGGTTTCTCTATCTCTGATAATTGGGAATTTTGCTGGGTATAGTAGCCAGGGCTGGTATTTGTGTTCTCTTAGGGTCTGTATGACATCTGCCCAGGATCTTCTGGCTTTCATAGTCTCTGGTGAGAAGTCTGGTGTATTTCTGATAGGTCTGCCTTTACTTGTTACTTGACCTTTTTCCCTTACTGCTTTTAATATTCTTTTTTGTTTTGTTTTGTTTTGTTTTGTTTTGTGCATTTGGTATTTTGATTATTATGTGANGGGAGGAATTTCTTTTCTGGTCCAATCCATTTTGAGTTCTGTAGGCTTCTTGTATGTTCATGGGCAACCTTTGTTGAAGATGTTTATTGGCCCTTTAAGTTGGGAATATTCACTCTCTTCTATACCTGTTATCCTTAGGTTTGGTCTTCTCATTGTGTTCTGGATTTCCTGGATGTTTTGAGTTAGGATCTTTTTGCATTTTGCATTTTCTTTGATTGTTGGGTCAATGTTTTTTATGGTATCTTCTGCACCTAAGATTCTCTCCTCTATCTCTTGTATTCTGTTGGTGATGCTTACATCTATGATTCCTGATCTCTTTCCTAGGTTTTCTAACTCCAGGGTTGTCTCCCTTTGTGGTTTCTTTATTGTATCTATTTCTATTTTTAGATCTTGAATGGTTTTGCTCATTTCCTTCTCCTGTTTGATTGTGATTTCATGTAATTATTTAAGGGATTTTTGTGTTTCCTCTTTAAGGGTTTCTACTTCTTTACCTGTGTTCTCCTGTACTTCTTTAAGGGAGTTATTTATGTCCTTCTTAAAGTCCTCCATCATCATCATGAGAAGTGACTTTAGATCCATATCTTGCTTTTCTGGTGTGGTTGTGTATCCAGGTCTTGCTATGGTGAGAGAATTGGGTTCTGGTGATGTCAAGTAACCTTGATTTCTGTTGCTTCTGTTCTTATGCTTGCCTCCTGCCATCTGATTATCTCAAGTGCTCCCTGCCCTCACTATATCTGATTGGAGCCCTTCCTTCCTGTAACCCAGTTGAGTCAGAACTCCTCAGATTCTGGCTTTCTCTGTGATCTTGTGATTCTGGAATCCTGTGATCCTGAGATTCTGGATGTGTCAGAGTTCCTTGGAGTCAAGCTGCCTAGGAAACCCTGAGATCCTTGTGTTACCAAGCTCCTGGGATCCTGGGATTGTGGAATCCTAAGATCCTGGGCATGTTAGAGCACCCAGGAGTAGAGACTCCTCTCCACTGGGTACCTTGGGACTGTCCACTGAGATTATGCCCAAGGTAGAGCAGTGACAACCAGAAGGAACCTTAGCCAGTGGTCTGGTGTGGTTCCTGTGTCCCTGGAACCTGCTTGTCCCAGTTACTCCCAGCGGTGTTGGAGCAGATGTTGTGTTCTACTCACCTACTCCTAAGATCCTGGGTGTGTTAGAGCACCCAGGAGTAGAGACTCCTCTCCTCTGGGGATCGTGGGACTGTCTGCTGAGATTGCACCCAAGATAGAGCAGCTGCCATGGTCATATCTACCTACCACCATCTCACTGTTCTCCCGGGTGAGACCTGTTTTTTCTTACTGTCTTCCAGACTCGCCTGTCTTTCTTGCCCCACCTTCCTGCAGTCTGATTGAGTTCCCCACTTCCTTGAGCCTGCTCTTCACAGGGTTTATCCAACAATACTTACTAACTACCTGTATGGTGCTTTGGGGATACAAATAAAAGAACACTGGTTGAATCCCTGACAGCCTGGTGGGGCATTTGAACCTGTGAATACACATCATGCTAAGAGCTACACAGGAGTAAAAAGGATAGTTGGGTGTGTATACAAAGCCCAAATCCACGGGCCAGAGCTTTTTATTTTTATCTAGGGGCACCAAGTTTGATAGAAGAACATAGCAGGCAAAAAAAAATGCACTAGGGTACACTTTCCAACTACTTAGGGGAAAGAATTGTTCTCTTAACAACACAAATCCCATCATTCCTAGGCTTTTTATCTATGTGTTGTTTTTCTTTTCTTTTTTTTTTTTTTTTGGAATAGCTGTGTGAGAGAAGGTCTTTGTTGGTCATTTTATCCTCACTGGGCTTATCATAGGAATTTGGTAAATATTTGATAATATTAATGAACAAAATGTTAACAAAATTCTCATGGAGTAAATATTAGAAGCACTAGACAATGTTCCTCGCTAAATTTCTTGGCACAGTGTTATTGATAATTAAACACTAGAGTAAAAACTAGTATTTGTTTCATGTCTAACAGAATGTCATGTGCAGAACTGTTTCTTCATGAATGCTTTTTAAATGCTTATTGAATGCATACAGTGGTCAGTAAGTCAAGCTCTTAGGAGTCTATGTAATCCTACATCTTCCATTCCAGGCTCAGGGAACCAAAACTGGTGTTCTGAAAAGATGTGACAATTTTAGAAGATCACCCCATTATTCAGCACTGATATCATCACACTTTAAGCCTCATGTGGGGAAGTCTATGATTTTTTTTTCAGAGCAAATTGTATCAAGATACACGAAAAGTGCAGCACTGAAGAATCCTCACACGGATGAAACATAAGCTAGACCAGAGATGTAGTGTCAGTTGGATAAACCAAAAGTTGTTCAGAAAGGGAATTGATGGCAAAGGGACCACCAGCAACCAAGGATCAGAAATAAGTGATAATGGACAGATTGACGGACAAAGGTTCACATTGTTATGAAAGACCATAACCAAAAGTCAGACTGAACTCAAGGTCCAAATAATTGATAACCAAGTCTCAAATTGACTTTGATTAAAAACATCTAGAGCAAAAGGAAAAGATACTGACATACACAGAAATGTCACCAGGCAGACGAAAGGACACCTTCATCTTCCCCTCTCAAGTTCAGGGGTGTACATTCATAACAGTAGACATGGATAAGCAAGTCCCAGATGGAGTCACACTACTAAGACCAGAGACTCATTTCTTAGACAAAGATGAAAGCCCATTGGAGTTCCTAAAGCCTTGAATGAACATTGGTTACCATCAGTTAAATCTGCTTGCAAACTTCAGTGGACCAAGAAGTTTGAGTGATACAAGAGAGCCATTGAAGCTTGCAAGAGCCATCGGAAGAGAGGCCTATGGGAAACTGGTACTTCCTGAGGCCTAGCCACTGCTCTGTGCGGTAGGGCATAGCATCAGGTGTGTTTGTAGGAAAGGAACAGCCACAGTCTTTGTGACCATTCAGAGTTCAGGGAGGCCCGTAATGTTGATTGATAGTTTATGTCTGTTGTATTTACATCATCTTCCTCGATTTTGTATAATTTTCTTCTTGCATCACAGAGAGATTTTCCTGGCACCAGAACTTTAAACCTATATTTCAGTGGTTATATTTCCTGGATAACTTCACTTCTTTATAACTTGCATACAAATAAAGTTTAGGAGAAACTACAGCTGGATTAAAAAATAAGGAACAAATTTTTGTGTGATCCCAGCAGACCGGGATACCCACAGTCAACTACCTGATATGTAATTCCCTGGGATCTTGGCACAATTTCTAAAACAAAGCTTAGAGCAGACTGTGCATATAATTTTATATCCTGGTTTTTATTTGACAATGTGCACTGAACATCTTTCCGTGTCCATAAATTACCCCAATGGAGACATGAAAGTTGTTATAGCCAAGCATTGTTCTATTTTACTGGTGTTGTTAGCGATAATCTACTGTCTGACGTCTAAGCTGTCATCATGTTTCAGATGTCATAACAGTAAATGAACCTTCAGGGGACCCCCTCATGCATCCTGAATTATCCCCCCCCCAGTCTCTCCCGCCCTTTCTACCCCCTCCTCTTTATTTCTTAGCCTCCCTCCTATGCGCCACCATCTTTGTGTCCAAACCAAACCTCCTAGTTCCTCTTGAACAAACCACACTCTCTGCCTCTGTGCTCTAGGACCTACCCTGCTCACCTCTTGGAAAGTTCTCCCACCACATGCAATCTCTCCCTCACCATCGCTCAGTCTTCATCCTCCTAAAGAAGCAGTTCTCAGCCTGTGGACCACAACCCCTTTGACGAACCTCTCCACAAGTATTTACACTATGATTCATGACAGTAATAAAATTACAGTTGTGAAGTAGCATGGTCACCACAACATGAAGTATTAAAGCATTAAAGGGTCCCAGCATTAAGAAGGTTGACAACTGCTGTCTTAAAGCAAACTTCAGGGGTAGCAGTATCCCTTTCTTTCCTTTTCGCTGATTTGTAAGGTCCATCAAGGACGGGATAATATCTGCCTATTGGATAAGGTCAATCTATTGGAAACAATGTCAACACATGAACAGTACTCCATCAACATTCTGTGAATAAATTCCTTGGGAAAGGAATACTAAATCAAAGGTCTCCACTTATCAAAGCTAGCAAGAAATGTGGCCCAACTGTCGTCCCGCAAAGCCTCTCACCGACTGACTTCTGCTCTGACAGAGGGGAAGATTACACATTGCTCAATGCATGTGAAAATTCAAGATTCACTTCTCACCATGGCATTGTCTAGGGACCCTGACAAGAATGGCATTTGGTGGTTCGTGGAGGAGTCTCAGCACAGTAGGGTGTAGACATGATTGTGTTTCCCAGGCTTGACTTTCTGCTATGTTCTATTGAACCCCCCCCCCCTTTCCCATCACTTACTGATATTTCGTGCTGAAAAAAAAGAATGTTCCTGTCACTTTCAGTTATTAAAAACTCAGTCTAGTTAGTTTCAGACTCAAACTTTGTGTTTGTTTCAAAGCTCTTCCCTCCCCACTCAAGGCCCAGGGACTCTAGGGACCCAGAGGTGGGAGTTGTGTGTCTTCTCTTTTCACTCCTCTCATCCTCTTTCTTTTGTGTCTAGCTCTTCTAGACTTGGAAGCAGGAAAAAGTATGGGGAGATGAAAGGCACCTCAGCCCAGGGAGGAGCAGAAGTCATGAGAGTGCTTCATCACTCTTGAGCTTGTTGGATCTGATTCTATGGGAAGTCAGTGGTCAGTGCTGGTGTACCAGTCCCCATGTGAACTATAGTGTTCTTAACTGGAGGAATGTTCTACTTAGCCAGGTTTTCCTTTCATCCACTCAGAAAAACGTAAGGTCTTCACCAACATGGGCTATGGCACTGCCATCTCTGAGAAATCTCATCTCTTGCTCTAGCAGCCAGCCTGATAGCTCCCAGCCTTGACCCCTTCTCATCCCTCACACCTTTAGGTCAATCCACATGAAAGATTCTCCCTCTTTACCCTTCAAAGATCAAAGTGGGGAGGTTGGAGGCACCTCCAGTCCTTCCATAGTACCTGGTTGTGAAGCTATTCCTCAAAAAGAAGCACTCCTTCCTGAAGGGAGTGGGGAAGCACATAAGACTCGGGAAATAAACAAAACTCACTAGGCTCAGGGAGCTTTTGAAAGTTACAGGATTTACAAGTGCCCCCCACACCCCCTCCAAGGTTATATTAGCAGCAGCAATGGCTAGGAAAAGGAGATTAAGGCTGAGGTACCTGCAAGTTGTCTAGGAAGCTCCAAAAATACAGCTTTATGACTCATTGACCATGCTGGGCTGGCTTTTGTGTGATATAACTGCTTTTGAGTCATCCACATTCTTAGAAGTAACTCCTTACTTACACTCCTGAAGGTGACCCAAATACACTTGTGGTGCTTTCTTTGACCTTTGGCATTCTATTTAAGATGAATATGTATTTGTTCGTATCTCAGAAGTCCTACACAGCATCTTCTTCCACTGATGAGGAATTTGCAGAAATCTCTATACTAGACATCACCAATAGTCTCTGGTCATGTGTCTCCCACGAGAGATAACAGACAAGATACTGCCAGGGTTACCATTCTACAGCCATCTCACCACACCATTTCCCATCCTCACCTTATATAAATGAGAGTAGAGGGACAGAGGTCAGAATTGAGGGCAGGGAGAAGGTGGCAGATTGGTCAGTCCTGCAACCTTGGACTTGCAAACTGCACTGCCATGGTGTGTTGGTTCTACAACTCCATGTACCTAATTGGAATACAGGATTCACTTGTGCCTCTCCTATGGCTTGATTTGGCTACAGTTCTGAGCACCATATATATATATATAAACTCATTATTTTGCTAAAGATGTGCCCATCCTAGTCCACAACAATATTTATGTAATTGTTGCAGAAATCGATTGCCTATGGCTATTCTTGAAGCGAGACTGGAACAAAAGTGCAGGTGAGACCAGGCAATTTGTGATTAAAGGGAAAACACCCACATAAAGGAAGAGAGGCTGAGCTCAGGATCCTGCAAGGGGAGGATGGAGAAGGAGTGGCTCTTGTGACTCCAGGAGCCTGGAAGCTTAGGAAGCTCTTGTTCAGTCTTATCTGTCATTAGGGGCATCAGCAAAACAGAGATGGAGAAGAACCCCTAGTGAAACCCTGAACCAAGTTTGTCCTCCGATGCAAATGCCACACCCAATAGATCGGAGACTCTGGCTGAAGTCCCTGCCTTCCCACGGTCAACAAATGTAATAGTCCATTCAGTCACTTCCAGCACCTGAGCTTTTAAAGCTGATCGAGTAGATGCAGAAGAACTGGTGACTGGAAGGATGAATGGCAGGAATTCTTCCAGCTTCAGTATCCACTGGAAAAGAAATCTGGGACAGGAGTTCAATGAATCATTCACAATGACAGGGCCCTCTCTTCCTTTCCAGGTGGTCTGTGGAAGTCAAATGCTCACTGTGTTAATTAAGATCAGAATGTTAGTGGCCTTGGGGCTCATTAATCTTGGCTTCGGTGGCATTGATTTCTTGTTTAGTAATTGGCTTACCAGAGCCCTTGATGGCATAAACTATCCATTTGCATAATTAAGACATGAGTCTTAAACTTGGATAGTAGCCAGAGCACTGGAGACTGGACACCACCAAGGGCAGCAGGTGCATGACAGCTTGGAGTCCCAGCACCACAGACTCGCCAGCTGATGCCATTTGCTTCTGAGAACTTCTCTTTAGACACTTATTTTTGAAGGATGATGCCAAGAGATTGGTCCACTAAAATTGGACTTGCAGAGAGGCTCTGGTGGTTTTAAACGTCTTCACAGTTTCATTCTTGTTCCTTCAAAGAGTAAAGCCCAGTTCTCTCTCCTTCCCGTCAGTATGGACCAATCAGCAAATCAGCAACAGTGTTCCCTCTCCCTCTCCTCTCCCTCTCCCTCTCCCTCTCCCTCTCCCTCCCCTTCACATCCCTCTCCCTCTCTCCCTCCTCTTCCCTTCTTCTCTTCCTCTTTGCCCCTCCCCTCCTCCTCTCCCCCTCTCCATTTATTCTGAAGGAAGTGTATGTACTGGGTTATCCAAGCAGCTCATGAAAATTGATGCTGGTGAGACACTGGTGCCTTCTAAACTGGCAGCATGCACTGGCCAGCCACACTGTGAGACCTCCGGCCCCCACCAAGCTTTTCAAATGACTGAAGCCCAGCAGCCAACTCTATGAGACCCCAAGAAAGAACCTGACAACCAAATTCCTGACTGTGAGATCGTAAATGTTTATTGAGATATATGTTTTGAAAACTGATTTATTGCATATATAAATCATGCACGATGAAGGGTTTCATTGTGACATTTTTATTTGTGCACATAATATATTTCAATCATAGCTGCCCTCTGATAATTCTCTTTTCCTCCTCACACTTTTAATGATCTTTAACTAACTTGCTCCTTTAATATCTTTTTTATGAACTAATGAACTTGATGAGAGGCTGCTCATAGGAACATGGGCAAGAATTTGTTTGCAAAAGCATAGGTGGCTTACCAGTAGCTACACAACAGAAGAAAATATCTCTCTCCTCCACCAACTATTAGCATCATACAAAGTCTCAGGTAGAGCTGGAGCCCATGAATCCATTCCCACACCATGGCAGGACACTGATGGCTGCAATGGTGCACAGGCTTTGTGCAAGTTAATCACAGCTTCTGTGAATTCAAGAGTGTAACAGGCATTCCATGCCAAGAAAGCAGCATTCTATACTACTTCTTGTTCTTCCTCTGGCTCTTACATTCCTTTTTCCCCATCTTCTGAAGTGTTTGTTGAGCCTTGGAGGAAATTATATAGGTGAGCCATTTATGGCTGAGTATTTAACAGTCATTCTTCTAATTACTTTAACTAGTTGTGAGTATCTGCAGGTATTTTTGCCCACTGCAAAAAGGATTTTTTGCTAACCAAAGCAGACAAGTATTCTACTCTATGATCCTAAGCATGGTTATTTAAAAGGTAACTTGGTAGGCACATCACGTCTCTGTTTGGCAAAATAATGACAGCTTCCCCACTAGAGCCTGTGGTCTCCCTAGCCATGGTCTTTTGACTAGGTTTACACAATCATAAGTGAATTATCTCCTGTGCATCAGGCCTCAAATCCAATCAGAACATGGCGGGTTACCATTATGGCATCACTGGGCACACCTTGCCTAGGCAATCAGAATTTCTGCACACAGGATCCACAGCTAATTAAAACTATCAGTGACAGTACTCTTACACAGCCTATGTAGTATCTTCTAGTACTGTGAGATCTAGATAGCAGGAAGGAAACTCACAGCCAAGGTCCAGCAAGATTTCTGTGTCCTTAAACCATGTTACACACATTAAATAATACGTGGGACATTAGTTTTTTCAGTGCTGTCTTTAATAAATACTTTAAAATTAATTTTTATTAATCATTAATTTTATTAATTATTAATTTGTATATATGCATGAATGGTCTGTCTGTATGTATATGCACCACTGTGTGCATGGTAACTTAAGGAGATGAGAAGACGGTGTCAATCCACTGGGAGTGGAGTTATAGACAGTTGTGAATGCTATGTGAGTGCTGGTCCTCTGCAAGAGCAGCAAGGGCCCTTAACCATTGAGCCATCTCATCATGCAAGTATTCACGTGTATTTTTTTAATTAAGTAATTTATTTACTTTGCATCCTGATCACCGCTTCCCCTACCTCCCTCCTTTCTTTCCAGTCCCTCCCTCTTATGTCACATCACCCCTCCTTTTCTCCTCAGAGAAGGGAAGGCAGATAGTGGATAACAACCTGCCTTGTTGCAGTAGGACCGCATGCATCTTCTCCTATTGATCCTAGACAAGGCAGCCCAGTTAGGGGGAAAGGGTCTAAAGGCAAGCAACAGAGTCAGAGACAGCTCCTGATCCAGTTGTTAGGGGGTCCCACATGAAGACCAAGTTGCACATCTGTTATATATGTGTAGTGGGCCTAGAGCCATCTCATGCATGCTCTTTGGGTGGTTGGTGGTTCTGTCTCTGTGAGCCCCTATGGGCCCAGCTTAGTTGATTCTGTAGGTTTTATTATGGTGTCCTTGACCTCCATGGCTCCTGCAATCCTTCCTCCTTCTCTTCCACAGGATCCTCCAAGCTCCATCTAAGGTCTGTTTGTGGGTCTCTGCAGCTGTTTCCATCAGCTGTGGGGTGAAGCTTCTCCGAGGACAGTTACACTAGGTTTCTGTCTGCAAGTATAGTAGAATATCATTAATAGTGTCAGGGGTGAGCTCTCTCTCATGACATGGGTCTCGAGTTAACATTTGTCCATTCCCGCAATTTCTACCCCAACTTAACCCCTGTACATCTTGTAGACAGGACAAATTTTGGAGTGAAGGTTTTGTTGGGTGAGTGGGTGGAGGGCCATTGGAAAGCTAGCCTGACTACAGGAGATGGCTGATTCAGGTTCCATATCCACTATTGCTAGGAGCGGTAGCTAGGATCACCTTCATAGGTTCCTGGGGGTTTCCCTTGTCCTAGATTTTGAGCTCATCCCAGAGATGCCCCTTGTATCATTTCCAGGTCTGGTTCTCTCTCCCTCCATCCTATGCACACCTAATCCTTACCCCTGTTTCCCTCCCTACCCTGTCACCCACCCAGTTCCCACACTTGGTCCTCCTCCATGTCTATTTTATTTCCCCTTCTCAGTGGGATTCAAGCATTCTCTCTTAGGTCCTCCTCGTTACTTGGCTTCTCTGAGTCTGTGTATTGTAGCATGGTTAGCCTGTACTTTATGGCTAATATGCACAGGTGAGTACATATCATGTATGTCTTTCTGTGTCTGGGTAACCTCACTCAGAATGATAGTTTCTAGTTCCATCCATTTGCCTGCAAACTGCGTGATGTATTTCTTTTTGATAGCTGAGTAGCATTTCATTGTGTAAATGTACCATGTTTTCTTTATCCATTCTTCAGTTGAGAGACATATAGCTTGTTTCCAGTTTCTGGTTATTGTGAATAAAGCTGCTATGAATATAGTTGAGCAAGTGTCCTTGTGGTATGGTGGAGCATTTAGGGATATATGCCGAGGAGTAGTATAACTAGGTCTTCAGGTGGAACTATTTTGAATTTTCTGAGAAATTACCAAATTGGTTTCTAGAGTGGTTGTACAAGCGAGCCCTCCCACAAGCAATGGAGGAGTGTTCTCCTTGCCCCACATCCTTGCCAGCATAGGAGCTGTCAGTTGAGGTTTGGATCTTAGCCATTCCGATGGGTGTAGGATGGAATCTCAGAGTTGCTTTGATTTGCATTTCCCTCGTGACCAATGATGCTGAGTATTTCTTTAAGTGCTTCTCAGTCATCGAATTTCTCTATCGAGAATTATCTGTTTAGTGCTGTGCTCCATTTTTTAATTGGGTTATTTGGTTTGTTGGTGTCTAATTTATTGAGCTCTCTATATATTTTGGATATCGGCCCTCTGTCAGATGTAGGGTTGGTGAAGACCTTTTCCCATTGTGTAGGCTGCCGTTTCATCCAATTGACAGTGTCCTTTGCCTTACAGACGCTATTCAGTTTCATGAGGTCCCATTTAGTAATTGTTGATCTTAGCGTCTGGTGTATTGGTGTTCTGTTCAGGAAGTTGTCTCCTGTGCCTATGCATTCCAGGCTATTCCTTACTTTCTCTCCTATCAGATATAGTGTGTCCAGCTTTATGTTGGGGGCTTTTATTCACTTGGATATGAGTTTTGTGCAGAATGAGAAATATGAATCTATTTTCATTTTGCTATGCTGACATCCAGTTAGATCAGCACCATTTGTTAAAGACGCCTTCGTTTTTCCATTGTATAGTTTTGGCTTTTTTTGTCAAAAATTAAGTGTCTTTAAGTGTGCGGATTTATTTCTGGACCATAAACTTGATTCCATTGACCAATCAGTCTATTTTTACGGCAATACCATGTAGTTTTTATTACTATTACTCCTTAGTACAGCTTGAAATCAGAGATGGTAATTCCTCCAGAAGTTCTTTTATTATACAGGATTACTGTAGCAGGATACAGGATCCTGGGGTTTTTTGTTTTTCCATATGGAGGTGACTGTTATATTTTCAAGCTCTGTGAAGAGTTGTGTTGGAAATTTGATAGGTATTGCATTGAATCTTCAGATTGCTTTTGGTAAGAGTTCATTTTTATGATGCTAGTCATACAAATCCATGACCATGGGAGATCTTTCCATCCTCTGATACTTTCCTCAGTTTCTTTTCTTTTCTTTTCTTTTCTTTTTTTTCTTTTTTTTTTTCTTTCTTTTTGAAACAGAGTTTCTCTCTATAGCCCTGGCTGTCCTGGAACTCACTTTGTAGACCAGGCTGGCCTCGAACTCAGAAATCTGCCTGCCTTTGCCTCCCAAGTGCTGGGATTAAAGCGTGCACCACCACATCCGGCTCCTCAATTTCTTTCTTCAGAAACTTGAAGCTATAGCTCATACAAGTCTTCCACTTGCTTGGTTAGAGTTACACCAAGATATTTTGTATTAGTAGTGGCTATTTTCATGAGTGTTATTTCCCTAATTTCTTCCTCATCCAGGTTATTGTTTATATATAGGAGGGCTACTGGGTTTTTGTTGTTGTTGTTTGTTTGTTTAGTTTAGTTTAGTTTAGTTTATCCTGTATTCAGTCGTTTTGCTGAAGGTGTTTATCAGCTGTAGGAGTTCTCTGGTAGAATTTTAGGGGTTCACTTATGTACACTATCATATCATCTGCAAATAGCTATACTGTAACTTCTTCCTTTCCAATCTGTATTGTTTGGTCTCCTTTAGCTGTCTTATTGCTGTAACTAGAACTTCTAGTACTATGTTGAATAAATAGCGACAAAGTGTGCAGCCTTCTCTCATCCCGGATTTTAATGGAATTGCCTTGAGTTTCTTCCCATTTAATTTGATGTTGGCTATTTATTGGCTTGCTATATATCGCTTTTATCATGTCTAGGCATGCACCTTGTATCCCTGATCGCTCCAAGACTTATATGATAACAGGGTGCTGGATTTTGTCAAAGGCTTTTTCAGCATAATGAGATGATTTTTTTTCTTTCAGTCTGTTTATAAGATGGATTACATTGATGAATTTTTGTATGTCGAACCATTTCTGCATCCCTGGGATGAAGGTTACTTGATCATGGCAGACAATGTTTTTGATGTATTCTTGGATTCAGTATACAAGTACTTTGTTGAGCATTTTTTAAAATAAATGTTCATAAAGGAAATTGGTCTGAATTTCTCTTTGTTGAGTCTTTGTGTGGTTTAGATATCAGGGTGACTGTGGCCTCAGAATTAGTTTGACATTATTCTTTCTTTTTCTATTTTGTAGAATAGTTTGAGGATATTGGTATTGCCTCTTCTTTGAAAATTTGATAGAATTCTGCACTAAAATCATCTGACCCTGGGCTTCTTTTGGTAGGGCAACTTTTAATGATTGCTTCAATTTTCTTAGGAGTTATAGGTCTGTTTAAATTGCTCACTTAATCTTGACTTAACTTTGGTAAGTGATCTTTATCAAGAAAATAATCTGTATATGATTCCTTGGTATCTGCTGTTATGTCTCCTTTACATTTCTGATTTTGTTAATTTGGATTCTCTCTCTCTGTCTCTCCCTCTCTCTCTGTCTCTGTCTCTCTCTGTCTCTGTCTCTGTCTGTCTCTCTCTGTCTCTGTCTCTGTCTGTCTCTGTCTGTCTCTGTCTCTGTGTGTATGTGTCTGTCTATCTGTCTGTCTGACTTTCTCTCTCTCTCTCTCTCTCTCTCTCTCTCTCTCTCTCTCTCTCTCTCTGTGTGTGTGTGTGTGTGTGTGTGTGTGTGTGTGTGCCTTTTATTTAGTTTGGCTAAGGGTTTAGCTATTTTGTTGATTTTTCTTCAAGAACCAGCTTTTGGTTTGTTGATTCTTTGTATTGTTCTCTTTGTTTCTAATTTATTGATTTCAGCCCTGATTTTGAATATTTCCTGCCATCTGCTCTTCTTAGGTATGTTTGCTTCTTTTTGTTCTAGAGCTTTCAGGTGTGCTGTTAAGTTGCTAGCATGAGATCTCTCCAATTTCTTTATGAAGGCATTTAATGCCCAAAACTTTCCGCTTAGCACTGCTTTCATTGTATCCCATAAGTTTGGGTATGCTGTGCCTTCATTTTCATTGAATTCCAGAAAGTCTTTAATTTCTTTATTTCTTCCCTAACCCAGTGATCATTCAGTTTCCATGAATCTGCAGGGTTTCTGTTGTTCCTGTTTTTGTTGAAGTCTAGCTTTAATCTGTGGTGGTCTGATAAGATACAAGGTGTTATTTCAATTTTCTTGTATCTGTTAAGACTTGTTTTGTGTATGATTACATTGTCAATTTTGGAGAAGGTCCTATGAGGCGCTGAGAAAAATGTATATTCTTCTGCATTTGGGTGAAATATTCTGTAGATATCTATTAGCTCCATTTGATTGATAATGTCTACTAGTTTTATTATTTCTTGGTTTAGTTTCTGTCTCAATGACCTGTCCACTGGCAAGAACCCTATTAATGTGTAGGGTTCTCTGTGTGATCTAAGTTTTAATAATATGTCTTTTACAAATGTAGATGCCCTTGCATTTGAGGCATAGATACTCAGAATTGAGATGTCATAAAGAAATTGGAGAGATCTCATACTAGCAACTGTGTTAGGGTGTGCAGGGCTTGTTGTCGTAGGATAGCTGGGTTCTAGTGGTACCACATTGCCCTGGTTCTTGTTGATTATGTTCTTAGGCTTGCCTTTAGCCATTTGGATGTCCCTGGTGCTGGCAGGCCACCAGGAATGCAGGCAGAGATGTGGGCTGGATAATCATGTCCAAGAGACAGGGTGCATTTTACTGCTGTTGGGTGTGATTTAGGGGGACTTAAAAGGCAGGGGACTGGTGGAGAGGGGGTTTACCGGGTAGTTCCTGGTGCCAGCAGACATCCTGGGATGCAGGCAGAGCTGCAGGCTCAACAATGGACGTCAAGGGATGGAGTGCAGTCCACCTCTGTTGGACATGCCCCAGGGGAACTTGGCAGACTGGACATTTAGAGGGATGGGTCTAAATTGGATGTTCCTGCTGCCTGCATGCCTCCAAGAATTCAGTATTCTAGGCTATAAATGGATTATAGGGGACAGGGTGCAGTCTGCTGCTGCTTGGGTGTGCCTAAGGCGATCTGGTGGACAAGGGGCCTATAGCAGAGTCCTACCTGGTTGTCCTAGATGTTGGCAAGCCTGGCTGTCCCTGCTTCCAGCAGGCCTTCAGGAATGTAGCCATATGTATTTTTACAAAGCTCACTGTAATGTCCTCTGTAATAGTATAAAAAGAAAGCAGTGGGAATTTTTAGTGATAGAATTAAACGAATTTCAGGGGCAAGTTAAATAATTTCATCTAAGCATTACATTAATTAAATTTGCACTAAAACCCACAAAATTTCAAATTCAGATGGGTTAATTAGTAGGTGTCTTAGGATTTCTATTGCAATGATTTAAAGAAGGAGAAGAAGAGGAAGAGGAGGAGGAGGAGGAGGAGGAGGAGGAAAGAAACACCATTACTGAAAAGCAACTTAGGGAGGAAAGGGTTTATTTCATCTTACTGCTTATAGTTTGTCATCCAGGGAAGTCAGGATAGGAATCCAAGACAGGAACCTGGAGATAGGAACTGATGCTGCTTACTGCCTTAGACCTCACAACTTGCTCAGAGTGCCTTTTTATACTGCCTAGAGCCACCAACCCAGGGATGGCATTGGCCACAGTGAGCTTGGCCCTCCCATATCAATCATCAATCAAGAAAATGGACCCCAGGTTTGCTCACAGGCCAATCCGGTGAGGACATTTTTTCCAATCAAGGTTCCCTATCAAGTTGACATAAAACTAGACAACACAATAAGTTTACCAGCAATTTATAAGGAAAAATATATAAATCTTTATATAAACAACCCTCAGGAAGAAAAAGAGTGGGGGAGAAGAATTTCCAAATTAATCATAACATTGATTTCAAAGTTAACAGAAATAATTTTTGAAAGGAGATTATACATAATCATAATTCATCAGCATAATTCAAAATATTTTAAGCAACATTTTAGAAGCAATGGTAGGGGCTGAGATGGCTCAGCAGGTGAAGCCTGGTGACCTGAATTTGATCCCTAGAACTCATATGGTAGAAGGAGAGAACTGACTCTTATAATTGTCTTCTATTGTCCATTTGTGGTGATCCCTATAAGTTGAGCACAAAAATGCAAGGCTGATTCAAAATTGTTAAAAAACAAAAATCAAAGTAGCTTACTTTACAAAAAAAAAGTCATGAGGACTGGGCGGCCCAAGGTCTCTCACTCTCTGCACTGTCTCCATCAAACCATATCCCACTTATGGTTCAGGAAAGAAGAGACAGCAAGAGCATAAAAGCCAGAGGAGATGGAAGGCACCAGGAAACTCTGCGTGATCAAAGTTCACATGAACTCACAGAGCTGAGCAGCACAGAGGTCCTCTGCATATGGCTTCCAGGTCTATGGCTTCCAGCTCTATGGCTTCCAGGTTCGTGTTTATGTGGGATTCTTGAGTGTGGAGTGAGTGGGTCTGTGACTCTTGTGTTTTCTCATGAGTTCTTTTCCTTCTGTTTGTCTTGCCCAATTCCAATGTGTTATTTTTTTGTTTTACTGTATCTAATCTTTTCTGTTTTATTTAATTTTATTTTAATATTATTCCTTAGAAGCCTGTCTGCTTTCAAAGGAGAGACAGAACGGGAGCAGACCTGGATGGAAGGAGACGAGAGATGAACTAGGAGGTGTGGAGAAAGGGGAAGCTGTAATCAGGTTATAGTATAAGAAGGAAAAAAAATTCTACTTTCAAAGAAAAAGAGACCACAAATTTGGGAAAGAGCTGGGGGTGAAATGATAGAGACAGGAAGAAGGAAAAGGAGAGGTGGGGGATTTTGTAATTATCTTTTAATTAAATAATTTTTTTTTAAAGAAAGCCATTGAGGGAAGATGCTAGGGAGAAAAACACATTATCACAATTTAGGAAATTATCTCTTGACAAAAGGCAATATTCATTGATAATTTTAAAGAATAATTTACCTGGAAAGAAACAGAAAGGGGTGCTTTCTTAACATTGTAGAGAAATGTTAGAAAATAGAAACAGATGTTTCATACCAATGCCTGTAGCCTAACATTGTATTGCACATCTTGTCTAGTGCATTAAGGCAAGAAAAGTAAATTAAAAGTACAAAGATTACCAATGGAGAAATGAAACTGTCACTGTTCACTGACAAAATAATCATCTAGAAATTATGAAAAAGTTTACAATTAAACTATTACCATTAATAAAAGATTAGTCAGTTTGCTACATACAAAACTTGGTATTTTTGCAAAATAAAGGTATTTTTGCATACCAGCCACTAACAGAAAATCAAGTTTATGAATTATATATTTCATATGAGCATCAAAAACTTTCAGTACTAGGAAGACAGCCATCTTCAACTATGACAGACATCAAAGGGTTCTGCTAAAAGAGAAAACAAGACCTCTGGGGGTGCATGGCATATGAGGTGCTGCCTTAACGTGGCACAGTAGATGCAAAAGGTCAGGATAACAAGCAATAAACTCTACTTCAATGGGAAAATGACAAGAGCTCTGGGAATGATCAAAGGGGTGGTGGGAAATGTGGCAACCATAGAGAAACAGTGAAGACAGTGACAGTCAACAAGGTCAATATGACTTCAGCCATGGCCCTTCAGCCTGAGAACGAGTGGACAAGAAGCTTCATCCAAGAGGTAAGCTATGCCATTTCAGTAAAAAGAGCCTGGGAATCCTGCCCGTAAACCAGGTCAACAGCTCTCAGAACCCTGGACACACTGAGCCAGCAGTCCGGAAGAGGTTCATTCTATCAGCCGCTGTATTTTGGAGGTCTCCATTCAGAAGCCGTCTTGAGAAGACACCTAGTGTTCAAGCCTGAGCTACACTGAGACCCTGATGACAAGTAAGTCACAGGCTAAGGGTACTGAAGTCAACCAACCATCCGCCCAGAGTGGACACAGGCATGGGAGGCAGTCTGGGAGATGTGGTTTGTAGCCCCATTCTCTGTAGCCAGCCAGAGACACCAACACTTGGAAATAGCTGTGGAATCTGGCAAGACACTGACTCTGAGGTCAGTGGGTAGCTCAAATTTTGGAACCACCACTCTGCCACAAATTTGATTGCCATTGGATGGAAAACTCTGGAGTGTCAGTATACTCCTTGACTTCTACAGCTCAGCTCTCCAGTGGGGGTGTTTGCTGCTGAGTATGTTTGGAAAGCACGGACACTGGTCCTCTACTACAGATAGATCTCAGTGATGTTTCTCCTACTCCTCTATGCGCTTGGGAGACACCCCTTAGCCAGAACCCTGGCTATCTCAAGCAATGCAAGCTGGGGAGTCTCTAAGTATGGGAGACTCTTCTCAGTCCACAGACTGCAAAACTGAGCGTAGCCAGGCAAGGATACCAAGACACAAAGAAAAGAGGCTCCTCAGGGGGGAAACGCTCTAATGAACATCTGACACTTGACTGATCAGATGACCACACAACCTGCCACACTCCAAATTCTATCCCCTCTATCTTCTTCAAACTGCTTTTAAGAATATTTTGGAAAGAGTTTTTAAGTTTCTGTCTTGGTTTCTTTGCATTAATTTAATTCTGCATGCACATGTTCTTTGTTGTTGATCTCCTTGTTTATCTCCCCCACGTTACACTACTCTCCCTCATTCCTCCTTTGCCCATCCTTTTACTTAACTTTGCTTTGTGCTTCTTTCTCACCTTCGCCGGGCCCCTTCATCCCCTTCAGTTATTTTGTCTGTTTATTATTTTTTGCTTTTACCCTAAGAAAAATTTAACCCCATAACAAACTCTATACTATATTTTATATTCTGTTTTAACAGTCATTGGTAATATATTACTGTTTTCGTTGAATTTTTTAGTGTATTCCTATACCTTATCTGGTTTGGTGTGATTGCTGCTACAGCAGTTAGCCAGCTGAGTGGCAATGGAGACTGAGCCTTCAAGAGAAAGTTGTTCACTAAGAAAATTCCCCCAGATAAACCTGAAAGAGATAATCAGCCAATAGATGTGCAAATTCAACAGAGAAACATAGGAAAAATTAAAAAATCAAGGCAATGTGGTACCTTCAAAAGATCACCACTCAATTACCAAATCCAAGGATTCTGAAATGGTTGAAATGCCAGAGAGAAAATTCAGATGTCTACTTGAAAACATGAGCAGTGGCTTCAAGGGGAAAACAAACAAATGAGTAAATGAAGAACAGAAATCAGTTCAGGATGTGAACAAGGAAGTCAACATCATCGAGGAGAAATTCAGCTACCTGAATGAGAAATTCAGCAAGAAAATTACACTCTTCTCAGCCATATTGTCTCCATCATGGATGGAAATGACATGCAGCCCATCAGGCAGGCTAGGGCAACCAAAGTACTAAGCAGAACCAGGTCAAAGGGACGTGTGCAGATGCACATGGAAGTTGTGGGTGACACCAGCTGCTCCATCATCTAAAATATGAAAAACCCTGTGTGAGAGGGTGATGAGCTCTCAGAAAGAAAGGATGGGTGGCTCTGCTGATCATGCTGTCGGGTCCAGGATATTTGCTGCTTGGCTCATGGGATGATATGCAACTGTGAGATACATCATTTGTGTCATATGTTTAAAAAAAAAAAAAGAAAGAAAATTAGCATTTCAACACATACAGAGAGAGAGAGATGGTGGAAATGATAAAACATTGAATCAAACAAATAAACAAACAAACAAAACTAAGTGGAAGCTTCACCAAAATACTAGATCAAGCAGGAGAAAGAGCATTAGAGGTGAAAAATGAAGTCTAGGAAATGTTATACTCATGCAAAAGTTAAGAAAAATATGAACATAATTCCTAAGAACTCTAGGATATGATCAAAGGATCTAACCTAAGGATCCATGAAGTGGAATAAGGAGCTGAGATAATGAATATGTAAATAAATAAATAATCTAGTCAATGAAATTATAGTAGGAACATTCTCAAAATTTGGCCAAAGAAGTAGACACCCCAGCCTAAGAGTCCATAGGTGTGACCAGCAAAGAGCCTATCCACTGCATATTATAACAAACGTTCCAAGACAACGAAATAAGAAAACGTATTTAAAACTTTAAGAGAACAATGCCGACTCTTATACAAGGGCTAACAAAGAACTGGGAAAGAATAAATTATGTCCAAGCACAATAAGCAAGCAATTCCCTAACAAAAACAAAGGATCAAACAATAATTGAACTACCTAAGAAAACAGCCAGCCAAATTACAGGAATTACAAAGCCCCTCTTAGTGATAACCTTAAAGGTAGATGCTCTTGGCTTTCCAATGAAAGGATACAAGCTATCTCATTGGATTAAAGCAGAAGCTCCAACTATTGGTTGTTTACAAGACACACATCTCAATGGTAAAGGCAATCTCAGATTGAAACAGAAGTAATAGAAGTCAATGTTCCAAGCACATAGATCCCAACTATACAATATCCGATAATGTAGAATTCAAGGCAAAATTAGTCAGAAAACATAAAAATAGTTCTAGTTTGCTTTTATATTGATATGATAAAGACCATGACCAAAAGCAGCTTGAGGAGGAAAGGGTTTATTTAGCTTATGAATCCCAATCACCCTACATCATTGAGGAAAGTCAAGACAGAGCTCAAGTAGGAACCCAGAGATAGGACAGAAGCAGAGCGTCTGGAGAAATGCTACTAACCAGCTTGCTCTCCATGATTTACTCACATTGCTTTTTTTTTTATTACAACTCAGGACCACTTGTCCAGGTGTGGCACTGCCCACAGCTGAACTGGACCCTCCTGCATCAATCATTCACCAAGAAGGTGCCCCAGTAGACTGGCCTACCGGCCAATCTGATAAAGGCACGTTCTCACTTGAGTTCCCCTCTTCCCAGATGACTTTCTCTTGAGTCAAGCTAACAAAAACCTAACCAGCAGAAAGATCATTACCTATTTATGTCAGAAACAATCTATCAGAAATGCATCAATTATATACCAATTATAATACACTCATATCCACTGAAGGTTGGAGCTGCCCATTTTATTTAAAAACAAAATGCTAATAGTTATAAAGAGTCACGTAGGTCCTGATATAATAAGTGTGTGACTTCTATGCCACACTCACATTTTTATTCAGATCATCCAAACCAGAAATTAACAAGACAACTTAAGCTATTCCAGAATACATGATCTTCTCACAGCTTAGTAACTTTCTCTGAGAGAGATTGAATCTCAGTTCATAAGCTACTAGAACAAACCCAGAAATTATTAGAAAAAACAAACTACTAAAGCTGCATAAATATGTGAAAAAAAATTGAACAATAGACTCTTGAATGACTAATAGGTCACTGAGGAAATTGACGAGAAATATTTTAAGTCCTAGAACAAAACAAAAATGATAGCACAATTTACCAGTAATGTTGGGACGCAGCAAGGAGTTCGGAGAGGGAAATCTATAGCTACAAATATTCACATCTAAAAAATAAAAGAGAACTCAAATAACTTAACGATATACCACAAGGCCTTAACAAAACAAAACAATTCAGACCTGGTGGCGCAGGCCAGAAGCCCTAGCTGTTTGGGAGGTTGAGGCTTGAAGACTGCAACTTCAGGGGCCACTTGTACTACACAGTATGGCCAAGGCCATCCAAGGTAATGGACCAAGATTTAGAAAAGAAGTGTAAGAGGGCTGAGGATATAAATACGTGACTCAGTGGTAAAGCACTTATTAGCACATATGAAATCTCTAATTGAAATCTAATACTGAAGAGGAGGGTGAGGGAAGGGAAGAAGACAACTTAAACCCAAACTGAGTAGATAGAGAGAAATTTTGAAAATCAAGGTAGAAATTAATGAAGTGGTGACTGAAAAAAAAATACAATCCAAAGAATCAAAGGAAAAAAAAATAGTGTTACAGCTTAAAGGTGAAACATTCCTCACAGGCTCGTGTGTTTGAACACTAGGTCCCGAGATGTTGGCACTGTTGGGGAGCATTATGGAATTTTTTACATGTGGTGCCTAGCTGGCAAAAGAAAGCCACAGGAGTAGAGCCAGAGAGTCATTGCCAACACCAGCTACATCTCAGTCTCTCCGTTTTCTGATCAGCCGAGATGAGAATGAGCAACCCCATGCCCTTTGCACCAAAGACCCAGCTGTTTTGCCATCAAGCTTTTCCCACAGTGATGGTGCCAGTCCTCTCAGAGGGTGAGCCAAAACAGACCCTTCCTCCATTAAACTGCCTCATGTAAGATATTTGGTCATAGCAACAACAGCAAACCAATACACAAAAAGTTGGGTTTTTTGGTTTTTGGTTTTTTTTTTTTTTTTTTTGGAAAACTTTGACAAGCACTCAGCCAATGTGAAGAAAGACTAAAATTAATAAAAGTAGAATACAGTGGTGACACTAAAACAGATGCCAGCAGAATCCAGAGGCTCCCAGGAGAATACTTTGAGAATGTATTTCTGAAAGGATGGAAATGACTGGTTTGTAGACACATCTGACGTAGCGAAATTAAATCAAGAGGATATAAGCAACTTAAAGAGATCTAGAATGAGCAAACAATGGTATTGAAGCAGTCACAAAGGGATTCCCAATATGAAAAAGTCCAGGACTAAGGAGGCTTACCACAGAATTCTACCAGAATGGAAAAACTACAGTTTCCACATGATTTCATAAAAAAAAAAAAAAAAAAAAAAAAAAAACACTGTCAAACTAATTCTTGGAGGACTGTACTATTCTGGTATCAAAACTAGGTAAGACCACAATAAAAACACAAAACTAATCAACCAACTCCTATCACGAACATAAAGGCAATCATTCTCAATAGATTACTAGCCAACTGAGTTCAGTGACACACTAAGAAGGCCATACCCTGCGGCGAAGTTGTTTTCATTCCATGGGTGTAAGAACAGCTCAATATCACAAATCAATCAATGTAATATAGCACACAGAGTCGGGATAGAAATCACATGATATCTCAAACCAAAAGGATCATGCAGAAAATGCATTTGACAGAATTCAATACGTTTTACTATAAAAGCCCCAAAGAAAGTAGAAGAGGGAGAATGCCTCAACATAATAAAGGCAGAATGATAAATCTATAGACGGCATCATACAGAACGGAGAAAACCTAAAAGCATTCCATTTAAAATCGGGAGTGAGAGAAAGGGGCCCACCCTCTCTGCGCTTTACAATATAATGCTTGAAATCTAAGAGCTCTAACAGGAGGGGTTGGGAAGGGGGTCACGAATAGGAAAGGAAGAGGTCAGCTGTCCCCACGTGCAGGCAATATGAGCCTGTATTAAAAGACCCTAAAAGCCCCACCAGAAAACGTTAAGATCTGTTAAAGGCTTCCAGGAAAGTAATAGGATTAAAATCAGCACACATGAGCGAAGAGGTTCTCAAGATAGGTGTGGTGACTCACACGTGTAATTGAAGCCCTTAAGAGTCTGAGGCAGAATGATAATAGTGAGGTTTGAGGCCAGCCTAGAGTACAGAGTGACTTCCAGACCAGCCTGGGCTATAGAGTAATTCTTTGTCCAAAATATAAACAAACAAGCAAAAAAGTTTTTCTACATTTTTTTAAAAAAAATTTATTTATGTTTGTTTATTACTTAAAGTCTGCTCACAGGCCCCTTCCTGGTCACCCCCTTCCATAATGCTCCCTCTGTTCCCACTTTCTCCTCTGAGTAGGGAAGGAGCTGCCTGGATACCCCCCACCATGGCACTTCAAGTCTCTGCAAGCTAGCCCCATCCTCGAGCTTTCCTACGTTTTACCAACAAACTTAGGATGAAATGATGCTGTGTGTGTTGTGGGGTGGGGGGGGGGTGTCATGCTTACAAGCTTAGAAAAAAGAAACTGGAGATAAAACCCAGTCAAAGAGGTAAAAGATTACCCAATAAAGGCTTTAAAACACTGAAGAAATTACAGAAGAGAGTAGTCAGTTGAGAGAATCCCTGTGCTCACAGACTAGCTGTGGAAATGACTGCATTGCTGAAGTGGTCTGTAGGCCATCATAACCTACGCCCTCCCTGTTTGTTGCCTATTTCCTTGATAACAGCCACTTGGATTTGGGAGAGATGGAGTCTCCATGAACAGGGGACTGCAGATGACAAACAATAGATCTCATACCACAAGTCATAACCAGTCATTTATCATGCATCTAGGAGTAAACGTGGGGCCTCAGGACAACGTCCTGCGATGATTACAGAGTTCTGTCTTTGCAGATTTTTCTTCTGATGTGAAATCTCATCGACTGTAGGATGTATCTGCCATATTTCTGCCATTGTAATGTAATACTTGAGTTAAACTTTAAAAGAAGAACTTTTATTTTGATTTACTGTTTCAGAGATTTCAGTCCTTGGTCAATAACTGCCAATAAGTATAATATTATATACTATATATAATATAGTATACTATATTTTTTAAATATAGGAAAATATTTTGAGTGATTTTACTAAAAAGGTATGATAAATGATTGATGAGATAGATATACTTACCAGGATTTATTCACACAAAGCACATACATATGGAATATCACTTGGTACACCTTACATATGTACAGTTTATATAACCATTTTTAAAAAGATAACGGCAACTGACTGTGGAGAAAAATGCCTATGTTTAAGGGATCACAAAGATCTTTTGTGTCAATTTCTGGGGCATGAAAACAGAGGAGAAATGATTTCTTTAACACCCAGGGTTAAATATTGGCCCCTTTCCAAATCCATATATTCACATCCATTATCTCAGAGATGACCTTATTTAAAGATAGTCTTTATAGGGTTAAGCCAGGACATTAGGATGGGCTGCTGGTCAATATGTCTGATTTCATCGTAGGAAGAGGAAATTTGAAAGTCGAGACATGCGTAGTGGGAAGACTGGGGAGAAGAGAGAAGCTGGCCACACCGCACAGGGAAACCCCAAACTGATGTGTTCTTCTCCATGGTGATTTGTGGTTCCTAACCTGCAGAGCTAATGCAGCTTAGGTTCGGAGTCCTGGAACCTTTGTCACAGCAGCGGTAGGAGACTAATACAGTTGGATGCTGCACGGCTGGAGGCCGGCTAGAGACACAGATGTGTAATGGTTTTCAAATGGTTGCTGTAAAGTACTTTCAAGGCTGCTTTTGTATCTGAAAGCTGCAAGTGTGTGGAGAAAAAGATCATTACCAAGTGTTCTTTTCCAGCAAAGAAAAGGCAACTCCCCTCCACAGTGTGGCTTCATTCCTAGAAATTCTGTGACTAGATGATTCCCCACCCAGAAAAGAGCAATGAGCTTAAGCCAGCTCTTTAGCAGTGACATTTGACACATACATGGACATACACACATGCACGCACACTCAGAGAAAGAGAGAGACACACACACAGGGAAACACAGGCATACCCTGCATTTTGATTCGAAGTTCTTTGGAGACTCTGTCTAAAACTATGAAATAAGAACCGCACTTCATAAGTACATTCTTACTTGTCTCAACACAAACAATCCAGAAGCAACTTGGCTGCTTGTCCCCTGAGGAATGGCTGGTTAAACAGTGGTTCATCTGTGGAACACTGTGCTGCAGTTCAATGAGCTGTCTACACTGCTGAGTGCAAACTCTTAGTCGCTGCCCTATGCTGTACCTCAACCTGTATTTAAAAAGAGTCACACAGTTTCAATAATGATAGAGCATACAGCAACACCATAAAAATTAAGGAAGAGTTGAAAGAAACAGGCCATTCTCCTGTGAAGACTCTAATAGTAAAGTAGCTTTATCTTCTAAGTGCATCCCTGAAACCCTGCTTGAGGAGGAGGGGGGAAGGAGGAGGGGGAGGAAAAAGAGGTATCCAGGACTAACCAAAACTGCTGGTCCTGAGGGGCCAGAGGCAAAAGCAATAAAGGGCTCTGGAGTCAAGCCAGGAAGGCAAGCTAAGGGGAAGAGCCCAGCTTTGAACAGTTGACACTGGAGGATTTGGATCTGGTGGTGACTGTGAGGTTTATTCATTGAGAACTCAAGTCTTAGAGGAGCCAGCAGGAGAGCTACTCGAAAGACTTGGGTCAGAAAAAAAAAAATAGATTTGGGAATCTGACTTTCCCATTACTTGTGGACAAGGCGCAAGCTTCACTTTATTTTGTCCTTTGTAACAAAGGTGAAAGAGTGAATGGCGTTGTGTCTAGATACCTGCTGTCAGTGTTCAGAGGCAAGATCAATGCATCCTAGTTCACACAGCAGATGCTCAGTAATGATGACAACAATTGTTATCGCATCTTCCTGTACATTCATCACACATGCTCAAACATGTCACTGTTGGCATCAGAACTGAACATAGGGAGACATTTTCCTCTGCCTTCCTTGCTTTCTGTTCCACAGGCCAGGAATCTCCTGTTTCTTCATCTTTTATTATCCCTGTGTGCAGCTGAGGAATGCAGTCTTTAAACAGCTCAGATGGCAGGAAGCCAAGGGGAGAACCCATCACAACAGTGTCCTGGTAATAATTGGCTCTGATTCATTCATACAAATTGTTTATGTGTGCACTGTGCCAATGAAGACATCAGGAATTGGGAACCATGCGTAGGTATCTGGCTCAGAGCTTAGATTTCGATTGCTCTGTGGCTCTATGGGGAGGGAGAAGAGAGGGCTGGAGAGAAGGAAACATCAGTTGAAAGAAGAAGAGGAGGGGAGAGACAAAGAGGAGACTGGAGCAAGAAAAGTCTGGTTTTTTTCTAAAGGGTTCAAGTGAATAGAAAGGCACTATAAAGCACAAAAGTTATTCATGAAGATCAGAATGTGCTAAACCACCTGTTTCCATAAATTAGTTCTGGGGGTGTCTCAATAGAATGTTCCACTCTGGGAAGTTTCATGGTTCAGCTCTGTCCTAGACTCTCTATTGGTTGGATGAGTTAGGTGGCAGAAGATGAGGCTGTGTCCCTCTAGACTGATGAGCATAGATATCAAAGAGGTCCTTCACCCATCCCCTCACCTACAGGGCGAGCCACCATCACATCTCAGATGGAGGGAGAGCCTCCAAGATATCCCCACACTGCATTCCCCCTTGTTTCTTTCTTTAAAAAAAAAAATCAAACCTTTCAACTTTCTGTCTCACGTGTTTAACATTCCTCACAGGCAGGAACCCCCCATGGGTTTCCTTGGCAACTTTACCAGAGTGTACCGAACTCTTTCTCTGGTGAAAGGAAGCCAGTTCCTTCTTAAAGTAAGCCATAGAACTTCAGGCTAGAGTCAGTCCCTCATAAAGAATATCCCAACTCCATTGAAACTTCACATTCTGCCTTAACTGTGAACAAGTGGCTGTGGTCACTCCTTACTCTCCACCATCTTTCTGTCCCACCAACATTTCAGAAGAGGTGGAGAGAAAGGGAATGTAATGGCTTCCAAGAAAGGTTAAGGTTAGAGCCCTGGTATCATCTGTCAGCTGAAGTCATCCACAGCTGTAGTGAGAGTTTTGGCTTCATTAAAAACATAGAAATGTTATGTGAATGTGGTTTGGTTTTAATCCCAGATACAGGATACAGGACTGCATCAGATTGTCCATAGCAGCTGACTGTGATTTGTCTCATGCTCTGGCAGGGGCATGATTTTGCCAGCTGAAGATTATATTTGGAATTCTGTGGATTTTTGAGAGGGTATAAAAATGCCAGAGCCCTGAGAGAGGTGGCACCGGCTGCTCCCCATTCTACAGCTGCTGTTCTTGATGCTGTTGCTGGTTGCTGGATTGCTGGTTGGAGATATCCTCACACCAAAGATTAGACTTGCCCCAAGGAACTCGATGCCTCTAATAGGCAGAAACTAGCCTAACAATATTGATGCTCCCTTTCCCCTCTAACCTTCTTTCTCTCCTACCTAGTGTTGGGGGTTTGTAAAGGATAAGGGTAGAAAAGGATACTAGGGAAAAGAATCCAATAAAATACCCAAAAGTACAGCTACACACAGGGATCTCAATCCCTGAGATTTATTTTGTTCTTTCACCTCAGCCGTTATCCTGTCACTTGCCCTTTCTTTACAGCCCTGTGACTTTACTCTCTATTACCCCCAGCTCTATCAACACAACAACCCTGATGGGTAGACACGGAAAGTGACTGTGCTGGTTGGCTTCAACTGTAAACTGATACTTACCTGAGGAGAGAGTTTCAGTTGAAGAATTATCTAGATCAGGCTGGTCTATGGTGGGTGGTCTTAAATGTTGACAAATGTGGGAGGAGAGAGCCCATTGTAGACAGCACCATTCCCTGGGTAGGGACTCCTGAACTGTATAGGGCAGGAGAAATCCAGATGAGAAGAAAGTAAGCAAGGACCCATTCACTTATTCTCTCTCTACTCTTGACTGGGGATGGTTCCAGTTCCAGTCTTGTCTTCCCTGCAATATGGGCAGATAACTTGAGAATTGTAAGCCATGTAAACCCTTTCTTTCCTAAAGAAAGATGCTTTTGGTTGTGGGATCTTATGACAGCAACAGAAATGAAACTAGAATAACACCCCTCTCCTGGAAGGTCACCAGCCTCTTCTACTTCCCTCCCATCACCTAAGACTGGAAACTGATGTTTGTTTGGTTTTATGTCCATTTGGCAGAAGCCTAGCAGCACAGTGCCAGGATCTGGAGCTGCTGCCCTGGGTTGGCCTTCCTATTGCATAACAAGCGCCTTTGTTCCTGGCTGAGTGTCCACACTACTCAAATGTGACAATGCTCCTTTTGTTCTCATTCTCCCAGCTCATCAGCTCCACCAGCTCCATGCTACACCACCATGAAAACTGAATCAGCACAAGCCAACTGGAAACTGATGTGTGATGCCCTGAGATGCTGCTCCGGATGCTACAGAGATGCCCGTGATTGACATCTTCTCCTGATGGTCTTACAACTGCTTGGGGGTGAGGGGGGGATCTTGTAACTTGTCAGCCACACAAGTAATAAGCTATTAAAGTGTGTGGCTATTGCTGGATTCAGGCTTCCCTAGGACTATAGATGACCAAGAAAGACAGACCTGAAAAGGTCATTGGATCCATCCTTCAATTTCCAGGCAAGCCAAACTCTAAGACCAAGGAGAGTCTATCATTTTGTTTAGTCAGTAAAGGGGGCATTCTATTCTCTTTTCACAGAAGAAAGCAAGGCCTCGGATGAAGACCCAGCCAAGAACACCGAGGCAGAGATGATTTCATCAGTGACCTTGCAAACTTAAAGTAAACCTTTCTAGGTCATTGTCTCCTCTCCTGACTCTCAGCTACTTCTGATCAAATGCAGAGGGAAAGGAAGCAGATCTGTCCCTAAGCTAGCTGAATCCAAGTCTGAACTCTAAAGAACAGTTCTTTGTAGAATGGGGCCTGGAGAGTGCCTGCAATCATGATTGTCATGCAGAAGCAACCACCTAAAGATGTTACCCACTCCTAGTATCTTGGCATAGGTAATTAAAGCAGAGGCACTCATGAGATACAAACACACATGTAACCAGCCAAGTGGGAAACTTTCCCCACTGAGATCTAACAGAAAAGTCCCAGAATGAGCAAGCAGAGGATTGTGGGTAGAATATTCCAGGATCCCCTGATAAAGCTGCAGGCTATCCACAGGCTTAGAGCCTATTCATTTGTTTCTTGCTGAAAGATATGTCTCCCTGAGATTGGCTGGCAGTCAGTGCATTGTCCAGAGCTCGAGGACAGGATAACCTCCCCCAGTTGGAACTCCAGGTCCCAAATGCTACTGCACAAGCTTTTGTGAGCCATTTACATTAAGATGTTTGCTTCTTTTTGTTTTCAGAGGGCAATGAAAGCTGTTCCTCTGTGGGGAGACTCCATTTATTCAGAGAAATGTATGGAAGCAGAGCCTCCAGCCTTTGTCTGCCCCTCCATCCCCAAGGCTACCCATTTGGTGGCTTAGCAAGAGCATAAAACCAGGTCCCCAGGAATCCCAGGACTTGAGTAAGAGAAGATAGGAGTAGAAAGGAAAGTACTAGGTAGGGGGAGGAAAAAGTGGAGAAAGAAAAGTCAGAGAAGCAAGGGAGGAAAGAGGGTATGATGGCCAACACTGATTGTCAAGCTGAAAGCATCTAGAATCTTCTAGGCACGTCTAGGATGGATTATGGTGGGAGTGCATTCTGTGGATAGGAGTCCTGGAATGAATATAAAGAAGAGGAAAGCTGAGTGCCAGCATTCTCTCTCTCTCTCTCTCTCTCTGTTTCCTAGCTCTGGAGGCAGTGTAACCTTCTTTCTGTCATGACTTCTCCACCCGAGGGACTGTATGTATCCTTGATCCCTGAGCCAAACAAGTCTCATCTTCCTTCCTTCCTTCCTTCCTTCCTTCCTTCCTTCCTTCCTTCTTTCCTTCCTTCTTTCCTTCCTTCCTTCCTTCCTTCCTTCCTTCCTTCCTTCCTTCCTTCCTTAACTTGCTTGTGTCAAGTATTTTATCATCACAATGAGCAAAGTAACTGATACAAAAACAGAGAAGGGAGGAGTCTGAAAAATGATAAATCGGGAGAAGGGTAGGTGGAGAAAAGACCTGGGAGGTGCACTGCAAGAGCTCTCTGTTCGTTTCAGTCTGCGTTGTACGAGTTTGTATCTCCACTCTTGCTCAGAACTGGATGTCACTGATAGTGATTTCCCTGGAGGGTGACCCAGGCAATGCAGCAGAAAAGAAAAGCTGCTCTAATAGGGATAATAATATTAATAAATAAAACGGACTAAAGGCCAAGGTTATTAAGTCAAAGCAAAGCTGGCTGCAGAAAGAGCTCCCCACTTTCTATGTGCCTTCAATTGGTGTCTAGGGGGTGTTTTAATGCCTTAGTCACATGATATTCTAAAGTTAAGAGAAACCTGGACATCTCAAGGGGGCTATTCAACCCCCTCATTTGACAGAGAAAGCTCTGAGAAGTTGATTTATTTTTCTCAATACCAGTCAGCAAGTTAATCATAGAGTCTGACTCAGGGGAAACTCAGTTCTGGTTCTAAAAAGTGACAGAAAACTGAGGACCTGGGAGCTTTGACGTCAGTCAGCTCTGATTTCCAGTCTCGGCTCCCAGTCCTGCAGTGGGATCTGGCTCTTCAGAGTTCCCTGTGGGAAGAATCAAGCGAAATGCAGCAGTGTAAAAAAAAAAAAGTGCATGTTTCTCTTTTTAATATCAGCCTTCGTCAAAATTGCATTTCTCTGTATGAAGTGGAGTTCAGCTGGAGCCTTTTGTCCTGGTGCTGAGGATGACATCATAAGAAAAGAACCTTCTGTGTGGTGATTTGAATAGTCCCCATAGTGCATTTGGATACTTGGTCATTAGGGAATGGTGTCACTTGACAGGGATCAAGGGGTGTGGCCTTGCTTGAGCAAGTGTGTCATTGGGGGTAGGCTTTGCAGCTTCAGATGCTCAAGCCAGGCCCAGCATCTCACTCTTACTGCTGCCTGTGGATACAGATGTAGAACTCTGAGCTCCTTCTCCAGCACCATCTCTGTCTGTGTGCTGCCAGGTTTCCCTCTGTGAGGACCATGGACTAAACCTCTGACTCATAAGCCAGCCCCAATTAAATGTTTTGTTTTATAGGAGTTTTCATTTTCATGGTGTCTCATCACAACAATAGAACAGTGACTAAGACAGCCCAAGACTACAAGAGGCCAGGGCTCAAAGGGACTCCAAGGTCTCAGTGTGGGAAAGTGTCCTTCCCAAACAACTGAGACTTGAGAGTGCTGACTCAGTTTACTTGCCCAGGTTCATTCTTCTTCCTCCCCATTCATTCTCCCCACAATATAGAGACTGACACCAGCCATGATAGCTACTAGCTTGTGTAGCTTTTTACATTTAAAATCATTGAAAGAAGATTAAATGGAAGTTTCAAGTCATTCCACTCATTGTACTTCAACTGTGACACATTTCCAGTGGCCACTGTATTAGACATCAGTATAGAACATTTCTGTCATTTCAGAAAAGGCTCCAGCAGCCTCCTCATTAGCCATGCTTTCTGTTTCAGTGGGTTCTGCATCATTTATGTTCAGTGTGGTGATTAATTTCAGTCATCAGCTTTAGTTGATGGGCAAGTACCTAAGAAGCAAAACCCACCTCTGGATACGACCATGAGGGTGTTTCCAAAGAGGACCTAGTAATCAGAGATAATAGCTCAGAATGTGAGAGGTGCCATTCTATAGGCTGGGACCAGATAGGAAAGATGGAGTGGGTAGAAAGCCAGTTAATGTGGGTGCTCTCCCCCCTGTCTCTCTGTGTGTCTCTCTGTCTCTATGTGTGTCTCTCTGACTCTCTCCCTCTTCTCCCCTCCACATTGCCCCCTGCATCCTGGCCATGATGTGAGTTGCATTATATACCTACCCTCCCACAACAGATTGAAACCTCTCAAACAGTAAGTGAAAGTAGATCTTACCTTCTTTAAGTTCTGTCAGGCATTTGTCATCATGTCAAAGGGTCTAACACTGTTAGCTGTCATCCTAAACTCCAGAATTAAACATTTCATAAGTTTATGTATATGGGTACATTGTCTGCACATACGTCTGCACACCAGAAGACAGCATTAAACAGTTGAGAACTGACATGTGGGTGCTGGGTATTGAACTCAGGACCTTCAGGGAGCAATGAGTGCTCTTAACCACTGAGCCATCTCTCCAGCCCTCAGATTCATAAGTCTTGTAAGTTTTGTTTTATTAATGTTGGTTGGTTGGTTGGCTGGCTGGCTGGCTGGCTGGCTGGCTGGTTGGCTGACTGGTTGTTTGGTTGTTTGGTTGCTTACTTGCTTGCTTGCTTGTTTGCTTGTTTGCTTGCTTGCTTGCTTGCTTGGCTGGTTGGTTGACTTGTTGGTTAGTTGGTTGGTTGGCTGGCTGGCTGGTTGGTTGGCTGGCTGGCTGGTTGGCTGGTTGGCTGTTTGGTTGGTTGGTTTGCTGGTTGGTTGGTTGCTTGCTTGCTTGCTTGGCTGGTTGGTTGGTTGGCTGGAAGCATTCTGCTATGCTGCCTAGGCTGGCCTGGAATCCCCTATGTAACCCCAGGCTTGTCTTGAACCACAATCTTCTTCCTCAGCCTCGCAGGTCTGCACTACCATGCCTGGTTCTCAGTTCATAAGCTTAAATTATGTTGTAGTCAGAGTGACCAGCAGAAATCTCATGGCCTCCTGCTCGGAACTTGGAACTAAGCTCGAATCAGCACCTTGTCACACTTAGCCATCCACTCTACCTGCCCACTAGTCACTTAACAGTCACTAGGCCAACTGCCACAATACTGCTGTGTTTACATTCAAGAAAATCTTTACAACAAAGCCCTATTGACCCAGAGCACAGGACAGTTACCATGTGCCAGAGAGAAAGTATATTCATAACTATGCCCTTTGAATACCTATGGGGAACGTGTAGGGGAAAGCTCAGTATATGTAGGGTTTGGTATGATCTGCAATTTCAAACACCCACTGAAGAGAGATGTGTCTAAAAATGCATCCTACTTTTATAGATGTATTGTTCTCTCCTAAGCTTCACTGTTCCACCTAAAATTGCCGCAAGCCCAGCTGTTGACTACTGTCCAGAATCTAGAGTTTGAGGATAAGAATTTCCCATCTTGCCTCACTGCCCCTGGCTAGCTGTGGACAGCCCTGTAGGGGTGCACCAGTGCTGAACTGCGGAAGGGCCTCCCTCTGGGGTAGCAGATGACTAGAAATCAGGCCACTCCATGTGGCTTACAGCGGCTGACGTGCTTGCTTGTGTCTTTTCTTCCTCCTGTTCATCCCTGACTTCATTGTAGCTCCCCAGGGGCTGCAGGTTAAACAGCCTGAACTCGGGCACCAAGGGCCCCGCTGGGTTGCTCACAGTCCAGGGGAGAAGGAGCGAAGGATGCTGAATTAACTCTCTTTCCTCATTTCCTCTTCTTGCCATGACCTCAATTTCCAGTTCAATATATGTGCTAACAGCAAGCAGCAACCATAGCTTCCTGCAAATAGGAATCTGAAGAGAAAAGGCCAGATTCCTGCTTCCAGACAATTACTGCTTTCTCCAAGGAAGGCAGGGGATCAGGGTGGAGGGGAGGCCTGCTCTCCCTCCCCAGAAAGCATTTATATTGCCAATTGAAAAGAAATGAGACTAACGAAAGAACACACCCACCAACTGCCTAAACTGACAAGGGGCTCTTCTGCATGTGTACTTGAATTTCTTCTTTGCAGCCAGTCTCCTGTGCTCAGATGTCTAGTAGCTGGTCCATTCACTCATTCCTTTTTCTGAGCCATACTTCCACCAGAATCACCTGAAGAAGGTTTTCATTTTCAGTGTGTACAGTCTCAGTCTGTAGCCCAGACAAATTGGATCCGAATCAGTGGGTGGTGAGTGGGTAGAACTGGGAAGGTATAGGCTTGGCTGTTGCAAAACATTCCCGGTGTATTCTGTTACTGGCTCCTGGGTAGGAGCCCTGCATTCACTCCTTCCTTTACCACACAGTCAGTCAGCAAGCAAGCACGCCTTGGATGCTGAGGCCTGCTAGCTTGACCATGGAACTCGTGTTCAAATGCAGAGATTCTCAGGGCTTGGCTCCCCATTAGCTTTGAAAGCCTGTGATGTACAGGCCGACCTCCAAAGCGATGACTCAGAATCTCTTCAGGGGGAGACCTAGGCACCAGTATTCTTTAAAATGTTCTAGGCCATTAGAACTGCCACTTCAGGGCGGGAGAATTCTGTGAAAGCTATGGGGACGACAAAGTTCCCATTTAGCCTTGGTGGGGGGATGGACACTGCTTCCCTATAGAGATACATAGCTGCAGAGAGCATCCCAGCCTGCTATCTCCTCTATCAGCGTACAGGGGACCCACCTAAGACAGAACTCAAAGGGTATAGTTATGAGTGCTGTCTGGAGGAAAGCTGCTGAAGTCAGACAAACTTCAAACTTAAATACCTTGCCCCTTTAAGAACATAGAGTCCACTTCAAAGCAAGGCTGTAGTTATGGAATGTCACCATTGCTGGGGGGCTGGCTGGGGGACAAAAGCAAAAGCAGCCATCTTTGACATTCAACTATGTTTATTCTTTGTCAATATTGTCATCTGTCATCTGTGTTTTGGGGTGTGTGTGTGTGTGTGTGTGTGTGTGTGTGTGCGCGCGCACACACACACACACACACTGGGCTTCTGGTCTGGGGCCCTCCACATGTTAGGTTGGTGCCCTACCACACAGATACATTCTATCCCTTATCAATACTTTAGAGTACCTGTCATAGACCAGACATGTGAGTATAAAGAAATGGAAAACACGTGCCAGCCTTTAGGGAGAAACGCAGTCAGGCTCTCAGTCTTGAAGTTTCTTTACCATAAAGTGAGGGTGTGTCTGTAACTCTTCCACCTGCCGTGATGACGACTAGCCAAGTCAACTAAAGAGAAGAAAAACCGTCTTCTGACTTGCTATTTAAGGGAACCAAACTCCCTCCCTCATGGGGGCAGCATGGTAACAAAAGCCTGAGGCAGCTGGTCCCATGGTGTCCGCAGTCAGGACAGAGGGACGTGGATGCTGGTGCTCAGCTGACTTATTCATAGAGAACCTCAACCCAAGGACTGGTGCCACCCATATCCAGGACAGAGCTTTCAGCTTCAGTCAACCCAGCCCAAAGGTCAGTTTGCTGGGTGATTTTGGATCCTATTAAGTTGATCATCACAGGGAGTATAATGAAACCAAATCCTAATGACGCTAAAGGTTTCCAGTGGCTCGTGAACCTGTGATACTGTGATAGTGGTTAAAGCAGATCGATGCTCCTGCCCCTCACACTGAACTTCCTAAATGTTTGGTGAGTTTTGTTTTGTCTTGAATCACTGAACAAATACCAAGGTACAACTTGAGAGAAGACAGCTTTATTTTGACTCCTGGTTTAAGGAGGGTCACAGCAAACAGGACCATAACTAAGAAGCAGACACAGAGAGGACAACGGATGTAGGAGTAGATGCCCCATAGAGTCCTACTTCCTCCCACTAGGCCCTACCTCCCCCTAAAGTCCACGGCTTCCCCAAACAGCACCACCATGCAGGAACTGGTCATCCAAACACTTGAGCCTGTGGGGTGCATTTTACACTCAAATCACTACACTGAAATTTTTTTTTCATTTGCTGGTTTCCTAGCCACAACCTAGCCCAGCTGTTCAGTTTTAGAATTTTTTAAGTCCTTTGCATATCCAAAGGCAGGAGAGGCATTTGCTCCATTGATGCTGAAAGCAAGATGAGATAAAACCACAGTGCCACCTCCTTTTACAGCTTTGGAGTCTCTGCCTTCCTTCTGGCCAAGCTCACAGACAGCACTGTGTGAGAACCTGTGTGTTTCTACGTGGTTTGCCTTTGTTCTGTTTGTTTGGAGCCTAGAATCTGGGTCCTTTGCAAACTCTGCCCAACATTCCTGAGAGCTGGTTCCTCCTCAGGGAAGCTGTGCTTTTTAGATCAGGAAAAAAGGCTTTCCAGGATCAAGGGAGGGAGTTAGCAATGCTCACAGACTGTTCCGCACCATACCGATCCCTTGATCCCTTCCTGTGTTGTCATTCAGTTCCAAAACCCTGCAGTAGGAAGGCTATGTAACAGTCGGGGAGGCGGGAGGAAAATTCAGAGTCAGGAATGAACTGGTTTCAAATCCAGCTCTTTGGAACTAGCTGGAGCCATACAAAGCCGACGCTGATTCTGCGCTGCTTCCCTGCAAAAGCAGTAATTGCACACAGTGCCTCCCAGGGCAACTACAGATAGATACCTTTGTGCTCTCCCTTCTCAGTCTTCCCCTGGACAGCTGGGTGTGCTGGTTACTTACAAGACACCATGACCAAGGCGACTTACAGAAGAGTTCGCTCTGGCTGACAGTTCCAGAGGGAGGGGGAGCGAGAGTTCATCGTGGCAGCCAGCATGGCAGCAAGCAGAATGATGGCAGTCAGAGTGGGAAGCAGAGAGGCCACAAGGGGAAGAGTTACTATCAGTCAGGAACTACTTGGTCTGGGGCTCAAATAAGGTGACTATGCCCAGGTATCTACCTGTACAGACGTTTTTTTAGGCATGTCTTTGTTTGGAGTGGGGGATAGTTGGGCCACAGTGTTCAAGTGGGGATCAGGTCACTTACAGAAGTGGGTTCCCAGCTTCTACCATACAGGTCCTGGAAATGGAACGCAGGCCATAAGACTTGGCAGAAGGCATCTTCGCCATTGTTCCATCATGCCATCCCTGAAACACTTCCTCAACACTTCATTGCATCCCGGAGAGGAGCTCATAGGCTCAACAAGGTCAGCCATCACTCCTGTAACAAACTGCTTGGCAGCACATGGGCCATCTCCGCTTGTCGAAGCCCAGATTTCTGAAAAGGTCTTATCAGCAGAGACATAGAAACTGAGATACAATGGAGGATCTAGGTGTCCAACAATGGGATGGCCTGAACTCCTGCTTCTGCATGTGCAGAACTGGAACAAGACAGACCTCCCCGCCAGACCTCAGTCCTCTCCTAGCATATACACTTGCACCAAAGCTTACTTGAAGGACTTCATGGTTATGTATGTAAATTGCTACCAGGGTAAGCTTTTCATCAATGGCCTTGGTCGCAAGACAGACGGAGCGGTGGGGAGGTGTATAAAAAGCAGGAGGGGATATTACTGTAGGATACGCTGAAGCTTGGAGTGGGCTTGCTTGCTGAGATGGTACCTTTGGGGAGATATGCCTAGTGTTCCTGGTTCTGGGGGAGGGATCCCCCTCTCTTTAGAAACCATACCGAAAAGTGAGAGAAAGAGAGTACCACAGTCCCCAGCTACCAGCAACCAGATGCCGGAAGCAGCTAGGGCTCAGAGCCTTAATTGGGGATTAGAGGCTGAACTTCACCCACATGCTGCCTTGGTAGCCTCATTAAAAGCTGGAAAATTCACCTTGCAGGTGCAGTGACATTTTAGGAAGTGACCTGGAGGCTGCTGGGGGCCTCAGGGAGCCTCCTGCCCTGGCCTAACACCAGTAAACTGTTCCTCTCCTATACAACATGACAGGAGTCTGTCCTTCTCCTCTCTTCGCTCCTACAGCATGGACTCTGTGTGCCAGGGGACAGAGGCAGACTGACAGAACACACTTGCCCACCTGGTTCCACCGAATGGAGTCTGGGCAATCCAGGTGGCTTTAGACTTTCCCGTGCAGAAGCCCGTTGGTCTAAACTTGTATCTTAGAAATAGAGTTCCTTTTGTGTATGTGGGTTTTTTTTTCCTTGAGTTTGGTTTTATTTGGTTTGTTGTGTTGATTGCTTACAAGCAGCAAGAAAACAGAAGTATCAGTTTCATGTAGCCAAAGCTAGCCTCAAACTTACCATGTCCAGGGGCAGCCCTGAACTTCCGACCCTACCTCTCCCTCTCCATTGCTGGGATTGCAGTGTGTGTCACTACACCTATCTTAAGTGGTTCTGGGGAAACCAACCCAAACCAACCCGGACCTATTAAAGCTTCTTCAAAACTAAAACCTAAGGATTTCTCTTTAAGATGAAGGTGATAGGGACCCCAGGCCCAATGTTCTTAGTGGATCCATGACCAACTCATCATTTTTGAGCTTCCTAATGATCCTACAGGTGAGCAAGGGACTAAGGACCACCTCAGGGTTTAGAGACAGAAACTGAGACCAGAAAAAGTTAAGTCCCAGGTAGAAGCCCAAGTCCAGTTCTTCTGCTGTTCTGATACTTTGAAGCTCTCCAAGAAAGTAAGCCAGTCCCCACCTGCTGTTCCCCAAGGGCCCTGTTGGCCAAATGTCCAGTCACCTTTGCTTCTGACCAGGCAGCGTTCCCTCTGGTCCTCTGGGTTCCAGGAAGAGATCAACCGATCAATCTTGGAATACACTCTGACATTCACAGAGAAGGGAGATTTTTCCTTCTAACTTATGGAGGATTCAAAGTATGGAGACAGAGAGGCAACTAGAAAGTGCAACACCACCCTCAAGGCACCTTTATTACATGCATAGAATATAACCTCATCTTTATGTGCCTGTATAGGAAGCATAAATGAACATAAATGTAAAGCGATGACTGTTGTAGTATTGTTCATGGATTGCAAGCTACTTGAGAGAGACACTGTTTTATTCATTTCTAGCCTCTGTGCTTGGCATGGCGTGTTTTGAAGGGAATATGGGTAAATATTTGCAAATGGTTAAAGGTCATCCTACCTTTACAAAATATCTGTGGAGGGATTTTCTTTTCTTTAAAGAGAAGGCATCTGAGACACTACTAGGCAACGTGATGCACAGTTAGTAACAGAGGCGGGGCTAGAAGGCATCCTGTGCCAATTATAAAATGAGTTGCCTGGAGTGACTGGGGAAAGCCTGCCTGTTTTAGGCTCTTTCATGGTGAGTGAGCTCAGAGAGATGCAGAAGAAAAAAAAAAAAAAGACCCAAGGATGAGATAACAGGAATGAGCTCCTGGAAGATGCAGGAATATGTGGAATGCAAATAGGGGGAGGGGACCTAACTTCACAGGGACAATGCCTGGTAGGGTCTTGAATGCCAGACTTGTCAGTTTGAGGGTTGAGCCTTTATCCAGAAATCCACAGATGCTGTGTATCATCTGAACCACTTCCCAGCCACAGTCAGAAACTCTGAGCCTGACTTCCTCTCTAGAGATCTCTGTGTTGGTCCTACTAAGGGCTAGATCCTGAAAAGACGGGGTTATTTTAGCCCTGAGACACAACCATATGCTAGGTAGCATGTTTCATGCATCAGCAATCTGCCTCAGCTCCTAATGAGAAAGATTGGTGCCCACTGATGCATGTTCATTACCAAAGGTGCTACATTAATCATGAACTCTGGAAAGGAAGGGCAAGCTGTGTGCTCAAGCTGAGGAGCCGAGGGCTGCCATCCATTAGAGGAGGATGGCCCAAGGGAAGTGCTTGCAACCCAGAGCTCGGCCTCCATGACATACACTCAGTCCCACAAGGAATGCCCACCTAGCTCTGCACTGGTTCATTCCTTCATTCTACAAACATTGCCTGTCCTGGACTCTATCTCTCCAAGGCACTACTTGACATGGTACTACTCTTTTGGAGTTGGTGAACCCAAGAGTACGACAAATGTTTTGAGTGCAGAATAGCCACTGGTGAGATCCAGGACTAAGCTCTCATTGGTTCCTCTCATCTATCCAAAATGCTGGCAGGGTTCCTGCCAGCACAAGGCAGATGTCAGTTATGCCAGAGCAATGGTTGACTTGGGACTTGGAATCAGAGTTCGGAGTTGAAACCTTCTGGAGACTGTATGGTAAGTAAGGACAGAAAAGCTCTGTCTCAGAAAGATCCAAGATCCATGGGACAGATGACCTGAATTTCTGATTCCCCTCCACAAACCTAACATCAACCACATCTCTGGCTACAGTCTGGTTCTCTTCCCCATTTGGACCTATCTCCCATGCTCTCCTCACTTCCTCTACCCATCTCCTTAGGTGATGCAGTCATTTGTGTTCTCACACCCTTATGAAACAGAGCCCTCTTTCTTATGACCATAAGTAATAGCAGTAGGGAAAGAAAGAAGCCATGACCAGCAATGGTGGACCGTCTCATTGTTGACTATAAGCCTGGTGAGCTGTGAATGAAAGAATGTTAGGGTGCAGCCTGGTCACTTCCATGCTCTGTCTGATTTTACGGAGGTCATTTCACCAGCCAAAACCTTCTATAAGCTTCCTTTCCTGGGTAGCACTGCCTTCAGAATGCCTTGCACAGACTGGCCAAAGTCATTTAATAGGGTAACGCTGAGTCTAGTGTAGTGACTGACAAGTCAGTAAGTGTTAGGCAACGCTAAGGATTATACAATCAAAGTAGGAAATGAGATATCCACGAAGGGGGAAATCCTCTAGGTACTTTCTCCCAGATGACCACGTTTTGTTATTAATGTTGTTGCTGCTACTGCTGTTTTTATTTAATCTGCACACATTCGTGCCCTGATGCACACATAGAGGTCAGAGGATAAGTTTGGGGGATTAGTTCACTTCTTCCACCATTTGGGTTTAGGGACTCAAAATCAGGCTTAGCAGCAGACACCTTTACCTGCTAAGCCATCTTCTCAGCCTTGTCACTGTTGTGAGACTCATGTAGCCCAAGCTGGACTCAGACATACTATGTAGACAAGGCTTCGCCTTCCTCTACCTCTTAATTGCTAGGATTACAGAAGGGTATCAGCATAAACATGGTTTATTGGGCATTCTAGAGATTGAATGTAGGGCCTTCATGAACATCCGGCAAGTACTCTACTAATGAATGCCTGGTCCAGAGTTTTTGAAACGCTCCTCTCCACTGTTGCTTAATATAATAAAGCTTATACCAAAGGGTCTTACACCACTGCATCACTCAATGACCTACAAATATTCAGTGTGCCCCCATCAGTTGCCAGGTATGCATAATATTCTCTCCATGACACTCTGGCTGGATACAGGCCAGAGGCTTCCCAAACATCCAGTGTGGACCGTCTCATCCACCCTGTTCATCTCTCAAGTGACAGAAGGAACTGTGCTTGGTGACGAACACAGGCACTAAGAGGCAATACATGTGAGCCTCAGAGACTTGCTTTCAATTCCTGCCCTAGCTCCTTCTATTCTGAGTATCACTCCCTGATCCTAGAAAGGATCAAAGTTCTAATTTGAAAAAATATTTGAAACAGCAATAGTTACACTACTCAAATAGATGGACAGTAGAAATTAAGACAGGGAAGAAAGAGACAAAGAAAACAATAAAAAGAGATCTTACTGGGTCACCAGGCAAGAGAGATGATCAGGGAGGCCCTCAAGGAACAGTCTAGTTAGTCTTGGCAACACTAAAGAAACACACGTATTAAATAAGGACCAAATTCTTCCAGATGGCTCTCCCAGGCCCAGCTGCTGGGACCCTTCTCTTCTCTTGGGAGACAGGTCTGGAAGTCTTTCATGTGGCCTTTATCTTTGTCCTGTTTCCTTTTCAGTTACTGTGATAAAATATTCCGACTAGAGCGACTTAGTGGAGAAAGGGCTTATGACTCACATGTCTGTGTCACAGTCCATCATGGCAGGGGAGTCTAGGCAGCAGGAACATGAAGCAGACAATCCCATTACATACACAGTGAAGACCAGAGGACAGTGAATTCATGTATGCATTTATTGCTACACTCAGCTCATTTGATCCACTCTGACCCAGGATGCCTTGCCCAGGGAGTGGGGCCACATAGAATAGGCAGCTCTTTCCACCAATCCAGTTACCTCTACAGACATGCTCACAAACCAACTTAATGTGGCCAACCCTTCACTGAGAATCTCTTCCCAGATAGATGATTCTAGACTGTGTCAAGTTAACACTTAAACCCACCAATCACACCATTTTTCTCTCCTGGGGACTACTTATGTGGATAAGTGTGAGGCAGAGGCATTATATTGTAAGAGAAAGACTTAAAGAGGGTTATGCCTCCAAAGCCCACCCTCCCATTCTGAATGACCTCATCAGGACAACCGTGTATGTGCATGCCTCTGCGTGTTTGTACCTGCTTTTGTGGGGGTGAGGGGAGGTTCTCCAGAGAAAAAGAAAATTTATATATAATATATATAAAAAACATAGATATTTAATAATATTATATATATAAACTGCCAGTGTTTATGGAGACTGTTAAGTGTAAAATGAGCAGGCAAGACAGACGACTGGGAACCAAGTGTAGCTAATGTGGCAGTTTAAGTACATAGGTCACCAGCTGCAGAAAAAGAAAGAGCTGATGTTGCAGGCAATGTCTGGTATCAGTCTCTTTTTCTCCGGGCATGGCAGACATGGGTCTAACTGTTCTCCTGAGCTGGTTGGGTAAGGCCCACCTGCACTATGAAAGGCAATCTGATCCACTCAGATTCTGTTTATTTGTTCATTTATTTTATTTTTATTCTTAAAATTGTTCTTCTGTCTGTTTGCAGTTTGGGAGATTGACCCCAAAGCTCAGATAAGCTAAGCAAAGTGCTCCACCACAAAATTCTATCAATTTATGGATGGTTTCATCCAAAGACTTAGCCATGCAGAAAAATATTTGACCAAATATTTGGTCACTTTACAGCTCAATCAGGTGACTCCTTTACTATCAGTATGTGTGGTAATGGGTGATAAGTTTGGAAGGCATAATGTCTCCCACACTGAAGCCAAGAAAGGTTCCCGCCATGGAATTCAGGTCATGAGAAAACAAATCTCATCCAAACATCATTTTTCTAGGTGTGCAGGAGTCATACTTGACCCTGGTGTGAGCATGTTCCCATGTTAGAATGGTCCAAATATTGTATTCTGTGGAGGCCCTTGTATATGGAAGTCACCTGATGCTTCAAGTCCTGAGTGGTAGAGTATAGGTAAGGCCAGATGCTGGTCAAAGAAAACCCATGTCTCTCAACAATGATCAATAAATTAGCACCTGCCCCTCCCATTCACCTTGATTGCCATTTTCCTGGACCAGATGAAGAGTCACTGTCCAGAAAGGCTCCCATTAACTCGATGCTCAGGGATGCTTTGTGAGATTCACAGAAGGATGAGGCAGGAAGTGTCACATGTTCATTACCAAAGGTGAGACATTAATTGTGAACTCTGGAAAGGAAGGGGAAGCTGTGTGCTCAAGCTGAGGAGCCAAGGGCTGCCATCCAGACTAGAGAGCATCAGACAGAACAAAGAGCAGAGTGAACCTGGTGTCCTCGGTTCAGGAGCCATTAATGATTGAGTCCGCCTTATCCCCCACTCTCTTGCTCCCACATAAACTGCATTTCTTCCACCTGCATTCAACCCTGTCTTAGTTAGGGTTTTACTGCTGTGAACAGAAACCATGACCAAGGCAACTCTTATAAGGACAGCATTGAATTGGGGACTGGCTTACAGGTTCAGAGGTTCAGTCCATCATCATCAAGGTGGGAGCAGGGCAGCATCCAGGTAGGCACGGTGCAGGAGGAGCTGAGAGTTCTGCATCTTCATCTGAAGGCTGCTAGCAGAATACTCACTTCCAGGCAGCGAGGATGAGGGTCTTAAAGCCCACGCCCACAGTGACACACCTACTCCAACAGGGCCACACCTTCTAATAGTGATACTTGCATGGGCCAAGAACACACAAACCATCACAAACCCCATTTCCTTTCTGCCATCCTTACCACGTTCACATTTTGTTCTCTGTGCTGTTGTCATGCCACGGTTTAATTCACTCTCGTGCAAGTAAATCATGGTGGCTTTCTCTCGGTACCTTTGAGCGCATCCCCTTCTCTGCTCTTCTTGAGTGTCAGTCGGTGTGGTGTGTCTGTGCGTGCGCACATGCTTCATCAGGGTTGCGTGCACACATGGACATCTAGGTGAATCTACCCTGTGTGCACATCCAGAGGCCAGAGGAGGACATCCGGTGTGCTGCTCTGACATTCTTTTGAGACAGAGTCTCTCTTTGAACCTGGAGTTAGGCTTGCAACCAGTAATGTTTGGACACGCCTGGAGTGACAGGCATGCGAGCAGCCATTTTACATGGGTGCTGGGATCCAAGCTCAGGCATGCTTGCACAGCGAGTGCTCTTGCCCACTGGGCTCCATCTCTCTTAACTGTTCTTTCCCAAAGATGTTTTAACTGTTTGCATCCTTTACTCTGCCCTTTATGTGACTTTTGAAATCGTCTAGTCAGATTATAGGAATAGCCCACCGAAAATCTGATTAAAATTGCACAAAACATAAAGATTAATTGGAAAGAAATGGTGGCCTTCCAGTTCTGAGTCTTCACAGTCAAAAAGTTAGCATCTCCCTCTTTGTTTTAATGTATCCTCCCCCCACCCCAACAAGGTCTTATACTTTCTGGTTAGGTTTATTGGTTCGAGTTACCCTAGAAGCAAATTGTGAGCCAGGTTCATCTGCAAAATAGTTTGTAGAAAGTGCAAGGAACAAAGAAAGGAGTAGTAGAGGAAAAAATAATGTAAATAAGTGTGCTAACAGCCAGTACCCCCATGGGCAACTCAAGCTTAATCCTTCTAGAAAAGCCAAGCCTCGAAAATGGTGCAATATACATGTCTCAGGATTATCCTAGCTCTGGGGAAAGGTAGCTGGATATTTACAACACTGCAGCCGCAGCTTGTCAGTCCTAAGATTGCCCTTGGGAACATGCATCTCCCCAAGCTCTTTGGTCTAGGATGTAGGCAAATGAGTCCCTGTAGCCCTGCCTCAAAATTTCAAGAGATGGTATCCCAAAGAAATGGCCTGTGCAGCAGAGGTGGTGAGAACACAGCACCTATAGCAGCCGCTGTCATGGTTTGAATGAGAATGCTCCATAGGCCTGGGTGTTTGGGCATTTGGTCTCCAGGTGGTGGCACTGTTTGGGGAGGTTTAGGAGATAGAGTTTTGCTGGCAGAAGTACATCACTGGGGTGGGCTTTGAGTGTCTATAATCTCATCCAGCATCCACTTGGTTCTCTCTGCTTCTCGCTTGCATTTGAAGGTGTGATGTCTTTGCCTCTTTATCCTGCTGCCACACCTACTGCTTGCTACCTTGCTGCCCCACCATCACAGACTTTTGTCCCTCTGGAACCGTATGCCCAAATGAACCCTTCCTTCCGTAAATCCCCTTGGCTGTGGTGTTTTATCATAGCAGCTGAGAAGTAACCAATACACCTGTCTTGGGTACCAGGTGAGAGAGTCTCTTTCTTCCAGAGGAAAGCTGAGACCATGAATGGAGACCCGGGTCATTCAGCAGGAATGAGGGCTTTCTATGTAATAAGTGTGTGGGTTCTGGAAGCTGCCGTGTTGGCCGTTCTCAAATGAATGGAGGTGTGAAGGGTTATGAAAAGGCCCCTGTCCCTAAGGGGTTTAGCCTAGGATAGTGAGTCTCTGCTTTATCACAGGAGTTCCCACGGCAGATACTACCAACCTGAGACCCTTGTAACAGTTTACGTCCCGGGTTTTACTTTTACAGTCAGGAAGGCTTAGAATACCACTAAGTTAGGACTAGCAAGATGACCCAATCAATAAAGTGCTTGCCAAGCCAAGTGTGGGGAGCTCAGATCCCCAGAATCCATGTAGAATTCAAGTGAGGTTACTTTAATTTCTGTAATCCCATCTGTCATAGCAATGATTGAGGAAGTCCCCTAAGCCTGTGGCCTCCACAAACACCGTGCATGCATACAACCATACATGTGGGGGGGGGGAAAGCAATTGAATTGTAAACTATAACTTTAGATGCACTGTAATTTATTGTAATATGTTCTTTGCAGCTCTTAATACTTGGTGATTTATCCCCAGCCTTCCAAACCACCTGTCAATAGGAAACTTCAAAGCAAGATGTCCAGTGAGGGACCTTCCCATGTCAGACTCCAGCAGGTTGACAGACAAGGGTGTAGTGTGTAGAGCTGAGCTCCTTGGCCCCGCAGGCTCTCCTCCCTCTCCTGCCAAGTTGCTGGGCCTGTTGAGCAATTTCATATCCCCCTTTTGAAATAAATATCACAATTAATCATTTGAGCTTGAAAAATCAAGGTTTTGAGCACAGCAGGCTCCTTTGGGAGACTGTGGCTGGATTAGCAACAGACAGAACATCTATATAGAAACATTTTCACAACAAGGCATTAAAGGGGCCATTTCATCTTTGGAAAGTCAAGATTAAATGAAAGGGCCAGGAGGGAATTCAAACTATTTCCTATACGTTGTAGAGAAACTAAAGCCCTTGACACAGGTGTCTACCCTGGCAATTGTCTCTATTCTGTCAAAGAACTCCAGGGGTTCCCATGATGATCTGTCACTTCTCCCGAGACCTTCAGTGACAGCCATGTGTGCTGGAGTACAGGGGTCTAATCAACCAAGGGCAGCCCAGCAGACAGAGCACACCTCACCCCCGAAAAATAGGAAGAGATACTTCAGCTATCCCTTTCAGTAACATTCCTGGTCCCTGACCATATGGAATCTATGCTGAGGTTTGCATCCAACAGATGTTTTCAAAAATATAGACTGTCTGGGGATTGGATATTGGATGAGAATTGTGCCAGAATGAATAGTGTCCTGTTCTCCACAGTATCTGCAGATAAGCTTCATCCAGATTCATTCCTCCAACCCACCTTGTTTAGCTCAGGTTGATAAATGCTCGGCTTTGAGGCAGAGGCAGCCATTGCCCAAAGCACTGGGAGAATTTGCCTTCATAGATGTGACAGTTTGAAGAAATAAACCATAAGTACTATCAAGAACTGTTCTGAGAACATATGTCTCTTCCTCTCTCCCTCTCTTCCTTACTCTTTTTTAAAGAAGTTTTTATCTATTATCTTTATGTGTATGTGTAAAATATATACATGTGAGTGTGGACATATGCATGCCATGGTGTGGGCTTGTGGAACTCAGAGGGCAACCTTTTAAAAGTCAAATTTCTCCTTCCAGCATAGGCTCTGGGGATTGAACTTAGGTCACCTTGCTTGGCAGCAAGCCCCCTCACCCGCAGAGCCATCTTACTATCCTCTCTTACGTACTTAGTATCTATGTAGAATTTCTAGTTGCTGAGAACATCGTGACAGACACAACACAATCTTTGCTCCAGTGAAACTTGTATTCTAGAAAGAAAAGAAAAAAAAAGGTAGACAATTTACAAACCTAGACGCCCCGAAACCAGTTGTTGGGAAAGAAAGGAGTTGTGTTTCAGGAGCACTGTTTCCCACAGAGGGGCAGGCACAACGTCTCTGAGCAGATGGTGATTTTTGAGCAGAGACTTGAGGAAAGAGAGGAAGGAAAAAGTCCTGTCTGAAAAAGGAAGAAAGGGGAGAAGGCACCCAGGTTTTCAACGTAAAAAAGTGAGGGATACACATGAAGCTAAGGTCCATTTATCTAATTAGGGGGGCACTGGGGAAGGTCTGAGGAAGGCTGGCTGCTGAGTGATGCAGAGTGGCCAAGGAGGGCTAGGAATAGAGTTGGTAGAAGCAAGGATGTGACACAGAGGTTCAGGGCTGTGAAGACCACCTTCACTACAGCAGTCTCTCCCTGGGAGTCTGAGATCAAAGACTTGTGGGGAGGTTTGTGTGCCAGAGCACAAAAGACAGAAGACACAGCTGGAAGACAAGAGGTTGATTGGCTTCCACATTCCTTCCTCTGCTAACTCTGCATCTCCCTAGTGGTAAATGCAACATAGCACTCTTGCTGCCTTCATGGATGTAATGGGCTGAAAGTCCAGAGGCCATGAGCCTGCAGACAGAGCTGCCTCTGCTCCTTGCAGCTGGCATCAGTACCTGAGCACTGCTGGATGGGTAGCCTGTGGTACCTGAGCACTGCTGGATGGGTAGCCTGTGGTACCTGAGCACTGCTGGATGGGTAGCCTGTGGTACCTGAGCACTGAAGGATGTGTAGCCTGTGGTACCTGAGCACTTAAGGATGGGTAGCCTGTGGTACCTGAGCACTGCTGGATGGGTAGCCTGTGGTACCTGATCACTGAAGGATGGGTAGCCTGTGGTACCTGAGCACTGCTGGATGGGTAGCCTGCAGTACCTGATCATTGAAGGATGGGTAGCCTGTGGTACCTGAGCACCGAAGGACGGGTAGCCTGTAGGTCTGAAATAGGCACTGAGAATCTGCTTTTGCTAAGGCAGCATCAACTCCTCCATCAGCTTGAGCCCACAAGATAACAAAGCAGGATGAGACCCTGACTTCCCTGCCTGCATTTTGTGTCTGTCTCCTTCGCTCTGGCTCAGACTCCTGCTTGACTTTGCAGAGCAAACCTGTCTCACCCCACTTCAAGATTGAAAACACAGAGGCAAGTCGTTGTTCTAACCCTGCAATCCCTTTGGATACCCATAAGAACTAAACATCCCAAGACACACACACACACACACACAGAGAGAGAGAGAGAGAGAGAGAGAGAGAGAGAGAGAGAGAGAGAGAGAGAGAGAGACTCCTTGGAGTAGAAGTGAACATCTTGTAGAAGCCATATTAATCTCTTCAAAATATTGACAGATTTCTGTAAGAAGAACTTTTTTGAGACATAGTGTCATGTAGCCCAACCTTGCTATGTAGCTGAGGACGGCCTCATACTTCTGATCCTCTTCCCTCTACTTCCCACGTGCTAGAATTACAGGTGTGCACTACACCTAGGACTGAACCTAGGGCCTCCTGCAAACCAGACAAGCGCTCTACCAACTGAGCTATCCCTCCAGCCCAAAGACCTCTTTATACCATCTATAGAACTAGAATTGAGGTGACATCAGGTGGTGCTGGGTATAAACTCATCTCGACCAGGTCAGCTGTCTTAGTTACCTTTCAATTACTGTGAAAAGACAACTTATAGAAGTAAGAGTTCCTGACGCATTCAGTTTCAGAAGGGAAGTCCTTGACTACCGTGGCTGGGAGCAGGGTACTAGGTGTGCATGGCACTAGAACAGGTGACTGAGAGTTTATATCCGACCCACAAGCAGGAGGCGGAGGAAGCTCACTGGGAATGGTGAGAGCCTTTGAAGCCTCAAAGTCTACCCCCAGGGTAGACCTTCTCCAACAAGGCCACACCTCCTAACCCTTCCCAAACAGTTCTGCCAACAAGAACCAAGCCATTCAAATGTTTGAGGCTATGGGGGCCATTTTCATTCAAACCACTACACTGGCTTGGTTATGCATACTTCTTGCCCTCTCTTTCCATCTAAACCTTATATCAGTACCCAGAGATGGACTTGGGGTACTGGGCTTCATTTTCTTTTCTTCTTCCCAGTGTGTCTATGTCTCATAATGCCTCCTGCTACTCTTCTCACTATTCACCTCTTCAGTAGGCATAAAACTAGGCTTTTGTCCTAAAAATTCTGTTAACAGGACCAGCTCATCCTCATCTGCTCTCCCATCTCCATAACCCCTGAGACTCAGACCATCCTAGCCTCCACTGCCTTGCATCCAAGCAAAACTACCTCAGTGCCTGTCAGCCCAGTTGTACGTCATAGTATGAGAACTGCCGACTCCTGGCTTAACTACAGCATCATGAGGCTGGCACTCCTTCATTCTCTGGCATAGAAATTCAGCAGTGAGGTAAGAGAGGAGCAGGAAAACAAGCCCCATTTTTAGAGGAGAGACTGTCACAATGGCCCATGTAGAATCACCAAAACTGAAGTTCCACTGAAACCATGAATTTCAGGCTGGAAGAAAGGCAGAGAAGAACCCTAGAAAGATCCTGGATTTTTGCAAAGATATTTCTGAAAAGGTGCCCTCCTTGACTGAAAGACATCATGAGGTCATGCCCATAGGAATGGAGCTCATGGGTATCTACAAGATGCTGCCCAAGCTGAACACAAGCAATAGAGAGGGCAGATTGAGAAAAGCAATGCCACACAGTCAAGAAACTATATCTTTATTTATTAGTTACTTTTCTCATTGTTGCGGTAAAATAACTAAAGCAAGCTAAGGAAAGAATGGTATCATTTGCCTCATAGTTCTGGACTAGAGCTTATCATGTTGGAGAAGCTATAATGTCAAGAACTTGAAGAAACTGGTTGCATTGCATTAGCAAGCAGAAAGCAAAGGAAGATAAATGCTTCTGCTTGGCTTACTTTCTCCTTTTTATACAGTCCATTAGCCAACCTAATCAAGATAATGCCTGAAGATACAGGCATACCCAGAGAGTCTAGATCACAGGTTAGTCATCGGGATTAGCAATCACACTTTGTGACAGTGGGAAAGAAGAAGGGGGACTTTGGCTTCTGAGTAGTCACAAAGCTGCTTAAAACCTGCTAAAGAGAAGAGAAACCCTAGGCCCTAGTAATAGTTCCTCAAGCCTGGAATGCAGCCCAGCCCTCTGCATGAGTGAACCAGCTATTGGGAAGTAGAAGGAACTCCCTCCATTCAAAGCCAGTAAGGGAAAAAAATTAGTGCAGTGTCTACACAAAGAAAGAGAAAAAGAAAGAAGAAACAGGAAGAGCAAGTTATAGAGGAGTCAAGGGAAAAATGTTTTCACAGAGCAGAATAAATTGTGACTAAATATTTCACCAAGACTTTTAAGAAAGAAAGTAATGAGGCAATTATCTCAGAAAGAAAAAAAACAGCACTGAACCAAGATAAAGAGAAATTACTACCTATTATCTAAAGACATAGAGGGGTGAATATATTATGTTGGGAATTAGCTGGCACTGTCCAAGGAAATGGGAATGTATGGTTTTTGGAAGGGCATGGTTGTAAAGATTACTGTCCGAAAAATAAAATCCTTCCGAATTACAAATACACAGGCGAGGGAGGAGATTTACACTCAGAAAAGTTTTCTCAAGTTGAAGAGGTAGCTGAGGTGGCAAAGTGCTGGCTTTGCATGCAGGAGGCTCTGAGTTAACCCCGGTGCTGCATTAATTAGGTGCATTGGGACACGCTTGTAATCCCAAGACTCAAGCGGTGGGGGCCAGAGGAGCAGAGAGGCAGGTCACCTTTGAATGCATAGGAAGTTGGAGGCGAACTTTGGCTAGAGACTCTGTCGGAATACATACATACATATGTACATACATACGTATGATTTTCTTAAAATATTAAAAACAAAAGGCATAGCATAAACTGACAAACATACTTGCCATATAAAAAATGTTAATGAAATAAACTCCCTATTAAAAGAAAATAACTTCAGAATATATCAGAAAGCAAATCAGCTCATCTACAAATAAAAGCCATGTCTAAAAGGGAATAATTTCATAGCTAAAGGTAGAAATTAACATGTCAATGTAATTTTTTAAATGTTAGAAAAAAAAAAAAAACAAGAGCTGGTTTGAGGAAATAATCCAACTAATGAAAGAGAAAGAAAGTCCACAAAATAACCATGTGCAAAAAGGGACAATCGCAGACACAGAGAGAGGAGGGACAATCACAGACCAGAGACAGGAGGGACAATCGCAGATGCAGAGACAGGAGAGACAATCGCAGACACAGAACCAGGAGGGGCAAATGCAGACACAGAAACAGGAGCTGCCATGCTCCTTGCCCTGCTCCTCAGGCCTGTGCAGCACTACTGACAGTCTGAAGGCAATGAATAACAGCATAGTCCATGTGGTTTATTCAGTGAACACTACAATGCATAGAGAGTCTGCTGCAAGGGTGAATCCCTGCAAGAGAAATGGAAAATGCTGGCAAGCTTTCTCTCCATGAAACAACCAGATCAACTTGTTTTTACAAATTTTCAAAGCCTAATTTTTTCTTTTTTTATTAGATATTTTCTTTATTTACATTTCAAATGCTATTCTGAAAGTTTCCTATACCCTCCCCCCACCCTGCTCCCCTACCTACCCACTCCCACTTCTTGGCCCTGGCGTTCCCCTGTACTGGGGTATATAAAATTTGCAAACCCTAGGGGCCTCTCTTCTCAATGATGGCCGAATAGGCCATCTTCTGTTACATATGCAACTAGAGACACAAGCTCTGGGGGTACTGGTTAGTTCATATTGTTGTTCCACC
>NC_034599.1:44360801-44390431 GCF_900095145.1 Mus pahari | reverse complement strand
CAGCTTCTTGAGCTCTTTGTATATATTGAATATTAGTCCCCTATCAGATTTAGGATTGGTGAACATCCTTTCCCAATCTGTTGGTGACCTTTTTGTCTTGCTGACAGTGTCTTTTGCCTTACAGAAGCTTTGCAATTTTATGAGGTCCCATTTGTCAATTCTTGATTTTACAGCACAAGCCATTGCTGTTCTGTTTAGGAATTTTTCCCCTGTGCCCATTATCTTCGAGGTCAAAGCCTAATCTTTTTAAGAAGACAAAGTAGTGATTTCAAAGACCTTTATTTAGTGTGTGTGGCACCATGAATGCCACAGCATGACTGTGGAAGTCAGGGGACAACCTGACAAGAGTCATTGCACTCCTCTTACCATGTGGGCCCCCAGAGACCCAGTTCAGATTGATAGTCTTGGTGGCAAGCACCTTCTCTGACGACTCAGCCATCTCATTGGCCCAGGGCAAAGGAAATGGAAGAATGCCTCCATGTTCTATTGGATGATGTAAGCAAAAGCCTGTCTCCATGACAGAACTGTTGACCAGTTTCCTTACAAACATCAGTTCAGGATTCTCTTCACAGACATACACAGGAGGGAAGGCTTAACCAAGAAGCAGTTGTTTACAGCTCTGTAGACTAGAAAGCCCAGAAGCAAGCCACAGGCAGATGAAGGGCAACCTCCTGGCTCGTCACCAGTTGCATTTTTTGCTGTGGCCTCAGTGGCCCGGATATCTGGATCTCAGAGTGGTGATGGGTACTGTCCTCTGCCCACATAATGTTATATGTTTTGAATTTTGAGCTTTGCTTCATAAATGGACAAAAACTGCTTTTGATAGTATTAAAGCTTCAATTTAGCAAATGCTTTCAGCGTCCCAGCGCTCCTGTCAGAGTTTATGTGCATTAGCCCATGTAATCCCCACTAAAGCCTCATGATTTCATCTAAGACTGGTTCCTTTCCAAAGCCCCTATCTCCAAATGCCATTGCACCACAGTAGGGTCTGGTTGCAATGCACGACTTTTTTTGACAGAGATATAAACACTCAGTCCATAACAAAATCATGCAAATTGTAGGCAAAACGCAAAAGGCTAGCTATGTAAGAGGTTTGGGGTTTTGTTTTGTTTTGTTTTTTCAGGAGAGCAAGAAAGATTCAATATTAGGAAATAAACATTTATTTTGTCAGTACTAGATATAAAGAGAAAAATGACAGATCAATCTGTTCTACTGATACTTTAGGAGGTATATGATAAAATGCAGCCTGCTAAATTTTTATTTACATGTGTTATACACACCGTAAGAACAGAAATATTGAGCACACAAGTAAATGGTGTCATTTTTGTGGGGGAGTTTTTTCTTTTTAAACAAAGTCTTCCTGCTTAGTTCAGGCTGGCCTGGAACTCACCATATGACCCAGGTTGCCCTCAATCTTGGAATCTTCCTGCCCAAGCCGCTCACGGGCTGGAACATGTACTAATTTACATGCAGTTTTCTGACTTTAACTCAGTTCTGGGTGTCATCAAAACAAAATTATCCTTTATTTTAGTAAATATATTTGGTTCCCCAATATAGTTGAATGCTCATCACCATCAAGCCTTGTTGATAAAGGGTAAATTGATGTCATCTCTAAAAAGATTACCAATATGCAACAAAATTAAAAATGCATATACATAGGCTGGGACTGTAGCCTAGAGTAGAGGCCTGGTATACACGATGTCCTGGGTTCGATACCTAGACTGTGAAAACAATTTTTAAAAATTAAAATGATGCAAAATAATGATTTTTTTAACTCTAAAATCGTATTTCCAGGAAATTTCCCTTGTTTATAACTGCGTCATGGATGAAATGATGTCACTTAAACCTTGTTATGCCATCCTTTAGTACTGACTTCCTTACTCGTGAGCAATTGTAATATATATATAGTAAAGTACAATGTGTGCAATGTTATAATGTTCATCTCCACTCACCCAACACCAGTGAAGAGAATGTCTGTATTCTCACTGATCTGCTTAAACTAATTTGAGAGGGATGCTCACAAAGTAAGTAACATTTGCCACAGCCAGAGGAAAGCCTAGCTGTCTAAGAGACAATTGTAGAGGGACACCCTACCTTCTATGTTTAGATTCGGACTCCTATGAGACCTTTCTCTATGCTGTGCATGGACAAAAAACAGTTTGGGTAACTACTACAGCTTCCACTTACACGTGCTTTGTGTGGCGCAGCCCTCCTGTAGGACTTCACAAGCCTCATCCCATATAATCCCCACTAAGCACCCTGAAGTCGCCTTCTTTTCATAGATCTGAAGCTGGGATATAGCATTTCGGGAAGCTAAAATGTCAAAGCTAAAAAGGACTTGCCTATGGACGGGACCTCAGGGGTCTGCTCCCAAGTCCCAAGGTCCCCCCAGGAGCTGAGGAACCACGTGTTTCTGCAGAGAATATTCAAGGTCTGGGGCTGGAGAGATGACTTGGCAGTTAAGAGTACGTGCTACTCTTGCTGAGGAACGGAGTCACTCCCAGCACGTACATTAAGTGGGCCACAACTGCCTGGAACAGCAGATCCAAGGGATTGGACACCCTCTTCTGGCCTCTTCAAGGCGCCGCACTCATGTGCACATAAACACAATCAGACACACCACGTTAGTGAAAAATAAAATAAATACCAGGTAGACAACCAGTGAGTCTGCCCCTTCCTAGAGAGTCCTGTTTCCAGAGTCACATTTTATGTGAACACCCAGCCTGTCAAGGGCTCCCGTAGTCAGGCTAGGCTTTCTGTGGTCACTAGAAACAGAACCATGGTGGGAAGACAGAACCTCACACGTGGCCTCCTAAGAGCCTCTCATTTATCTCCTTCCTTCCTCCTCATTCCAACTGGCTTCAATTCAGTTAAAGTTGGCATCAAATAATAACTGCGCTTTGATACCAGCCTCCTTGCTCGGTGGGTGGTAGCCAGGATAATGCTGTTTCGTTTATATTTTATAAGCACAAACATGTTTATTATAGGAAACAATTTAAACATCGTTACGCATAGAGAGGATGCTTTTTCAATGCTTTCCTTTGGTTTCAAATAATAAAGTACAAGAACATTTAAGCTCTAGGCTTTCCTGTCTTCTCTCCCACATAATTCACTCATTCCTCCATTGCTCCATCCTCCTGCCTCCCTCTCCCCTCCCCACTTTTCCTCCTTTCTCATCCTTTCCCTCTCTTCGTTCTTTCTTCCTGCTTCCATTTCTTCTTTTCCTTCCTTCTTCTTATCCGTGTGTAACAAGACGGAACATCCGATGTTCTGGCTAGTTACAGCCACACTCTTTCCTAAGCCTCTGTCTACAATGGTGTCACCTGTGCTTAGGGCACCAACTGCTGATCAATCCAAGCATTTCTTTCCTGTGGAAGTCTTCAATGTGGTTTAAATCCCTTCCCCCTTTTGATGCTATAGTAGTCACAACAAAATTCAGTTCAAGCACAGAACATATATACTAAGGTATGCTCACTTGTCTGTGAACTCCCTTAAAGCGCGTTGGCATGGCAGAAAGTGCATGCCACAGGCCCAGGCAGGAATGTGAATAATTTAGTTCTTATTGATTGGATGAACTATGTGATGGGCATGTATACCTCCCAGAACTTCTTTTCTGCCCCCTAGCTTCATCCTGCCTATCCAACAACTAAACCTCCAAAAGCCATGTGGCAGGTATGATATGTTTGTGGTCCTTGGCACAGACATCTACAGTGCCTCTGATATTGGCCATAGGACTTATGTGACCAGCAAGTCATAGCCAAGAATGACAAAAAGTACAGCTAATGAAATAAATGCTCGAACCCCAAGGCTTTTCCTCTTTTTCGAGAAGAATAGAATAGAATCAAAATGATGAGAGACCACATGGAAAGGGGCCTGAAGGGGCAAAGGTCATCCTAAATACTCCAGACTCTATGAAACTCCAGGCAGCCGTGTTCTTGTGAATGACTTTAGCTGTCCTTTATAGAATCGAAGAGTCACCTATTAGAGCTCAGACAGGCCATGTGAAGACTACTGTTCACTTGAGCTACTATTTATTATGATAGTTTGAGGTAATTTGTTATCTGCCACAGCTAACAGCAAGAGATAAATATGGAAACTCCTGGCACAGCACCCGGTTGATAATTTGTTGTGACCAGGACTGTTAGGAAACACCAGAGAGAGAATGGGCAAACCAAGGCACGAACTGTGAAACTGAAACACGCAGGAAAGAAGCGGGCATGGCTGTGTGGTTAGAAAGGAGGAAGGCTGGGTTCACTTGTGCAATGGCTTCCACCAAAGTCTCTTTACAAGCACACCTGTCGGCAAAACTATGTGAAGCTCAGATCACCAGTGGTCGGGACCAACGACTTCTCTACAGAGACTCAGATGGTCCTGGATCCAAGGAAGAGTCTATGCTCCCGTTCGCCTCCACTGCAGATAAAACAACTCAGTTTTTTCCTTTGTCCAGGGTCCCCCAAGCACCTGGCAATGTCCACAGTCCTATGACTGACTTGCTGACTGACTGACTGACTGACTGACTGACTGACTGACTGAACAACTGACTGACTACTTTCCTGCCTGCCTGAATGATGGTTGGTTGGTTGATTGATTGATTGATTGATTGACTGATTACATGGTTATAGTACATTGGATCAAAGATGAATGTGATGTAGTATAGTCCTCTATGATCTTTGATTTATTGGCAACAGGAGACAAACCATTCTCTAAAAGGCAAGTCTGCCTCCCTGGCAGCCTATTATGGGAAATACTGAGAGTTGAGAAAGCCCCTTAATGGGTAGAATGCCTTTCTATTGACATACATGTAGTGTTTATATGGAGAAAAACACACACACACACACACACACACACACACACACACACAAATTCTCTAATCCTGGACCCTACCTGTAAAGCACCCATTTCAGAGTTCACAGAGATGAACTCTAAGGTGATCCACTTGTTCCGGATGTATCTCAGAAACCCAGGGAACACCTGAAGAACTGTGGAGTAGATTGCAGGACCTGGCGTGAGGAACTCTAGAGGCCCTCCCAGAAGTCAGGAAAACAAACTGCAAAGAAGTCCTGGGCATTGCATGTCCCAGCCCAGGGAAGAGCAGTACAGACAAGCTTTTTCATGGCCTGGTTGCTCTAACAATTGGTCATTAAAAGGCTGAAAGGCAAGTTTTCCCAGCTGCAGACTCGAGCCTCAGGCCCCCATACCCATTACACAAATCACAGAAAGAGAGCAAGCAGCAGACACCAGGAAGTCCCGCTGAGGAATTCCCGGGACAGAGGGTACTAGAGAAAGCTAATGACAAACCTTCCGTGAAGCTCAGTATCACATGTCTGAGCCTGCCTGAGGTGCTGCAGGATATTTTCTGTCATTTTTGAACAATGATGCTCTCTTAGGAGCATCATTAAGATCTACCCAGGTTCCATGGGCCCTCCTTCATCTCCAGGTCCAGGAGAGACCAGAGTCGAGTGCTCCACCATCATTACCTCAACCTTCCTGTGCCTTCCTTCTGAAGCTCACGGGAATCCACTAACAGACCCTGAAAGAGAACAGCAGACCCATTAGGATCTGTTGATTGAAAGGAAAACAACGTGTCATCACAAATTAGCTCTGGGTCGCTACCACAGAATCCCGTTTTATTTACTATAAGGCCACTAATGTGCCTCGGAAACGGGGCTGGGCCTGTCTGTGCAGAGTTAACGCTGACCTCTGATGCTGGCGGATATGCAGGCCTGTTGAGTCATTTCGCTTCCCCTTTGCCTTGGTCTTCGGTTTTTTTGTAACTTGAGCCTTTGTAACTACCCTGTAGGATAGGCGCTGCCACTTCCACTCTACTGATCAAGAGACAGAAAAGCAACAGAGTCCTGTTTTTAATTTAACCCAAGCCTCTTGCTCTTTGGTTCTGTTGGACTTGGTTAAGCAGCCACTTAGCATGGAATCACTCTGGCGCCCCCTGGAGCTCACTCTTCCAACTTGCCCCTCGGTTTCAGACCAGTAAAGGTCAGTTTATCTTAACATCATTTACTAAGTTTCGTTTCTTTATTTTTTTTTCTCTATTTTTTTCCCAAGTCTGGCACCCTGAGGAGATTCTTCAGGGGTATCTCGCGGGATATTACTTCTAAAAATTGCTCAAGAACCGCAACACGTGTCGTGCCCTTCTGCCCACTCCCACAGCCTCAGGAGAGGGGAGAAGAGATGAGAGGAGGAGCCGGGCCCCCGCCACCCCCGCCCGCTCCAACCCTAAGCCATTCCCACAGCTGTCTGTCTGTGTCAAATGTTCTGAGCAGAGGTGGGGGACCCCAGCTCCCCCACACAAAGAGCTGGGAGCTGTCACTACCTTTTTCACAATACTCTGGGTGCTGAGGAACAGGTGATAATTGCTCCCCTGTCACCTCATCACCTCTGAGATGGCTGCCAGGGTTTTTTTTTTTTCTTCCTTTCTTTCTAAAAACAAGTGTTGTGTTGCCTTAGAAATCCAAGGCAGAGCTGCATTTGAGGAAACACATGGGCTGGCTGCCCTACTCTTCCATAAGCATCAATAAGGAAACCAGGCAGGGGAACACTTGGGTAGCTCTCCTCTGGCCTCTTGTCAAAGAAGAGATGTCTGATTAAAAAGGACAGACCACCAGCCTCCATTCATAAGCCTCCTGTAGCAGGGTCTCCCCTTCCTGGGAGAAGAGAGCCATTTCCTACCAGCGTAGGGGTTTAATGGCCAATACGTCTGCCCTTTAGAATAAAAGACCTGATGACGCCCTTCATGTCTCAGAAGGGCTACTTCATGTTCTTCTAAGCTGCATTTCCAAAGACAACTCTTTTTTTTAATTTAAGATTTATTTTATTGTATTTATATGAGTACAGTGTAACTATCTTTAGACGCACCAGAAGAGGGCATCAGATCCCATTACAGATGATTGTGAGCCATCATGTGGTTGCTGGGAATTGAACTCAAGACCTCTAGAACAGCAGTCAGTGATCTCAACTGCTGAGCCATCTCTCCAGCTCCAAAGGCAACTCTTAAGACCCCAGCTTTTGGCACCTATCTTTTCTTGAGGGTTGGGGGCTGGTGGGGAAAGAACCTCAGATCCAGTTCAGGGCAGGCAAGCACTGGACCTCTATGCGGAGAACAACCTTCCCCCACCCCCAGCTCATTCTTTAGATTCTCAATATAAACTATTCCTGTTTCCTCTCTCTCTCTCTTTTTTAAGGTTTAAAATGTGTTTAATGGGTGTGAGCTGTTTCCTCTCTTTTACTGTCTCCCTGACCGCAGGACACACAGTGCCCTGGGTCTGTGACTGTCTGTGTTTTTAAAAAGTAACAAAGTTAAAATAGCTGAGAAACAGACTCAGGTTTTCCTACTCAGAGCCATACACATAGATTTATTTTAAATCTAAACAATTTCTCACAACAAGGACGGTATGGTCCATCTAATAATAGCTAATGTTGACAGAGTATTTTCCCATTTGCTAGGCCTTGTGCTGAGCACTTGCATATATTATTGTTCTGTTTAGTCTTCACATATCCTTTCAAGATGTAGAGGCAGCAGATAATGTCATCAGTTTACAAATGAGAGAACTACACAGCTCCAAGCTAGAAGTGGTAACCTGGGTGTGTGATCCTTGGGGGGAGGAGACAGAGAACCAGAAGTTCAAAGTCACCCTCATCTACGTAAGGGTTTGAGGCCAGCCTTGGCTACATGAGCCTCTGTCTCAAAAAGAGAAAAGGGAAATAGAGCAGCAAGGAATAAAGAGAAGGTGGGAGGGAGGGAAGAAGGGAGGGAGGAAAGAAGGGAGAGAGGGAAGATCGGAGGAAGGGAGGATCGGAGGGAGGGAGGGAACTAAGCTCAGAATCTACCCAAACTTCAAAGTAAATAAAATATCGAGAAGGTACCAAACCTACATTTATTTGTCTCTGAAACGAATTCCATACTCATGCCCACTCCATTATTGTCAGCCTTGCATAAAGCCACCCCATGTTCTACATTCTCTGCCCATACATTCTGGAAGAACTCTTGCTTAGACTCTTACTCATTTGTTATTGAATAAGCATGCTCAGAGAAGGGAGGCAGAGATGGAGGGAGGGAGGGAGAGAGGGAGGATGATCCGAGTGAGGCCTTGTAAACTGCCCCACACTCCATATTCCTATTTTAAAAACTTCACCTCCCCAAACTGACTTACCTAATCCACTGTATTTACATAAACTCCTCATTGAAGGAGCTATCATTCAGGTAAAAGCAAGGACTGCCTGTAATATAATCACGGTTTGCTTCGAATCATGTTTAATATCTAAGATCGCTGAGATGGGAGGAACATCTATTTAGAAACTAACTCTGCTCTAACAAAGATGCACTGACCAGAGAAGGGGTGGGACCCAGAATACTAAGGGCTCAAACTATTCATGGGGAAAGGAGTTAGGCATGGACTGATGTGAAGCCAAATCTTTACCAGGACAGACTACAAAACCTTGAGAGGAAAGACAGGCTGATCCCATGACCCAATACACTCAGGTTCGACCAGCCCTGAAGGCTGGCTTTAAAAATGAAATTCTGACAGTACAGTTGCAAATGACTCTGTTCTGGATGGAACCGGCTTACCCAGGATGAATACAAAGGAGTGACACAGACCTTTAAAAATAATGTCAGGAAAGCTAGAGCTCAGAATGAGCTGAGACACCACCATAAAAGGCCTTTTGGGGGAGACTGGGGTGATGAATAGAGAAGAGATTCAAATGGGAGCTGCTGTAAATACCAAGCACATGACCTCAGGCAATGCTCTTAACCTTCCTGAGACCCAGTGTCCCTGTTTGTGAAAATATCTCTTACCCTCCTGGTTGTCTATAAGGATTACACAAAGATGCCCTGTCGAGCAAACAAGAGCAGAACAGAGGCATAGGGTAAGGGTTTAGAAAAAACTGCAGCCAACTGTTCTCTCTGCACTAACATGGATGGTTTAAAGTAGCCAAAGCCCCTCACCTGCTTTCCTTCTCTCTTTCCGGGGAGGACAATGATCCCGGGTTAGAAAATCTAGAACAAAGACTGAAAAGAGATTTCAAAAATGCTGGTAGAAAAAAAAAAAGTGGTTGTTAAGATGATGTCAAATGGCTTGGCCTGGAAGATAACAACGGCTCTGAAGACCTTTGTTATGTGGGTCCTCAGATAACCGCGCGGCCTGGAGAAAGGGGCGAGGGATTTATTAGCTGGACAAAGTCAGCACTCAATTAAAAAACACTGTGAGAAGGAGCTAGAGAGAAGCAAACACTTGGTTTTCTAAAAAGGAAAGAAAAAAAATGTGCCTGAGGTCCACCCCAGGTGAACTTCACAGACGCTTTAGACGAGTCGCTTACAGGCGTGGCGGGAGCTGGCAAGACTCCATCAAGAACCCCTCACACCTGACGCTGCTCAGTTATTTTTTGGGTGCAGTTGTTTGATGAACAGTTAGAAATTATTATTTTGTTCATCTATGATCACAGGTGAAGATGTGACTTGCATCGTAAGATAGTCAACAGCTTCAGTGATCAGATCCAGAGAGAGAAGATTAGCCAGTCAACACCAGCCTGCAGTAAGAGGCCTGACATCCCCAACCAGGTCCCTAACCTGGCCCCTTTCTGGTTTGCTTGCCCCTCTTATTATCTGCAGAAGGAATGATTGCTAAGAAATGGCAGGTTGACTGTTAGGGAGCTGATTCAGAATTCAGCTACCTACTGAGCAGGATCTGGGATTAAAGAGTAAAAAATCTCAGGCAGGGTAGATGGCACATTCCCAGAACCCATATTCAACCTGCTGGGTATGGTAACACTCACTCATAACACAGAGATGGAGAGATGGAGAAATGGAGAGATGGAGATGGTCATATCCCTCAGGCTCACTGGCCAGCTACTCTAGCCTACTTGGTGAGTACCAAGACCATGAGGGACCCTGTCTCAAAGGGAAAAAAAAGAGCACATGACTCCTGAGGACCAATACCTAACTTGTCTAAATGGCCTCCAACATGCACACAAACACACACACACATACGCACGCACACACATGCATGGACGCACATACACACTCATGCACATACATATATACATACACACATACACACATACACACATACTGCTTACTGGCTGGCTCCCTCTGTCTTTCACTGCCTGCCAGGACCATCTGCCTAAGAATGACACTGTCCATAGTGTGCTGGGCCCTCCAATATCAATTAGCAATTAATAAGCTGCCACACAGACATGGTCCCAGGTCAATCTGTTGGAGGAAATTCTTCAGCTGAGGTTCCCTTTTCCCATGTCACTCTGGATGTGTATCGAGTTGACTGGTGAAGCTAACAATAACAAGGAGACAACATAGGGGAAACAACTAAATACCACACATTCCCTGAAACCCAGACCCTAGATTTAAGTAAATTTATAATATGCATACATGTCTGAGTGAAAGCAGAAAGGGGGCTATCTGAAAGGCAAAGGAGACCAAAGAGAGAGGGAGTGAGGGATATAGGGGGATGGTGGGAGGGAGCAAATATTATAGATAACCAAAAACCCAAGGCAGGACAAACCAAACACATCAGAATGAACCGGAATGAATGCAGAGAAATGGGTACTCAAGGGAGACTGCGGTGGCTCCTCTAATGAACAAAATCCAGAGGCAGAACTGAGCTCCACCTGGAGCGACAGTCAGAGGGATGGGGCTGGTACCCAGTGACCATGGGCAAGGGTAGGGTGCAAAGTGAGAACAAAGACACAGCCAGGCTTGGCTAGCAAGGGTGCCTCTGCACACATCCCCTCCTCGGTCCCCCCAGAACAAAAAGTGACTGCTGGTGTCTGTCTCCTAAAACCATCTCAGAGTGGACGAGTGTCCACACACTAGCCTGTGCTCCCCAAGGTGTCCATCCTAGCAAGGATGAGCCCTAAAGCAGGAGGAACCAGACTTTTAGAGTTGAGCCTCTGTGGCTAACTCCAGCCAGTCCCCTTCCTGACTGAAAAACACAAGAGCTTCCAAGACCCTAAACGTAAAAGCAGAGGTCACTAGCCAGACATCTCTCCTCATAACAGTGCTTTGACCCAAGGGTATATAGGCCTGCTACCCCTTGGAGCTTCTGACCTTAACCCACTGAAACCCTGAGTCTAAAGAGCTGGACTACTGACTCAGGTAACCACTGGCCAGTTATTCAAAGGTTATGTTTGCTTTTTACGGACAAGCTGGGGGTGCTGTTCCCACTCGTCTGAGGCAGGACTGGGGTACTAAGTCCAGCAGAGGTATGTAGACATATATGACCCAGATGGCCAGGGGTCTGCCCAGGTCTTAAAGATGGATGAGGTGCATCCCAGGGGCATGCTGCCCACACAAATAATGCCACAAGCCCTGTCAACAGCCTGGGACTCTTCCGCACTAGTACCAACAAGCCAGGAACCAGAGAATCTGTCATTCTGGCTCCTCCACCCTGTTTCTTGGCATTTGTTTGTTACTGACTGGGACAAAAGACACAGTGAAGTTTGGAATTCTAGAAGTTTGCTATTGCCGACTGGACTGTGAATTATTGAAGTGTTGTGTTTTCAATAGCCCTCTCCAAACCTCTGGTGTTTACAAGGCTGCGAGCCACTCAGGGTCTGTCTGTTCGGGCCAATTGCTATTCAAGGATTCTGTTGTGGTTTTTTAAGAGTCAGCTCACTACCTAGCCAAAGATGACCTTGAATTTTGGATCCTCCTGCCTCCACATCTGGAGTGTTGAGGTTGTGTGTATGCACTACCATGAGTGGTTTATGCAGCACTGCAGATCAAACACTGAGTTTCATGTAGACTGTGCAAGCACTGGTTTTTGAAGAATAGAAATGTCCCACTTCCCTCAAATGTTTTATCAAAGGCGATGGAGGTTAGTACCCAGCTTGGGCTGTTTTCAAAGCATTGAGCAAGCATACTCATGCAAACTGCTTTAGGAGATGTATAGCTTAGGAACCCTCACAGCCTGTGGGTCTATTGTTCCATCATCTACCTGGCTCTCCTGAAACCCATATTCCACATGTATGAGCCTCATACCAGCATCTAGCATCTTTCTCCAGAGACAGACACAGAAGTTGGCACATAGGCACCCTAAACCCCTCTTTCTCATTTACTGGGGCCACCTAGAGTGAATCTATCTCTGGAGCTGTTTTTCACCAACGAACTAGACACTCCTCATTTAAGAATAATAAGCAGGGTCAGCAACATGGCTCCCCACCTGTCACCTGGCCACCTAGGTAGTAGTTCTGGAATCAACATGGGGGGAAGGAGAGAACTGACTCTCAAAAGTTGTGCATTCGCACACCTATCCCATCACCACACACAGAAGAGACAATGACTGAGGGAAAGAGGAGAAAAACATGCACAGAGGGCTACAGTGATAGCTCGGTCTGTGACGTGCTTGCCACACAAGCCTGAGGACACACCTCCATCCCAGAGCCCACAGAAAAAGACAGGTGTGCTGATGAAAGACTTCGTGCAGGCAGGGGCGATGGAGATAGAGTAGTCCCTGGGGTTCTCTGGCCAGTCAGTCTAGCTAAAGGCAAGCTTCAGGTCCTACTGAGGGACAGAACGCATCTCAGCAACCAAGCTAGATGGCCATCCTCGTGCACAATACCTGAAGCCAGCCATCAGCCTCCACATACATGTGCACCAACATTCACGTGTGCACCTGCATTCACACACACACACATACAAAAACGAAAAAGGAAGTGCATCTCTCGTGAGTGCTCTGTGGTCCATAAAGATCACAGTCATTTCATAATTAAAAACTAAAATGTAGCCACTAGGGGAATGTAGCTCAGTGGTAGAGCACTTGAGGAGGAAGCCTGAGGGTGTAGGTTCAATACCTGATAATGGCGGAAAGAAGGAGAAGAATGTGGATGGGGAGGAAGAAGAGGGAAAGGTGGGAGAAGGGAAGGAAGAGGAGAAAGAGGAGGAGAAGGAGGAGGAGGAGGAAGAGGAAGAGGAGGAGGGAGAAGAAGAGAAAGGCGTATACAGTTGATTCAATAATTCAGTCATCAGACAAAAATTCTTTATAGTTCCCAGCCATTCTCTAAGCACTCTGTCTCTTGTATGCCCTTGGAGAATGGATTTGAATAAACCAGACAAATTTTATAATATGTGGTAGTTACAGAAACCTAAGAAAAGCAAAAACAATAATGAAAATCGTACTGGCTATGGAGCATCTAGGGGTAACAGAGGCAGTATTTTACTAAATATATAGACACTTTTCTATACATTTTTAATAGCACCCATTCTTTATGCCTAATTTTTATTAATTTTTGCATGCATAATATGTATGTCATAAGTGCGTGCTTCCATGTGTGTGGGCACACATGAGTCTGGAGGCCCAGAAATGACACAGGTTGTCTTCCTCACTCATCCCCAACTTAATTCAATGAGGCAAAGTCCCTCACAGAACTTGACAGTTCTGACTAGTCTATCAAGCTTGCTCCAGGGATCCCATATGTACCTTCCAAAAGCTGGGGTTACCAGCAGCCATGACACCTTCCTTCTATATAGGAAGTTCCTCATGCTTTCAAGGTTAAGTGATTTATCCATGGAGCCATCTCTCCCAGACCCCAATTTTTATATTAAAAGTTATATCATAATCATCTCCTTCAGATACAACAGACAGAATTGTTAATTTGCTAAATAAAAGTTCAGGATGTTTGGTTAAAATGCATTTCATAGAAACCATAAATGAACATTAATTTGTACAAGTACATCCCATTTGGGGATACACAAATACTAAAAGTATACTCATTGTTACTCTGAAATGCAGTTTCATCTAGTGTCCCACATTTTATCTGGCAACCTTCTCTGACCTTGCTGCCGTCAGTAGCTCCCCCTTCTTCGATTTCCACCAACCTTAGACAAGTCATGCCTGTAGCCTGCTCCCTGTCCTATCCAAATGTCCATCACTTTGTTATATAAGCAACCCACTCATTCATCTATCTCAGATTAGATTCTTGCTGAATGATTGCCATGCTCTTTTAATTATTAGCTTCATAAGCAGTTTTTTATTTCATCCAATCTCTCATTAATTCTTTACATTTGTAAATTTTAGCTGCAGTTCAATGAGTATGTGTTAGCATGCGACATCTTCTTGATGGATTGCCCCTTAATCAGCACAAAGTGGCCCGGCCTTTTTTAATCTCTTCTGACTAGTTCTAGCTTGGGAATTATATTATGGGAAACAGTGGCACCCCTTTTTCTTGTTCTGCTTGGCTTAATGCTTTTTCCTGCCTTTTCACTGTAAGGCAGTATCCACCTTTGATGGTAAGATGCATTTCTTGTAGGCAACAAATATATGGATTATTATTATTATTATTATTATTATTATTTGTTCTTTGATTATTCCGAAAATGTATATAGTGCATTCTGATTACTCTTACCCCTTACTCTCTTTTACCTCCCTCCCCCTCATTTCTGTTAGTCTTCTCCCCACCATCCTATTTGACAAATCCATGTCTTTTTACTTTGTTTTATGACACACTGAGTTTCCAGTGGAACCTGGTGGACTCCCTGGGGGGGTACATAGTTGAAAGCAGTGACTTCCCTACTCCATATCTACATCTGTGCATTTTGTTTGATAGTTATAAATGTTCAGAGTTGTTAGTAAGTTGGTTACCTAATTCCTGATTTTTGTAGGATCTGGCATGTTCCTAACCCTCCTTTGCCTAGCTACCATCCTGACATGGTTCAGTTTGTCCTTTAGTACAATGAATGTGTTTTTATTTTTCTCCTCAGTCTGAAGGGTTCTTTCCAGTATCCTCTGTAGAACTGCCACTTGATTATGAATTCCTTTAGCCTAATTTTATCAGGCAAAGTTTTTCTTTCTCTTTTGATTACAGCAGGTAGTTTAGCTGGGTATAGTAGCCTGGGTTGGCAGTTACAGACTTTCAAAACTTGAAATGCATCATTTCAGTAAAAGTTACTGGTGAGAAACTAATCTTCAGCAATAATCCTTTTTATTAGGCATATATGAATAGATTCTTTCTCCTCTGATTTTATATTTTTGTTAGGAGCTAGCACAAGTGACTCCATTTTGATTATCTTTCATAATTACCTAATCTTAGTTCATGATTATTGAGTTTAGTAAGAATTCAGCTTGATCTGATTACAGCCATCTTGACTCATAACTGCCATGATAGTCCTTGAGTAACTCTGACCAGTTTTCCCTACCAAGTTTCCTGGCACACTACAAACAAACACACACACACAAAAATGCTATTAGAACACATATACGGCTTTATAGCTAGACCCTAGCATGATCACTACCAGGAATATGTCTAAAATCATTGATAGTAGCTTGAAATCCATTGATGAATAATTCCAGCTTGGACTAAGTCACTTTTATCATGACAACTAATTAAGCTTCCTCTTTGTGACTCAAACTGTGAGGATCCACTGATCTTGCTGCCAACCTTGACCATACTCGGTCAGTGAGTCTCCATAAAACCATCTTATATAGAATCCTGAATCTGTCTGTCTCATAGCACCTTTCACCCACAGATGTCTACATTAGGATTTCTTGGAAAAATAAATCAAAAATCACTTCTTCCACAATAATTCTAACTCATGACCTGGGTTCTTGTATCATCTCTGATTGTCTTTGTTTCTTTTCTGTTGCTGAGTAAAATAACTTAAAAAAGGGCAACTGGGGAGAGTAAAGGTTCATTTTAGCTCATGATTCCAGGTTACAGCCCATAGTTTGGTAGTCACAGTAGCAAGAACTTAAATAATTGGTCACATCATACCCATAGTCAGAGGCAGAGGAAGGGGAATGCATGCTGACTGCTCGGCTGGATTTCTCTGCCCTTATACACCTGAGAACCCAAACCCAGGGAGTAGTGTCACCCATTTTTAGTCTCTTTGCAATAGTTAACATAATCAAGAAAATCCTCCACAGAGATGCCCATAGGCCAGCCTGATCCACACAACTTCTCAGTGAGATTGTCTCCACAGGTGATTCTTGGTCACATCAAGTTGACAGTGTTTCTTATCAGAATGCAAACTGAGCAGAAATAGTGGCTTGAAATGATTCCAGGCACACATCTTGTACATACTAGATATTTCACAAATGTTTATTGAATTAAATAAAACACTCTAGTCCTTATCTAAAAGCACAGATGTCCAACCTTGACATATATTGATTGCCTTGTTAAACTAGTGAGAGAGGACATTTTTAAAAAATATTAATCAATGAGTAAGGAATAAATAAGGAAACATTTCCCCAGGTCCCATCTTGCAAATATCCCTTGTTCTACACGTCTAATATTTATTCTTTTGTTTAATTGAATTTTCTTCACATCTCACCATGTAGATTTGTCTAGCATTGATTGGAGACCCTTCCAATTCTGCCTGCCTCTGAGATGACAGGCACATATCTTCACTCCCTGGAGTCTATGTTTTGGTTTTACTTATATTTTTATTTGTTTTTCCTCTTTGTGAAGCAAGGCCTCTTGTTGCCAGGCTAGCCTCAAGTTCATGACATTCTGCTTCTACCTGTTGGATGCTGGGATCACAGTCCTACATCACCACATCTCTCTCCTGTCATCTATATTTCTCAGTCTCCCAGATGGTCCTTCTCTATCCTGGTATGGATTGCCAGTCAGTTTGAAGTATCATAGTCTTCACAGTGAAAATGTTGATGTATAGTCATCATACTATAAAATTCTAGAGCTGAGGGAATTCTCATGATCAGTTTTGTAGCTCCACCATTCAGCAAGTGAAAACTCTATAATGTGGGGCACTTTTCCAGTAGAACATTAGGTCCCCTAGTTGGTCTCAAATGAGAGTTGGACCCAGAGAAAATGTTTCCATGTTATCAGTTGGCCTTCCAGGAATTCCACCACCCTAGCAGAAACTAATGTCCCAGAATTCTAGAAGAATATTAGTCATCTCTGCCCTGGTCTCCGTATTATGCACAGCAGGGACGCTTGAGGAAGCATCTTCAGAAGAGTTACTTGGCGATGCATGTGATGACTATGAGCCAAGCCGAATTTATCATCCAAATGCCTGGATTCAAGTTCTGAAATTATTCAAACTCTTGGGAAAGTTGTAAATAAACACGAAGCTAGACAACAGGCAATAATTCTCCAGGACATTGTTAGATGCATTATTTATAAGGAGGAAATGTATATTTTATTCATTTTTCTTCCTATATATTCATTGAAAACCAGAAGACAAACAAAGTTATTCCTAAAAGTTGGTTCCAGCACTGCCAACCACATGCCCCATTCCAACTCTCTTCCCCTGGACTTCCCCAAGGTAGAAGGCTTCCAGATACGATCATCACAGGAGACATACATCCTTAGTGCTAGACCCAATGGTGAAGACCCTTGGGGCAGAAGAGAACTGTGGCTATCTTGTATATTCTTCTCATTTTACAAAAAAAAAGAAGAGAGAAGCTCAGAGAGGGAGGAAGTCTACTGGTAGCTACTAACAAACAATGACTATGATGAGGTAGGGCCATTCCTGTGCTTTAAGTACTGCTGTCAACACCCATAAATATTACATGCCAAGCTGGGTGCATTTATTTCTGTATAAAGCTCATTAGTTCTTGTGAGATTTGCAAGTAGTCCCTGCCTCTCATGGACCCTCATGCTCTGGTGGAACTATAAAGTAGGGCTTTGGCTGCTTTGGAAATCATTCTGGCTGTTCCCCCAACAATCACACATAGAGTTACCCCCATGACCCACGAATTTCAGTCCTTAGTACCTATGAAGAATTAGCATGCTCGTGAGTTAGAAGTATTAAGTGCCATCACTCAAAGCATCTAATTCCAACCAGCCCTTACCCCATCATTGCCCCTAGCCAGACCCTCTCACCCAGCCTTGACACTCTGCCCTCCACTGCCCTGCTGGCTCTCTACGGTGTGTAAACCTGCCTCCATCACTCTCTTCCATGAGAAAACCCTGAACTAAGTTGATCACATACTGACATCATTCTTCTCATTCTTTTGCTGCCTCTTCCGAACTCCCTATTTCACTGTTTGTCTTACTGAGAGCCAGAGCTAGCACCTTAGCAGGGGGTTGAACTCACAGCCATCTGGCATCATAGCAACTGCTCTTTGGATAAAATCTGGTTCCACCCTGGTGGGGAAAGCGCCTTCATTGTCAAACACACTGATAGCCCAGTCACTCTGACCATACATGCCACTCCCAGCAGGGGAAGGGGATTCTGGGGTGACTCGTTCTACTGCTTAATATTTTCCTATCTCTTATTTATATTCAATTCTGTCCCAGTGTGCCAAGTGCTTATATATACCCAATGATAAAGCACAAGCCCCTAGTGAATAGGAATACCAGGGAAATTGAAACTACAGTGAGGTACTTCTTCATGTCCACTGTAATAACATAAGAAAGATGCAGAGAATAATGAAAACTGGTGAGGAGTAGCAGGAACTGGAAGCCTCGTTCACTGCTGATGAGGACAAAACGGTGCAGATAGGCTTTGAAAACAGGCTGGTATTTCCTCAGGTGATGGAATAGGATGTCACAACTTGGTAGAAGGCCGTTGCCATCAGTGACATCATTCTCCTTTATTCCTTTTCCTGATTTTGTTCTCTGAATACCACCTTCATTTTGGCATTCTGGGACTCTGTCGCTGTGTCATCTCTCTAGTTGGTGCAGACTATCTTAACTCAGTCTCCTAAGGACACCAGTCTCTGCACACAGCCCACTGACCTAGTCCTCAGATAAATAAATGTCCCTGTGTTTTAGTTTGTTTTCTATTGCTGTGCTAAACACCATGACCAAAAGTAGCATGAGGAGAAAATGCTTTGTTTCAGTTTGCTTACAGTTTATATCCCACCATCCAGGAAGACCAGGGCAGGAACTCAAGGCAGGAACTAAAGCAGAGCGCACAGAGGAAAGATGATACTGGCTCGCGCCCTGTGGCTTGATCAGATTGCTCTCCCATACAACTCAGGATCACTTACCCACAGTGGGCTGAACTCTCCTACATCAACCATTAATCGAGAAAATGTCTACATAGACATGTCCATGGGCCAATCATACGAGGTAATGTCTCAATTGAGATCCCCTCTTCCAAACTGGTTCCAGTTTAAGTCAAGATAACAAAAACTAACCTGCATATCCCACCACTCGAGACTAGGGGAAGCACTTGAGACATCAGTCTTTCTTCCATGTCATTACATCCTCAGGAAAACCTAGTTTCTTTCTCCTGATACTCCTGTCTCAGGTATTGGTTTCCATGAGGTGAGTTCTCAAAACTTACTTATTTGACTCCCAAAATGTCACCACTAACTGTGTATCCTAGAAAGATGACCACCTGACAGACACACTTAAATACTGGCACAGAATGTTCACAATAGCAGATGAGTCCCAACAAACGAAAATGTCCAACAATTAGTGAATGGATAAACAAATAAATGTAGCATATCCATACAATACAGTATTATTCAGCAATAAAGAAGAATGAACTGATCAGTATTTCAATGTAAGAGATCTGACTGCAGAGATGATTCAGTTGGATTCTGGTACTTGCAGTGCCAGCATCAGTACCAGAACCACGTTTTTAAGAAAGGTCAAGCACAGTGGCACATGCTTACAATCCTAACACTGGGGAGGCAAAGATAATTGGACTTTTGGAGCTTACTGGCCAGCCAACCTGGCCTCCTTGGCAAGCTGCAGGCCAATGAGAGAACTTGTCGAAAGAAAGAAAGAAAGAAAGAAAGAAAGAAAGAAAGAAAGAAAGAAAGAAAGAAAGAAAGAAAGAAAGAAAGAAACAATATAGCCAGTGCTAAAGAAAAAATACCCGAGGTTGACCTCAGTCCTCCAAACACATATGCACACATGTGTTTGCACACTCTTATAGCACATTCACTCCCACAAACATGGACACACATACACGGATGTACAAATATGTACATGAGACCATGCAAATATCATGCTAAAATCAAAGAAGACATCATATCACACGATTCCGTCTATATGAAGTGTCTGAAATAGTCAAATCAATAGAAGTACAAAGTATATTAACAGTGTCAGTCTAGGGCTAAGAAAGAAGGCTGGAGTGGTCTCAGCTGAGAACACAGAGTGACTGTTAATAAGGATGGAGTTCCATTGGGGATAATGAAGATGTTCTAAACTACTTGTAATAATGGTTTTGCAATTCTGCAAATATACTAGAGATGGTGAAACTCTATGCTTCTGATATATGAATTGTCTGGCATGTGGTAATATTCATGATTTAGACAACACCACCACACTGCATCCACCCTCAACAAGCCCTTAGCTTAGACAGTCCTCAGAGTGGCTACAACATCTTGGTATGTCTGAGACATTCCCATTCTTGTCACTAAAAGTCACACATCTAGGACAAACAAGGAGAGTTGAACATCTACTAGAAGGAAAAGCCATCAGCTTCCACTGTGGCCACCAAGGACCACAGATGCAGAGAGAGCAAACTGGCCACCCATGGGTTCTGGAACCTTGAATCAGCTGTTAAAATAGTACTCACAGAGAAGTGATAGAGAAACTGAACATGCATTATCTAGGGATGAAGGGAATTACTCCAGACCCTGGGCTGGCAGAGCTGCATACAGAAGCTTTTTGTGAATTTGTAGTCATAGTTACCTACAGTGATCTTATGGCCCAAGAGTAAGGTCTTCCCTGCCTCCCTTTTAAGGGATGGTAGAACCAAGACTACAGGGAAGCTGGTCTCTCTGAATAGTGTTGTTGTTGTTTTTTTAATTTACACAATCATTTTCCCAGTTACATATTTCATTTTTCTAATTAATTTTCTTAGTTATCATACAAAATAGTGGGTTCCTTTGTGACATTTTCATTACCATCTATCATTGTACCTTGTTCATATTTACTCTCTACTAACCTCTCCAATCTCCCCTCACTGGTCCCCTGACTTCCTTCACAGAGCCCTTCTGTGTTGACATCATATACCTGTGTATACCTGCATATATGTATATCCATAAATATGGCATACATTATAGCATACAATACATAAGAGAAAACATGATATTTTGTATTACCCCTTATCCTTCCCGTTCCACTCTCTCTATTCCATTGAGACTTCTTCCCCAATCTTCATCACCCCATTTCTGTTTCATATCACGCACATACCCATGTGCGCACACACTCACACACACATCCATGTTCCACATAAGAGAAAAAACGGGCAATATTTGTATAATAGCTAGTTTTTTGTCAACTTAATAAAAGCTATAATCATTTGAGAGGAAGGAACCCTAATACGTGGTTAGGAGAAAATGTCTCCAAAAGATCAGGCTGCAGGCAGGAAAGCCTGAAAGGCAATTTCCTAATTAGCAATTGATAAGGGAAGATCCAGCCTGTTTTGGGTGGGGATACCCCTGAGATTGCATCCTGAGATTTATAAGAAAACAGAATGAGCAAGCTGTAAGGAGCAAGCCAGAAGCTGCCCACTCCTGGGCCATTTGCTCCTCTCTTCAGATTCCTGCCAGGTTTGACTTCCAACCTTGGCTTCCCTGAATGGACTGGGATTCAGGATATGTAAGCCAAGGAAACCCTTTCCTCCCCAAGTTGCTAGCACACAGATATTGCCTGTTTTCTCTCCTATGTGGAACGTGTGTGTCTGGTGTGTGTGTGTGTGTGTGTGTGTGTGTGTGTGCACAGCCTTAGCGGCTGCACTGATTTCCATTCCCATCCACAGTATATATGTGTTTCTCTTTCCCCAAATCCTCGCCAGCATTTATTGTGCCTTGTTTTCTTGATGGTAGCCGCTATTCTGACTGGAGTCAATAGAATCTCCACATGGTTTCCATTTGTATTTCTGTGACAGCTAAGGACGTTTAGCATCAACAGTTTATTGCCCCCTTTGTATTGTTTCTTTTGAGAACCATTTGTTTCGTTTGTCTATTTATTGATTAGATGATTTTTTTTTTTATATTTGATTTTTGGAGTGTTTTTATGGATTCTAGATACTAGTGCCCTGTCGGATGGAATGGGGGTGAAAAGTTTTTCTCCCGTTCTGTTGGCTGTCTGTCTCCTCCTTCCACTGTTTTCCCTTTGCTGTCCAGAGGCTTCTGAATTTCACACAACCCTGTGCTGTTACCTTGTGATTCCCTGTGTTATTGGGGTCCCTGTCGGAAAGCCTTTGCCTGTGTACTCAAGTGTTTTCCTTTGGCAGTTTCTGGTCTTACAGTAAGGTCTTTGATTCATTTTGAATTAACTTTTGAGCAGAGATATGGATCTAGTTTCATTCTTCTACATGTAGAAATCCAATTTCCCCAATACCACTTGCTTTGTTTTTTTGGGGGGGTAGGTTTTTGCTTGTTTGTTGGGTTTTTTTTTTGTTGGCTTGTTTGGTTTTTTGGTTTTTTACCATTCATTAACACAGCTGCTTTCCTTTTTTCTCTCCAGGGTGTGTTATTGAAATTTTTGTCAAAAATTAGGTGGCTGCACCCTCAGTTTGCCTCCAATTGGTGACTCAGCCCTGACCCTTGGGGAGCCAAGTATGGGAGTTATCAAAAGCTAGAGACTAAAGATCTTAGGGCCTGCCTGGGCCTGGACAGGGCCAGCCACATTCTACCTACACCAAGATGTCTACACGGATGCTGTGTCTCTGGAACCATCCTGGGGGAGGAAGGGCTGTTGGAAAGGGGAGGGGTAGTTTAAAAATGTCTTCTTTGACATTGATTTCTCTTTCCCTTTATCCAGCTGTGTCCTTTCTGGTTATTTATGTCTTTACTTATTTAGAAGGGGTGGGCACAGCAGGGGAACCCTGATAAACCCTAGATTGTATTTTTTTAATTAGGTAGCTATACTTGTGCGTGTTTATATCTGGGTTGTCTGTTCTGTTCTATCAGTCTATGTGGCTGTTCTCCACATAGCCATTTTAATCTGATCTACCATTCCCTTAGTCCTCCCTTCTGCAACTCCTATCCGTGGTCATCAAAGTGCCACCATCTCCCCTAGGGCCCCAACAACTTCACTAAGCAGTCCAGGCATAATGCTTTCCAGAGAGCAGATCTGAGAGGCTTAATGGTATTTGTCTTTCTAAAGCACTTGCAATCATTTCCTATTTCAATGATCCAATTTCAAACCTGCCTGATGCAGTCCAGCCCAATCTGAGAGCCTCTAAATGCTACTGAAGGCTGAAACATAGACCTTTGCATAGCTGAGGGAGGCAGCACAGGCTGTGGGCCACCACCTCATAGCTGAGGGAGACAGCACAGGCTGTGGGCCTCCACCTCATAGCTGAGGGAGACAGCACAGGCTGTGGGCCACCTCATAGCTGAGGGAGACAGCACAGGCTGTGGGCCACCTCAGAGCTGAGGGAGACAGCACAGGCTGTGGGCCACCACCTCATAGCTGAGGGAGACAGCACAGGCTGTGGGCCACCTCATAGCTGAAGGAGACAGAACAGGCTGTGGGCCACCTCATAGCTGAGGGAGACAGAACAGGCTGTGGGCCACCTCAGAGCTGAGGGAGACAGCACAGGCTGTGGGCCACCTCAGAGCTGAGGGAGACAGCACAGGCTGTGGGTCACCTCAGAGCTGAGGGAGACAGCAGGGACTGTGAGCCACCTCATAGCTGAGGGAGACAGCACAAGTAAGAGACCAATAGCTGAGGGAGACTGCAGGGACTGTAGTCAAGGCTCTACCCATGCTTCAGTTACAACTGACTTGTGAAGGAGCCCCAGCCTGTCAGAGCAGGCACAGCATATAGGCTGGGCTCCTGTCATCTTCATATGAGCTTTGTCACAGCTAACCCAGAAATGTCTTGCTTCAACTACAGGTACTTCTTCTTAAACAGTTCTTGTGCCTTAGGAAGTATATCATTCTTATTGTGTCCACTATGAGTAAGAAATACAATGGGCATTTTAAACAGAGTTTACAGAATTATTTTAAAACTTAAGCTAGATCATGTTACACATCTGCTCAAACCCCATTGGCTTTCTACTTTCTTTAGAAGAGAATCCCAAATCCTCATCATGGCCCCAACCTCCTTTCTGTCCAGTCACACTCCTTCCTTCAGCTTGAGCTACCAGGCATGCTTCTGCCTCAGGCCTTAGAATATGCATCCTCTTTGGCACAGATTACCATTCCCCCAGATATTTGTGGACCTCTCTCCTTCGCTTTCTCTGGTCACTAATCAATGTCACTTCTTTAGAGAGGAATCCTTGAATATAATTAAATTAAATTAAATTAAATTAAATTAAATTAAACAGTCCCCATTCACTATCCTCCACCCATCTGTATCTGCATTCAGCATTGGTTTAAGTATCTGCTTGCTTATGGGTCTGCCTCTTCCACTGGAACCTGAGTTGCCTGCTGTCTCCCACACCTAGACTAATAATAATGTCTGGCATGTATACTGCACTTGTTCAAAGAGTATATATTAAATAACAAAATTCATTCTCCCATAAGTGGCAACAATATAGACTGAGATAGAGGAGAGCCTGTTGCCATCCCAAGGTCACATAACTAGTAAGTGACAGATATAGAGCATGAACCAAAATTTCTCTGATGCCAACTCCTGTGTTTTTTCCATCACACCCAGTGCCTCTCTCCTGAAGCAGTGCTTTGTGGAACTGTGTGGGTGGAGAGCTTAAAAAGGGAAGAGGCTCCTTGGAGAAATAAGGAACCTGCCACCCCACCTCCCCACCTCCAGTTCTCAGGTGATGTTTTGCGACATTGAAACTGGGGCAACACCAGTTAGAATCCTTTATTAATCCTAAAGCCCGAGAACTGCTCCAAGCTGGAGGTAAAGCTGATGGCAACAGAAAGCTAAAGCACACTTCAACGTGAACAGCAGTCTCGCTGGCTAGGCCTCTCAGCATTGCAAAGAAAGCTAGAAAGCAGGGAAGAAATGGATGAACCATTAAGGCTAGGTTTAACATCTGAAAAGTCAAGTCATGGTTTAGTCCAGAGGAGATGCAGAAAATCAATCAGCCATTTGTTATCACACTGAGCTGCGAACATTGTGTAAATAGTTCACAGAATGCTAAAAATACCCCATGCATAAATATCTCACGGTTCAAGCAGGCCAGGGATCAGCAAGCTTATTCCATTAAGAACCAGAGAGCAAATATTATAAGCTTCTAATCTACATCTTGGGACTGTCTCACCTCTGCCATGATAGCGCAATAGCCCTGCAGAGAGTCTGTAAACAAGTGTATGCGTGTGCCAATAAAGCTTTATTTATAAGAATAGACAGTGGGCCAGGCTCAGCTCACAAGCTAGGTGTAGTTTTCCAGCTGTTGATCTAGACCAACATTGTTGTTGTGACAAATAAAGAAATGGAGAGACAAGAGTGACATGTCATTGCCACTTATGGAGCCACAAAAGAGAAAGACCTCCAACGTTCATTCATTAAATATTCACAGAGTTACATCAAGGCTATTCTAAACACAGAAGAGGTAACATAAAGACAGCTGTAGAGAGACTATCACGTGTGTTGTATGGATGCATCACCTGTCAATTAAAAAGCCTATGGCCTATGGCTTAGGCAGAAAATGGGAGGTGGAACATCTGGGAGGCAGAGAGAATTCTGGGAGAGTGTCAGGTGGGAGATTCACCCAGGAAGATGTGACTAGATGGATGCATGGTACCTGAGCACAAGTAACCAACCACATGGCAGAATGCAGGTTAAAATAAATGAGTTAGTTTTAGTTATCTCTAGTCAGAGAAGAACCTAGCTTCTAGGTTCTGGCCTAGGTATCTGTAAATATATTTTGAGTCTGAATCTTATTTCAGGAGCATAGTGATAGGAGAAAGAACTAGGCCTTAACTTCTACAGACAATAAACAGGTTTCCTGGGAGAATGTAGTCGGTAGTAAACAAAGAGAAAAGATGAAGACGTTGTGTCAGACAGCTTTAATGCTATGAATAAAATGAAAACAGGATAATAAAGTAGGAAACAATTTGAGACATAGGGATCAAGTCAAGGCAAGCCTGTATGAAGCTGACATTCATTGAAAGATCACTTCTATTAAGCACTATATATGAGTACTACAAGCACGCGCGCGCGTGTGTGCACACACACACATGCACGCACTCATTCTTCACAGGCCTATGTTGGATAGCTTTCCATCCTTACTACAGATACCAGTGATGAATCAACTCGAAGTGAGGAAAGGCTTATTTGGTCTCACGCTTTGAAAGATGGCCACCCACGATCGTTTAGCCCGTTGCTTTGGGCCTGTGGCAGCACAGTACATTGTGGTGGGAGTGTGAGATAAACTAAACCTGTTCCACCTTATGGCAGCGGGGGAAGTGAAGCCAAAGACAGGAAGAGGGAGGAGTCCTAATACCCCTTTCAAAACCACTCCCCCAATGACTTAACTGTCTCCACATAGCTAGTTCTTAAAGGTTTCACCTCTATGTATTAGCATCACAGGCTGGAGACCAAACCTTTAGCACAGAGACCTCTGGAGGGCATTTTAAAGTCCAAGTTATAGCAACTCTGCCAACGAAGGAGAAACTAGGGACCAACCGTTGAGATGCTTGCTTACGGTGAGGCTCAGAAAACCTCTCCAGCCTCCATTCCCCTCTGACTATAAGGTTTAGACTCCCTCTTTCTCTCCCCCGTGAGTGCTTCCCAGCCATTTCACAGTGGAATGACTCAGAAAGCCCCTTAGGAATTTTAAAAGGCCATCTCCACCTAACATGTTTAGTTCAGGCCTGGAACATGTATTAAAATGCAGATTAAATTTTAACAAGAAATAACAGCATCAAAACCTGCTTTGATGACCTGGTGCTTGAAATTACTGCTTCTTGCACTTTAAAAATTAAATCCTTTTTTTTTTTTAAGTATTTCATATTTTATTTCAAAACAAGTTGGAAGGTTTCCGGCTGCCACTTTCAAACATCTGTGCAAACGAAACCTTCATGAATAATATTTATTTCCAACAAATGAAAAGCCCAAAGTGAAATGTGATTTTTAAAAAAAAATACCGGTTTTTTTGAAGCACTGGAGACATTTGTATGTATTAGAGCAGAATTCACAGCAACTACACGCATCTCGCCAATCTGATCAAGGTGATGCTGTGACAAACACCACTCTTTGCCCTCTTGAATTTTGACACGAGCAGGAATTATAATTCCTGTCCTCAACCAATGCTCCATGAGGAGTAAAATATTAAACTACGAGGAACCCTAGGAATAGCCCATCCCTGGAGAACATTCGCACCCACCAGAGAAGCGAGGCATCCACTCCGCATGCACCTGGAGCCTCCAAGTGCTCCTTTTAGATGGAAGAGAGTATTGAAATCACCATTCTGCCTGGCGACTCCTGTATGCTACAAAGGGAAACAGAACTCTTCACTACCTAAGGAGAAGGCCCAGCCCGGCTGTTCAGGCCCACGCCCACACAAAGACCCTGGAGGCTTCTGGGGAGCAAAGAGGAGAGTCTGTGGGGCTTGTCAACTTGATATGATCTAGGAGCAAGACTCTGGGGTGCCTGTGAAAGATTATCTAGATTCCATTAATTAACATGGGAAGATCCATCTTAATTGCTAGCTGCACGGTATCAAGTACAAAGATCCAAGTCTGAATAAAAAACCATAAGCAGTTGGGCACCAGCAGTCTCCACTCTCTGCCTTCTGACTGCAGAAACAACGTGACCAGGTCCCTCAAGCTCCCACTACTATGACGCCCGGCCATGATGGACTGTGGCCTTGAACTGTGAGCCAAAATAAATACCTCCCTCCTCTCCCTCTCTCTTTCCATTCCTTCAGACCTCCCTTCCTTTCTTCCTGCCTCCCCCAACCCCTGTTAATCCCACAGATGCAAGGAGAAAGACCACTGACCCAAATCAATTAAAGAAATATATTGTACTCATGTTCACAGGCTGTCTCTCCTTAAGGCCAGGTACGAAAGATCAGCATTGGAAATGGGGTTTTCGCAGCTCAGGAATCGGGGGTTTGGGAGGCAAATAGGCGGGGTCACAGAAGCAGAACATAAGCATAACAAGGTGATTATAACAACCTCCTGAAACAAAGACAGGGCTGCAGGGCGGCAATAACAACCTTTGAAACAAAGGCATGAGCCAGGCAGGATGGCACACACCTTTAATCCTAGCACTCAGGAGGCAGAGGCAGGCAGATTTCTGAGTTGGAGGCCAGCCTGGTCTACAAAGTGAATTCCAGGACAGCCAGGGCTATACAGAGAAACCCTGTCTCGAAAAAACAAAACAAACAAACAAACAAAAATCTAAAACAAAGAAACAAAGGCATGGTTGCCGTTTCCTGGAAGAGGCAGCACGGAGTCATTTGTAGTTAAGGTTACAGGTGGGGTGAAGCCCAATCCTTGAGAAACAGATTTAATCACAAACAGGAATGAACCTAGTTTGTCTTTCCTCTAAGATACTTTTCAAGTCCAAGATGGAGGCAGACTGACTCTTCATCCCCTCCTTTCGTTCTTCTTGTTAAGCATTTTGCCACTGCCATGGGACCAGTAACTCAAGCTTCCCTGGGAGAAGTCCTCCTGCCTTCCCACCATTCTGAGAGGGAAAACATCTAGGATTGGAACTCTAGCTGTTGCACGTGTCACCCCGGCCTGACCCTGTCACATCCTTCTCCACAAACTGCAATGCAGCCTTCCCGTAGATCAGCAAGTCAGTGGATTGCTCCTGAGCATCCCCCAGGCAAGTGCGGAATCTGCCTAGTGGGCCCTGGTGGCTCTGTGATCCCCTTGTGTTTTCCACTGTCCCACATGGCCATGAGTTTCACTGCCACTGAAACTGAGTATATCTTTTATTTTTTTCTTTCTTTCTTTTTTCTTTTTTTTTTTTTCTTAATGATAACTCAGGTGGTAACAAAAACTTTTTCTTTCTTCTTTCATAAGGGAAGGTGGTGTGGGCAGAAAGCCCAAAACAACACATCACAGAATTCCCCAACAAATTTAAATTATGAAACGCTTGAGCCAGAGGGGATTCTTGGGGCCCTCAGTCCAGGCTTCTGCCTTCAGCCAATCCTAGTTGAGCTTCTACATCTCCTGAGCATCCTGAGGCCCATAGTCCAGAAACCTGCAGGCACAAAGCAGGGATGGGGCGGAGCAGCCTGGTGAAGCAGCTCCTTCTTGCTGCAGTGTACAGGAAAGTCTGCCTCACTCCAAACTGCAGTGACTAATGTCTCTACCACATGCTTCACAGGATGTCGGCAAGTCCAGCATACAGTACCAGGAGGAAAGGGCTGTGGGCCATAAATCAAAACATGAAGTCGTTAATATCCCTCACTACCAGCTCACAGTCAGCTGCGGAGAAAGGTTTTCTTTGCTTTTGTTAGGTTTCCTTACTTCCTGTGTTTCTCTTCTGGAAGGGGATGCCTCTTTTTAAGGTTTCTTTTTCAGATTTATTTATTTTACCCTGTGTGTATGAGTGTTTTGTCTGTGTGTACATATGTGTATCACTTGCATGTCTGGTGACATAGAAGCCGAGAGACAAGTTAGGTCCCCTGGAACTGGAGTCACGGGCAGTTGTGAGGCTCCACGTGGGGGCTGGGAACTGAGTCTAGGTCCTCTGCAAGAACAAAGAGTGCTCTTAACTGCTGAGCCAACTGTCTCGGTGGGAATGTTGATACCACCATTACGAGCTGTGTAACCACCATTGCTAGCTGTGTAACCACCATTACTAGCCGTGTAACCACCATTATAGCTGTGTAACCACCATTGCTAGCCGTGTAACCA
>NC_034599.1:44352257-44360650 GCF_900095145.1 Mus pahari | reverse complement strand
GTGTAACCACCATTGCTAGCTGTGTAACCGCCATTACTAGCTGTGTAACCTTAAGTCACTTTGACCTTTCTAAGGGTCCACTTTCTCATCTGTAAAATGAAAATGTTAGTACCTACCTCAGTAAGCCATTCATATGGGTTGTACAAGACAGCATTTATGACACACAATAAGTCTCCAGAAACCGTATTATTTAAAGATGCAATTACCAAAACAAAAATTACTAAAAATACATTTCAGTTCTCTTGTTCTCTCCAGAATATATATCTCTGCATGTGTGTGCAGTGCCTGAGGAGGTCAGAAGAGGGTGTCAGATCCGCTGGAACTGGAGTTACAGACAGTTGTTAGTTTCTATGTGGATAGTGAAAATCAAACACAGATCCTCTGGAAGAACAACCAAGCCACTGTTGCTAACCTCTGCACCATCTCTCCAGGCCTAATCATTTAGTTTTAAATGAGCAATTCTGCAGCTCTTTGCTGGTTCTTAACCTTGCTAGAAATTAATAAATGAGAAAAATCGCCAGCAAATTTCCACACAATTTCAAAAGGTCAGGAAATTTCCAGAAGCCCATCCACACACCCTCTTCCCCACAGAGTCCCTAAACCCTTTCTCAGGACTCTGTAATGAACCCCTATCTCCTGGCCTCCTACACATTCAGAGAAACACTGTCTGTAGAGTCTGGTTTCCACGGACATGACCTCCCTGCGGTTGTTTCTGTGGCAAGTGTCTCTCAGGCCCAGAGATCTTGCAGGAGGCTGGGGTTGGAGCAGAGGTAATCAGGCTGAAGGGAGATGCTCCTCAACACAGCCTAAAAACAGTTACCAACCTCAGACTTTCAAAATGTCAGGCTTGGTTTATCAGAAATCTTCGCCAACTAAGCTGACTCAGACCCAGGATCTCACAGTACTTATGAAAGTGGGAAGGGGGACACAGTCGGGACCTCACAATGATGGGTCTATTAATAGTATTGCTCAGACAGAAAGACCACTGGAAAAACTACCCAGATGGTGAAATCCACACCCAGGCGACACACAAACAAGCTGCTGAAAGCAGTCTATCACCATCTCCATGAACGCAGTGTAAGGGTCCTGAATTAGCAACTATTCAAACAAGAGTCCAGCTGGAAGATCCAGAACCAGCTAGAATGCGTGAGTGGAGTCAGAAGAGAAGCCTCCAAAGCCTTGGTGCTAGAGCTAGAGTGAGCTCAGGAGCCAGAGCCACCATGCCGAGAGGCAATTGGAGGGTAAGAGAGGGGGAGAGTTCACCAGGGTGGTCAGCGAGGGAGATTTATTTTACTTAAGATGACTGCCCATGACTTGGTGGGTAAGAATGTCCTTTGTATAACCATAAGCACCTGCCTTAGGATCCCTAGCTCCCAGGTAAATCTCAGGGATGACCCTGCATACCTGAACCACCAGCACTGAGTGTAGGCACGAGGGGAAGTTTCTGGGGCTTAGAGGTCACCAGCCTCATCAAGAAATGTTCCAGATTCAGTGAGAGACTCTGTCTCAAGGAAATAAGGCAAAGAGCAATAAAGGACAGCAACCAATGTCCTCCTCTAGCCACCATACATGGCACACAGACGTGAACAGACACTCACATATCACAAGCATGCACACACACACACACACACACACACACTCATCCTGCCTCCTCTGTGTCTGCCTCCTCCTTCTCTCCCCCTCCATTCTCCTTCCTGGTCCTTCAAGAGCTTTTTTTTTTTTTAACTTACTTTATTAGATATTTTCTTCATTTACATTTCAAATGCTATCCCGAATGTCCCCTATACCCTCCCCCCACCCTGCTCCCCTGCCCACCCACTCCCACTTCTTGGCCCTGGCGTTCCCCTGTATGGGTCATATAAAGTTTGCAAGACCAAGGGGCCTCTCTTCCCAATGATGGCTGACTAGGCCTTCTTCTGCTATATGTGCAGCTAGAGACACGAGCTCAGGGGGTACTGNTTAGTTCATATTGTTGTTNCACCTATAGGGTTGCAGACCCCTTTAGTTCCTTGGGTAATTTCTCTAGCTCCTCCACTGGGATCTCTGTGTTCTGTCCTATAGATGACTGTGGGCATCCACTTCTATATTTGCCAGGCATTGGCATAGCCTCACAGAGATAGGCATATCAGTGTCCTTTCAGCAAGATCTTGCTGGCATACACAATAGTGCCTGCGTTTGGTGGNTGATTATGGGATGGACCCCCCCCCCCCGCTGCCAGCCTCCTTCTCTGTGTTTTTATGGTGTGACTTAGGAAGAATGCAAGGGAAGAGGGTGAGAATCCAGAGAGTGCTAGAAGCCAGAGGATAGAGCTCCCAGCCTTCTGTCAGCCCAGGCCAACACTGCCCTGAAGAACCTGTGGAATAAAGGTGCAGGAGAAGTGAGGCCAGGTCCAAGAGTGGGTTGTCTGGTCTCCTGGTGACAGGGGTGGGAGAGAGAGCCAGTGGGGGTGGGGAAACAGCAGGAAAACCACTGCTGGGAATCCTCGGGGAGCACTCTGGAGTAACTGCCAAGTGCAAGATTCTCAAGTAGGCTGCAAAGTGTAGGGGGCTCAGCGTAGGAGGGGACCTGGGTGACTTACTGTGTGGATTGAATTCAATTGCTCTCCGAGAAATGCCAGCGAGACAGGAATTCCTATTTAACCACCTCAGCTGTGAGAATTTGCTTTTTAAAACATGATTCAGTAAGAGTAACAAACATGAGACCCTGGATTTTATGAGGGGAAGGCACATTAAATCTGTACCTAATCTTCTGCATGGTTTCTGCTACTTAATAGCCACTTAATAAATGCCAGCTTACCATTGTTATTGTTTGCCATTGGGTTCATGCTCTGAACCCACTTCTATGCCCTCCTAAGAAACCTCTTTTCCCATCTCTCTAGCCTCATACCCCTTCTGTCTCACTTTCAAGATTCTTGTTTTAATGGGCTAAAAAGATGTCTTGACTGTGTCAAAACAAAGCTAGTAGAGATGAGAATTGCTCATGTATCCAGAACTTACACACACACACACACACACACACACACACACACACACAATGTACCTTAGATGCAGTCCTGTCATAGGCATGAATCAGAGTCCACAAGGCACCTTCTCATAATTCCATGTTTTTATGTCATGGAGCCAAGAATTGGGCCAGAGACACACAGAGAGTATAGTAGGGGGCTGTTAGGAAAGATAAATCATAAGCATAAAACTGGACCAGAGAGCTAGGAAAGGTCCAAGGCTCAACTGCCCTGGGCCCCAAGGATAGTGACCCTGTGGGGTTATTTACACAATACTTTCCTTCTCAGAACTGGGTGATTGAGGGCTGTCCTTTACATGTTACCATATGTGGGAGAGTTTCTACTCTCTCCTAACCCGCTTCTTTCCTGTTTTAATCCTGACGCCCCTCCCTCCTCACCCTCCTCATCTTCCTCTCCCTCCTCACCCTCCTCACCCTCCTCTACCTCCTCTCCCTTCTCTCCCTCCTCACCCTCCTCACCCTCCTCTCCCTCCTCACCCTCCTCTCCCTTCTCACCTTCCTCACCCTCCTCTCCCTACTCACACTCCTCATCCTCCTCTTCCTTCACAGCCTCTGTAACTAACTCATTTCTCACTGAGTATCAACCAATCACAACCGACCAGTCAACTAGGGTTTGTTATGTGTGAGCTTGTGAGAATTAAAAAGGAGACAGAGTGTATGTTTTAAGGCAAGGTCTCACCAAGTAGCTCAGATGGGCCTGGAACTATCTGTGTAGACCAGTCTGGCCTTCAATTCATGTTCCTCCTGTGTCAGCCCTCTGAGTGGTGGGGTTACGCAGCCATTAAGTAGGTACATAACTAGGATTCTCCTGTAGGACCATAACTAAATAAAGCAGATGCTACTTATAGTCGCCAAGAAATACTTCTTTATCTTACTTCTTCCTTCAGCCTACAAAATGTCACTGTCCCCAGACTAAAAAGAACCCTCTGTATGTCTTTCTGTCTGGCGTGCTAGCCCATTCATGAGTCTCAGTTCTCAGATAAAATCTGTGACGGATATTATTTGAGTGGATATTCTCACTGGCTGGTTATCTCTTGTCTAGGCTTCCAAGATAAACCAGACTACAGATTCTTTTCCTACCTTTGCCTCCAACACAAAAGATCTCCCCATCCCAGTAGAATCATTGTGACCTCTACAATGTGACCTTCCATGCCTGGAAGACTGTCCAAGCATGGCCTGTGAGTTCAAAACTCATTGTATCACATCTGCAAGCTATTTTTTATTTCATTTTCTTTTTTTACTTAATTGACAACAGTTGAAGATATAAGGGGCAGCACATTTGGATACATTGATACATTATTCAATGATCAATCAAGGTGACTAGTATAAGCATCCAGTTCTATATTTAATGTGTTTTTATGATGTCAGCATTCAAAGCATTTTTCTCTTTTGAGGTGCATATTAATGTTGAGGGTAATGTCCCAACTCTGCAAGAGAATACTTAAAATTATGACCCGTATCTGCTTGAAGCTTTGTGCCCATTGTCTGATCTAATCCACTCCCCTCTCCCGCTTTGCAGTAGTGGCTATTTTAGTCTGTACTTCTAAAATGCCATTTTTTTTAATTATCATACCTAGTTTATATGTTTTATTAGGTTTCATTTTCAAACAGAGTCTGTTCTTGTTGATTCTCCTCCATCTACTTTAGCATCCTATGACTCCTTGTCCCCTTCCTCCCAGGCCCCCACTTTCCTCTCTGACCTCATGTTGTCTGTGTTCCATTACCCTCACCTCTTCTTCAATACCTCTCTTTCCCGTCTCATGATCTCATTTCTAGTTATAGCTGACACTCACACTCAACCATGCCTATGTCTATTTATGCACATAACCATCTCAGGCTGGAGTTCTCAGTGGGAGAGCATCCATGTCTGTCTTTCTGATTCCCTTGATTCCCACCGTCCATCTCCATACATTTTCCTGCAAATCCCATTAGTTTGCTTTTCTTTACAGTTGAATAAAATTCTATTGTGTATACCTACCACATTCTCACTATCTATTATTCATCTGCTGATAGACACCTATGCTGCTTCTGTCCCCTTACTAGTTTTGTGTGTGTGTGTGTGTGTGTGTGTGTGTTATGTACATTGATGGTATTTTCTGTCATTTTTCATTTTTTTATTAACGTACCATTCCACAATTGCAGTTGTATGAAAAAGAACCCTAAATACGTTTCTAAAGTACAAAAGGATTCTTATGAAAAATAAATAAATACCAATCTCAGTTCATAGCGTCCCCTAGGCAAGAGCTGTACCCTCTCCAGGTTCTGGAACTCTCTAGGCCTTGCCAGAGAATTAGCAGTCAAGTTCTGTCCTGGGAGTCACTTAGCATCAAGTATCTCTTAAGAGACTCCCAGCTCTGTGAGAGCCCATGATGTAGCTAGGTCAGTCTGGCCATTATTGTGCCCTCCCTCAGACTGGCTAATTTTAGTTCAACTCTGCAGTTTATGTCTATGCTAAAGGCCTCAGTCTTCCCAAGTGAACAATGACAGACTATGGTGGCTAAATGGTCTCAGAACTACGCTCCTTGAGTCAGAAGTGAGGGGTGGTGCTTTTCCGGCCTCAAGCTTGTAAGGAGGGCGTCCTCACAGCAAAACACAGACTGATACCTGAGCAATATGTGTTGAGAGGCTGAAGTAAGAGAGGAGTTGAACAAGGGGAGGCTTCCTGCCTTGGAACTCACAAGTAACTGCTTGCTGTGAAGCACATCAGAATACGCGCTGTGCCAGACACCCAGACAGCTTGCATTGCACCAGATCACATGAGGTTGTTAAGTTTTCACCCCCAAAAGCCACGTTATAAAAGACTCCTTTTCCTTTTTCCATTATGCAAATCACCTTGGTGTCTATTGATTACATTTGCATGTGAAGAGGGACACCGGGTTTGAGACTGATGCATTTGCGTGTGCATTTTTACTAATCTGCTTGCGGGAGGGGGGTGATTACAGGCGCAGGTATGAAAATATCACTGTCTGCAGCTAATAGAATTTGTTACCTCCGGAGGGTAAGTGTGGTCTGACAGTGGGATTATTACAGGCAGATGGGAGCAGAGCTGGAGCAGACACAGCCCCTCGTAATTGTCCTCATCAAAAACTCTTGCTGGCTGCTGCTGGGGGCCATGTACAATTCGACCCGGCCTGGGGACTTACCTAGTGCAGAGAGTGGGTTCTTCAATAGAGAGGTCCTGGTCCCCTTTGCCCCGGGTCTGCATGCAGAATAACTTCCTTCGCTTTGCACCAGTAGGTTTGTACCTCCATATAGCTTGGCAGAAATCATCAGGAAATGATCACATTATGCCTGCGTGTTGGCAAAGCAGCTAACTGCCAGGCTTCTCTCATCAGAAAGAAAAAGGCTTCCCAGCTGTTTAACTCTGTCCTCCATGCTTCACTCTTTGAAGCCAGAGTTAATATTATGCCTCATTTGAATTCAACATTTAAATTTACTTATTAAGCTCTAAAGGCTATGGCACCTTTTGTCTACTCCATCTCTGATAAAGACACAGCCCTAACGCACCCTGGATGTCATTTCACCACCTTTTCTTCTTTTCTATTGTTCATTACAAATGCTTTTTTTTTTTTTTTAAGTGTTTGTTTCGTCGCTTACTACCAGATTAAAAAACATAGTTGTTTTGACCATTTTGAAACAAAAATAAGTATTCTTTCTGCTCCAAAAAAAAAAAAAAAAAGACACAGCCCTTTCAGGAAAAATAAAAATAAAAATGTGTCCCTTCTCACAGAACCTAATTTCCTAAAACACATCTCTCTAAGTATGAGGTTCCTACACACAAGGGCGTCAGGAGGCTTTGCTTCTCACTGCATTTTTCCCAGGAAAATGATGTTCCCTATGTTTCCCAAGGGTGACAGGAGACCTGAGTCTGGGATGAGCAGGTTCCCATGCCACCCCACAGCCATAAGTAACCACTGTGGAAACAAAACTTGGATTTTATGTGCCTAGCTGTTTTGTTTATTTGCATGTGTCTGTATATGCGTTGTGGATGCAGGGGTGTGCCCGTGATGCACGTATACGTATCTGCGTAGGGGTGGGATATGCATGTGTGGGCTTATGTGTAGGTGCTGGACAGTTCAACTTCTCTTAGCTGGCCAGCTTGCTCTGAGGCTGGGGTCTCCAGCTCCCATATGGGAGGAGTTACTGGCACCATTCCCACTGGGCATTTGCGATAGAGCTAGAGATCTGGACTGTGTTTCTCATACATGCTTAACCACTGAGGCATCTCCCCGGCCCCTCGTTGTTTGTTTGTTTGTTACCATTTTCTCAGCCTCTACTGAGGTAGAAAAGAAGTTAGTGAACGGGAGAGAGTTGCAGGTTCTCCAAGAGGCAGCCCAAAACTTCCACATGCCAACGTTTCAGCAAAAATTGCTTGTCACTGCTTGGTTAAAAATGAACTAGAAGAGCAGCTTGAGGCTTGTGACTGTCAGGGGGAAAAAAAATGAACCCTGAAGGCAGAGGCTTTAAACTGACTACAAAGCTCACAGGTAATCTGATGACAGTGAACATAATTAGCGGTTTATTCCCGGCGCAACGCTGGCAGAAGCTAGAAGGCAAATACTTGCTAATGAATGCGATTGGCTATCTCCTGCATCAGAGAAACATCTACTAGGATTTGCAAGGGGCAAGTGGTTCAAGAGGGCTCTAATACAGATTGCTGGGGACTGAGGTGTTCGTCAGATGAATAAACAAGGGACAACGACATGAAGGAACGTTCAGACCCAGGCATCAGAGACAGATGGCTTATCAGGGTATCTAAGGAGAATCAAAGCAAATGTGGCAAAGGAGGGAGTCGCACTGTGTACCTTATAAGGATGGGGGGGGCAGAGATTCACAGCAAGAGCCTGCAGTCAGGCTCTGGGATATCCCTGAAGGATTCAGATGAGAGGTGGGCACTGGAACGTGGCACTTCCAGATGACATACACCTTGGAGTTCACAGACCCAGTAGGGTGTCTATCAGTATCTGTGAGTGGTAGGTGAACTTAGGCAAGGCAACAGATAGACTCTAACACTGTGTTATTACAACACCCATCTGACACTTCAGACCACACAGAATAGCCTCAAAGTCAAGACCAAGAGTGGTAGAATGCCATTCGTCGTCTCCCTCCATCGGGACATGTAGATTTCACACCAGGGATTATGCCATCCTGGGCCAAACAGTTCTCTGGCCCATGTCAATACAGCTACAGTCAGCCCAAGACTCTGAGTGACTAGTTGTGTTTCGGTCCCCATCTGCCCATCTTGCTAACTGTGCAAGATGAATTTTATTTCCAGAGTTTCATTTCATGGAATGCTCAGCTCTCAAAATGCTATGCTCTCTTGTGGGGAGCCGCCCTCACATTCGCCATTACAAGATAGCGCTGATGTCCTG
>NC_034599.1:44325779-44352246 GCF_900095145.1 Mus pahari | reverse complement strand
CCCTTTGCCTGTTGGAAGCTTATGCTCTCCCTCTCAAGAGCATTAAAGCGTTGCTGTAGAAGGATCCTGTTTGTGTGCCGCGTCATTTCTTGCTGGCGGGAAGGTAGCGCGGGACACTCTCTATTTCAGTCTAGATGAGGCATCCCTAAACATTCAGTTCCTTCATGGAGGAGCCCAAGTGATTTTCAGATTGGCACAATGCAGGAAGGAATGAGCAGGATTGATGATCAATTTAAAGCCAGGGATTAAAGCTCCAGTTTCAGTTATTTATTTATCAACATATCTCTCTTTGCATGCTTTTTAAGTTTTTAATTAATATATAAGAACAAAAAAATAAAAATATTAATGGGGTACCATGTAGTTTTCAGTACACATTTGTCTTCCATCATATTTCTGTAGGGGCAAATACATTTATCTCTTCAAATGCTTATCTTTTTAGACTCAACAAGCTAGACCTCATAAACCAAGCAACCAATCTCAGAATGATGGAGAGTGTGCATACAGTCCACCCAGGGCACAATAAGCAAGCCAAACTATTTGAAAACAGGCTTTTATCTACTTTTTTTTTTTTTTCAAATACGGAATTTTCAAATATCAACTAAGAACACAGCAGGAAAGATTCAGGAACCAGAGGGGGAAGTTTAAAAGACAAAGAGTCAAGGGCTGGAGGGATAAGTCATAGGGTAAGAGCATTGGCAATTCTCACAGAGGACCTACGTTCAATTCCCAGAACCCTCATGACTTTTATAACCTTCTGTAACTCCAGTTCTGGGGAATCTGATGCCCTCTTCTGGCCTCCACAGAAACAAGGCACTGATTTGGCACACCGACATCCACGCAGGCAAAACATCTACACGTAGAATAAGTAAATAAATAAGATTAAAAGAAATAATCATAGTTTTTGTTCAGAAGAACAAAGAAGGGAATTCATATTGTGAAAGTAGAATGCTGTACTGTTTGTTATTTGGCTTGTTTTTTAACTTCTAAAATATGTACTACAAAGTTCTGATTGAGAGGCAATTTCCTCCTCCACTGTCCAAACTGCAGCTGTTGAAATTGTTGGCTTATGCATCCAGACACCCAAGGGACAAGTCAGGTGATGTCTGAGGGTGCTGCGGGTTCTCAGGAGCTCTTAATCCCAGAGGGAACCTCACACACTGAAACTGCTCACAAGTCAGGCCAGCCCAGACAGTCCTGGGCTCTGTCCTTGGTCCTGGCCTCCGTTCGCCACGCACTGTCCCCCTCCCTCCCCTACCATCTCATCCATCCACTCAGCTCAATTTAAACTATTTCTGTGCCGACTATCTTACACCACCATCCAGGTCATAACACTGAGTTTCTGCCTCCTGTAATTTGATGTCTTCAACCATAAAACTGGCCAAAGGTTGGACGCACCCAGACATAAATTTGTTAAGTAAAAAAGTGGTTTCACTGTATAGACAAAATGTCTCCAGGATGCACAGGAGGCTAAGCTTGAAGACAATGTTTGAAGAATAAACAGGGCAAGTGGGATGTCTCAGTGGCTAGCACATAACCCACAAGCCTGGGAACCTGAATTTGATCCCCACATCCCACGTAGAAATGAGAGGATAGAACTGACTCCACACAGTCCTCTGAGCTTCATGTGTGTGCCATGGCACATGCACTCACATACACATAACATTTACACACAGTAGAAGTAGCAGTAGTACTACTAGTAGTAATAGTAGTACTAGTACTAGTAGTACTAGTAGTAGTAGGAACAACAAAATATGCCCAGAAGCAGGTAACTCATGCTGTCCATGAGCCTTTTCCTCTTCAAGCTCAAACTCCTGTGTATCACTCCCCACAGAAGCATGCAGCCTGTGAAAGACATACTAGCCTATACCTGCATCAAAGAATTTAACACCTCCCTTCTTGCCATCCAGTCCACGGGCAGATTCCCCCCCCCCGGGTTTTTTTACAGTTGCTGCAATGAGAAGTCTGACAATATAAATTAATGGAGAAAATACTTGGTTTAGCCTTACTGTTTTAGATGGTTCAGACTACAGCTGTTCAACCGCAAGAGCCCAGGCAAAATTTTGTAGTCGTGAGAGTAAATGGCTGGGGACCTTGACCTCCTGGAGGACAGGAATCAGAGAGCAGAGGCAGATGCTGGGGGCCCAGGATAGCCTTAAAATGTTGCCAGGGACCTCCTTCCTCCAGTTGAGTCCTACCTTTCAAAGTTCCAAAATGGCAACACCATCTAGGGAACAACAGTGGAAACCATGAACTTACAAAAGGCATTTCAAGTTCAAAGCCATGGCAGACCCTCTGGGTGGACTACTCCAGGAAGCAGTCTTACCACCATGGCCTCCTATAGCCCTGCCTTGCCAACTGACTGACTGACAGATTTCTTCTTCTTTTTTTTTTTAAAGATTTATTTATTTATTATATGTAAGTACACCGTAGCTGTCTTCAGACACTCCAGAAGAGGGCGTTAGATCTCGTTACGGATGGTTTTGAGCCACCATGTGGTTGCTGGGATTTGAACTCCAGACCTTCAGAAGAGCAGTCGGGTGCTCTTACCCACTGAGCCATCTCACCAGCCTGACAGATTTCTTCTTGAACGATGAGTCAATACAACGTTTTCTTGGCTGGGTGTGATAGCTCATGGGTGTAACCAGCTGGGAGGGTGAAGTGTTGGGGAGTGTTGACTAAAGCAGTCTTTCTTGTGGGTGAGATTAGCTTTGTTTGGGATACATTTGTTACCTTTGAGAGACCACTTGACACCAAGCAAGTGCTCTCCCACACTCTACCCTTCCAACTGCTCTTGCTCCAAACTTTGATATCATCTCTAACCTCTTTCCCTCACTCTCCACATCCAACCTGTTGTGAGGGGTTCTGTAGATTTTACCTTCCAAATACACACAGGCTCCAGCCACTCTACCCCAGTCCCACGGCTGGGCCACCTGGTCCAAGCCTTCATCATCTCTCATTAGATGCATGTACATGCTTCCCACAGGCTGTCATGTACAGTCCCAGTCCGCCAGCATCTCAAGCTTGCCCTTTCCCTGATGTCCTTTATTTCATAGCTGCTTCCTTCTCCTCCCTCCACTAGAATACAAGGCAGGACTTGATGTACAGTCCCCAGCTCCTGCAGTACTGAATGGATGGATGGATGGATGGATGGATGGATGGATGGATGGATGGATGGATGGATGGATAGATGGATGGATGGATGGATGGATGGATGGATGNGGATAGATGGATGGATGGATGGATGGATGGATGGATGGATGGATGGATGGATGGATGGATGGATGGATGGATGGATAGATGGATGGATGGATGGATGGATGGATGGATGGATGGATATATGGATGGATAGAGGGTTGCTTTGAGAGCCAGGCAAAGGCCTCAGAGTTTTATTGTACTCACTGAACACCTGTGTCCCTATTTTGCTGAGAAAACTGTGACTTAAAGATTCAGTCTGTCATTTGCTCTGTTTCAAGCTAACAATTCACCTGCATGGAATTTGTATGTGGGCCCCTGTGACTCCTGAGCATCAAACAGCAAGCATAATTTTTGAAGAAAAGAATCTCAGATGTTAATGAGAAGCAACCTCCTGGTTTCAATACTGCCCAGGTTTGTAATGGAAGAGACCAGGTGGGTCTAAGGAGGCTAGGTGTGGGAGGCAGCCCTGGCCCTCTGCCCCTTCACCAGGGGGCTATGCTGGCCCAGGGTCTAGGAGTGGAAAAAGCCATTAGCCTCACCTTCAGAAGTTTAAAGACACTCTACCAAGCCTCACCATCTATGCAGAGGATAAAGGGGAAGGAGAGCATTTGAACACCAGGTCTCCAGCTGTTTGAGTCTAAATCTCCTCCCCAGTAATGAAAAGAATCAAATAAAGCTTATTCAAGAAAGTCGTCTCTAGCTCTGTGGTTCCTAAACCATATAAGCACTATGCTCCGAAGCTTGTATGACCTCATTTATATGAGTCTTGCATGACCTCATTTATAACACTGACATTTGCAAGGCACATTAGAGGGTCTCTTATGGTCACTATAAAGACAAGAACTGAAAAGGTTCAAACTGACCTACAGGTGCAGGCCTGAAATCCCAGCTATTACAGAGGCTGAGACAGGAGGATTGTAAGCTCAAAGCCTGCCTGGAATAAAGAGTGAGGCTAGAGAACCTAGTGAGACTCTGTCTCAAATTTAGGAAATGAAGAGAGCTGGGGATATGGCTCAGTGGAAAGTGTTTGTCCAACATGTGCAGTGCCTTAGGCTCAATCTCCAATACCACAAAAGACTTCAATAATATGAGCAATATGATGAAGAACAACAACCATTAAATGGCAGAGCTGGCCCTGGATCCTAAGTATCTCAGAATCCCCAATACATCCTCCTCCCACATCTGATGTTTTCTTCCAGTTCTGTGTCCCCAACTTCCCAACCTCTGGCCAGATCCTCTGCCCCACATAGCAAAAGCAAACGTAGCCCCACAAGAAAGGCAGGATGACCCAGGGCAGGGTGGGAGAAGTCAGCGATCTTGTATCAAGGGGAACTGAGGCAAAAGGGGGCAATCCCAGGAAAGAATCTGGATTCAGAGACAGAAAATTCCAGGCATATTCTGAAAATAGGGGACACCCAATATGGTGAAATTGAAGCTTTCAGGAAGGAAACTGGTTCAAAACATGGGAAGGATTGGAGTTACAGTAAGGAAGGCCTGACACCATTGGCCCATGGGGACACCAACTGCTTCTGGATAAGTGAGTGGCGGTCACTAGAAGGAATTGGGAAATGAGGCCAACAGGCTGAAGAAAGACAAAGCAGGATGGCAGCGAGAGATGGATGTCAGAAACACTATCCCAGTCATGGCAGACTCCTAGCTCCTGTGGCATCAGGACGTTAGCGCACACAGCTTCCTCTGCCTGGATACTCTGCCCACAACCACCACGCCCCTCTGCCGCTGCCCACCATACTGTCTCTGCCATAACTTTCCCAGACTCGTCCTAAGCCAGGGCTTTGCATTCTCCTTCATTATTCTCCCCAGCCCCCACCTTTGTCATTTACTTGTAAGACCATGAGTGACCCTCCCCCTAGCCCTACCACCACCAGCTCCCAGCAGTCCCAGATACCACCCAAGCAGGCAGGGCCCCTAGGCTGCCACCAACTGGCAGTCAGTTGTGCTTTCTTTGCTGTGTCCCAGATACAAATGGTCCAGGGTCCCATTAGACCAATGCCTGAACTCCCTTGGGGAGGTAGTGACCTAATTGAGAATTATGTGGACAAGGTGGATAAATCAAAGGGTGGGAGCTTATATATGTTCCCTCACTTCGATATCGGCTGGGGAAGCCCCCAATCTGCCACCATCCTCTTAGCAGGCTTGCAGAACTATTTATCATGTTTCCAAAGTGATTGACTTCTGATGAGAGGTTCCGGAGCTCAGGCAAACACGCCTGGCTTACAGGGTATTGTGAGTAAAAGAAAAGAAATAACAGGTACGCTTCAAGTGTGGGAGCTGAAAAAGAAGCTAATTAAATGTCAGGGCTGGGGTTTAACCCACTTGAAGGGGGTGTTTCTATTCTGGAGTCCCTAGTTTCTCATTCCCAAACTCAGACTCTGAAACACCCACCCTGGCTAGAAAAGGTGTTACGTAGGAACCCTGGGAACCGAGGCGGGCTGCAAAGCTGGCCACTGGATTGGATAACTGTCCCAGTCCTCCGGTCCATTCAGACACAAGGCTTCTGAGATAGAGGGCCGGGGAAACTGGGAGAGCCATAGGTTGTGTTCATTCAACTTCACTGTGTCTGGAAGAGATGAAAACAGAATCAGGAGACAGGACTCTGCCAACACGACATGTGAAGGGTCATGTCCTGAATACCATTGGAGAGATTCTGTTTCGAAGCAGAAACAGTGAAATTGAAGGCCACATGCCAGACCCTGGTCTTTGGATTGTTAGTTAGCATTCCTGTCCCAGGGGCAAGTCTTTGTGACTGCCTCACAGAGAGAGCTGGCACCATACAGAGGGTTTTCCAATGTTCTCTGGCTAGAGAAGTGGGCAGAGTGGTAGCCCAGGGCTGGCTCCAGAGGGAGTCATTCTGCCTGAAGCTGGAGTCACTGCCCACTTTCCTGAAGGACACAGGACCCTCACCTCTGGTCCCCTGCCATCCTCCCTGCCTTCGGGACCACACGATTCTTCCACCCTCAGAAGGAAAGGAGGAAGGGAGTGCCTTCCTGCTCCCAACTGTTGTCTGCATAGGAGCAAGGGTCACAGTAATCATGAAGTCGGTGCCCTCTGCCCATCGGCTTGCAGAATGCTTTCCTGGGACTTTCTCCCTGACGATGCCCACAGCCAACCTGCCTGCTCTGTAGCCAGGGAAATGGAGGCCCCGCAGGTGATGTGATTAGCATGCTCAGACCACAAAACCTATTAAGCAAGACTCCTCTTTTAATGCTTTCCCTGGCCCATTATTCTACAGAGTCCCTGCATTCTCAGGCCCCTGGCAGGCTAGAGTCTCTCCATAGGTAGAAAGCCCAGCTGGGGCACATGGCAACAGCTGCTCACCAGACCTGATAATCCCTCCCTCGACCTGGAAGTCCGGGGGCTCGGAAACCAGTTTGAGAGGTATAAATAAATCTATGCCAGGAGCTCTTTTAGAAATTTAATCATTATTTTAGCCATCTACTTAAACAAGTAATTGTTCACCATCTTTCTATTTTTTTTTCTTCTCCTGCCATCCACGAGTGCAGGAGGAGGGATGGCAAAGAAGGGAGGAGGGAGGGTGAGGAATGAATGAATGAATGAAAGGCGAACAAATCCCCTCTGTTCCAGGCAGCAGCATAAACCACTTATTATGAACAGAGGCCCCGAGAGAGTCTTGTTTTTAATATGATTTGGATTAAGCGAGGAAAAGGAACATGGGCTCCCACACACCTTGGTGTGATTCAGTCAACCACAAAGGCTCTAGCCTGCCTACCCCCACCCCACAGACACTCCCGAGCTGCAAGGCCACCTCCAGGAATGGGAATGGGGAGTGGGGACACCTTAGTCATCTCTGTCTGAGCAAACAAGGGATTGGGGATTTATTCCATCTGTGTGCCTGAGGAGCTCAGACCATACATGCTTCACCGGGAACAGAAAACTCTACCCTCAGGAGGAGTCACTTAGCCTCCATCATCCCATTACCCAGGGGATCTCTCTCAAAATTGGTGTGTGTGTGTGTGTGTGTGTGTGTGTGTGTGTGTGTGTGTGTGCTCTTCTGAAGACAACGATAATCACTTAACCAGGAATCAACATGCACTATCACAGCATGAACTGGGCGATGTGGTATCCCAGATTTTCTGCAGGGCTACAAGCCTCAGACCAGGTACAGAATTTCATGACACAGAACGCACACTGCTTTCAACCTGCAGCCCTACAGTTGCATGGCACACGCATCCAGATTCCAGCAAAGTGCCGACACTTCCAGATTTCTTAAATTTATTCATTGCTAAAAAAAGGAGCTTGTCCCTTCAACATGTAACCTCCACCTTGAAACCCTGGGAAGTTCCTTGTATATGCACTTAACTGGGCTTTTTGCTTGCTCCAGACTTAGAGACCATGGTAAAGAGCCAGGTTAGAAAAGCTTAAATATGCAATTTGTATTTGTGTATATCTAATAGTGTGACCTAGAGGATTTGCTGGAAACACAGCTCAGCCTGTAAAATACTTACCTCAAAAGCACAAGGTTTTGAATTCAATCCCAGAACCCAAATAAACATGCTGAGCATGGTAGCATCTGTGTGTAACCTGGTGCTAAAAGCCCAGCGACAGAAGCGGCCCTGCCACCAGCTTCTCTCACCTAATTGGTGAGCTCCAGGCCAACAGAGAGCCAGACTCAAAAGGGACGGATGAAATTCCCAAGCCTGACATCTGAAGCTGTCCCCTGGCCTCCACACATATGTGCGCTGCCCTTGGTACATACTCAAGCACACATACATGAGCGAAACAGTACTTAACTGTTGAATGTGCTGGGGGGGGGGGCAATAAAATAGCTGCTCCTGAGAAGTTGCTTGGGCATGCTTTGAATTGGTGGCTCGTGAAACCTGCCGCCTCTTGAGAAGCAGGAAGAGCTCCAAGACAACGTCTTTTTTAAGGGAGTTTACATCCATCTACATTAGTGGATAACAAATGAAAATAAAGGAATTTTTTTTTTTTTTTGCTTCACTTCCCATCACTGCCCTCAGTGTGCAGGTGAGGGATCTTATACCGGAAGAAGACCCTGGGGCTCTGATACCTGCCCAAGAAGAGATGATCAAAGGCGGCCAGAAACTGGGAGAGTTATCTGCTTCACAAGGTTGCCCTAGCTTGCTGTGTGACCGCTCCCTCAGCCTTTCACAAACTCAGCTTCTTCCTTGAGCCCCAGAAGTCCAAGTCCCATCCCTTCGAATTCCATAGAAAAAGTAGGCTGCCAGCCCTTTCCTTGAGTCTAATGCACTAGTGCTGTGGGGATGCAATAAATTTTGTGTGTACACCTTCCTATTGTCAGTTTATTTCAGAGACCAAATAATTACAAAACAATCTCAAGGAATACATTAATGGGCAGAGAAACTCTACTGAGTGGCCCCATTACCATGAAATCAGGATAGACACCAACTGTAATATCCAGGAGCCTCTCCCATGAGCTCGGAATGGCTGGAACAAGAAGTATGCATTTAGATGTGCTAGGTGCTTAGTTTCTGGGCTACCAGGAAGGGGCTTCTCAGGAGGCCCTTTTGTCAGGGTTGTTAACACCATCCGTGGACGTCGCTGCGTCTCCCACTCTGTCTGACTCCACTACTGTACACAGTTCTCTACACGTGCTCACTGTTAAGGTCCCTCACCCATGCCTCTACCTCCTTGGATACTGAGTTTGACTCAAAGCCTTGCTTTCACCCATGGGATATAAGTAGATAGGGCATGCGACTCTGAAGCTTTGAAAAGGACTTGGTCTTTATTGTAACACTCTTTACCTCTAGCTCTGCAATAGGGCCCAAAACATTGAGATCCTTCAGCCAGCCTCATGCCAGGAGGAGAACCCACAGAGAGCAGCGCTGAACCTGACCCTCAGCCTGAGACCAAGCACAACAGAGCCGTGAGTGATCTGCAGCTCAGCTTCAGAAAGCACTACACTGAGAGGTTCAGTCAGCCACCAAAGCTGACTCTGGGCGCTCAATTCCCTGATCCCTGGCAGATCCCATCTGGGTGTGAACTGGATGTTCTCATTCAAGGCAAAACGAAGAAGAGACTGAGCAGATTATATTACTTAAGAGAGGGAGAGAGAGAGAGAGAGAGAGAGAGAGAGAGAGAGAGAGAGAGAGAGAGAGAGTTAATGAAAAGGAGGCCATGAATTTGAGAAAAACCCATGAAGGATATATAGAGACAGGTTTGGAGGGAGGGACGGGAAAGGGAAAATGGTGCAATTGTATTATAATAACAAAAATAAAAGAAAAAATAGTAAGACAGGAAAGGCATCTCCAAGTTTCCCTATGTTCCATTTCCAGGGCAGGTACATAGCCATTCATTCATTCATTCATTCACCAGCAAGCAAGCACTGGGATAAGGACACAGGCTCCCAGTAATCTCGGGCCTCAGCAGCCCCAGCTTCTCTTCCCACCTCCAGTAAAACTCACCACTAACACTGAATGCTTAGAATAGTAAAGGGCACAGACATCTGCCATCATTTAACTTTACATTTGTGTGCAGAGAGTGACTGGGGTTTTTAGCAAGGACTGAGAACTGGTCTCTAGGTGGAAAATGCAATCTTGAAGCAGGAAGTTAGAGACAGGGATGGAAGCAGGGTAGAAGTTAACTAAGTCAAGGGCAGATGAGGGAATATGATTCTAGGTGGGGTAACAGCATCTTAAAAATTCAGCATGGCTGAGTAAGGGAAGAGAAGCATCATTTAGGAGGAGGCGGGGGAGGAGGTGGGTCATGAAACCTTGTAACAAGTTGAAACATTGGGCTTTCATCTTAAGAAAACATCAGGACCCAGGGATGTAAAGCCAGAGAGAGAGATCAGACTCCCTGCTATAAAAGATCATTCTGACAGACCTAACACAAAGTGATTCAGAAATGCCGGAAAAGAAAGCACAGATGGGTCCCAGCCACCCAGCGGGCTGAGCGCATCGTTCTTGATTCCTCCCAGATGAGACTGAAGCGATGACAGCACGGGGACTTAAAAGGCATAAAAACGACAACAAAAGGGATGTAGAAGCAATGAACGCAGAGAAATGTAAACAAAATCTTCAAATTTGAGAACAAAAGCTAGAAGCGGAAAAACACTTGGCAAAGAAAAACAACGTTGCCAAGTTGCCTGCCCAAGAGAAGGTGGGAAACCCGCATGTGTGTACACAAGACTCCAGGCTGCTCCAAAAACCTTCCTGACAGGAGACAGGTGTGGCTGAAACAGAGTGCCTCAAAGTCCATACACGGTAGCACTGTATACTACCTCCCAGGAATCATTACTTGCAGCCAGGAAGCTAGGAGTTGAGGCTCTCCCGGAAGGGTACTGGAGATGAATGCCAAGATGGCTGATGGGAAGCAAGGGTATCAATCTAAATGAGCTATAGTACATCCATCAGATGAAGATTTACATGTACCTATTAGTAAATTCTTTAAAACCTCAATGTGCCAATATATAACAGTTTACATTACAAATTATACTGTACAAAATGGGAGGAGGTCAGAACAGCATTATCATGTGCCATCATTTGTATGAAAAAAAAAAAAAATGGGTAAATGCATTACGCTTCTTTACTCTAACTGGCGACCTAATCGGTTCTAGCCTTGCCCCAGTTAAGTCCGGGTTTTCTTTTATCCATTCCCTGTGATTACAGTGAGCACAGACTGTTCAGTGTCATCTGACAGAACTGCTAGAGGAGGTAGCTAAGGCCCTTTCTGGGTATCCCAGAATAAGTCACTCCATCAGCTCCGAGGTCCTTTAAAACAACTCACTAGCCTATAATCTCAGTGTTTGCGATGCAGTGACTAGAGATTGTCACAAGGTTGAGGCCAACCTGGTCTGCAAAACAAGTTTCAGGCCATCAAGGCTGTACTGCAAGACACTGCCTCAAACAAGCAAACTCATAACTAAAACGGGGCCCAGAGCAAACTGATTCTGTCTGTACTTCACAGCTTTGTCTGGGACCCAGACATTGGACATTGTTTTGCAGGATCCAGAGACAGAATAATCATTACTTAAAAGGCCTTTCCACACTTTGCCTCTCAAACATGCACACACACACACACACACACACACACACACACACACACAATCATACCTTTGACATTTCCCTTCCTCCCGCCCTGCTCCCACTTAATCCCCCACTGGTGTGTACCAGCTCTTCCCCAGACCCAGACAAAACAGACGCACAGGAGGTCCAGCAGCCTTGCCAGGACTCAGAGAGGGTTGAGGTGTCAAGTGGTCATTTGTCACTTGCAATTTTCTTCTCCCCCGTGGTCAATAGTCATTTTGTAAATGATGCCCTAATAGCCCCTAAGAGCTGGCTCAGAGGTAAGTATTGATCAGACCTTAGGGGTTAGCTGCCTGAGACCCGGAGAAAGGAAGGAGGAGGGTAAGGAGTGATTAAAGCCCAATTTACCTTCCTTTTTAGCCAAGTGATTGGCAAGAAGGAAAGCTAAAGTGGCCCAGACAAGCTTGGCAATCAGCCTACAAGTCAGTGTGTGCCTCCCCCAGCAGCCCACACCTTGCTGGAAAGTTTGAAAAGAAGTTTAATGTGAAAAGCCCAAGATAGCCAATTGCAGATTCTTTTGGACTGATATGATATACCGTTCATCTGCTATAAAGCGAACCATTCCAAATTAACTGCCACATGATAAATATTATTTCATCAGGCTCACCAAGTTCATGGACCAGCAATCAGTGTGAAGTACAATAGGGATGGCTTGTCTCTGCTTTCTGATGTCTAAGACCTTATCTGAGAAATTCCAGAAGCAGGATGGGGTCGGGAGGGGCATACATGTCCAGAGGCTGAGTTATCTGGAAGATCCTTCCCTTTCATGATTGACCCAGCTCTCCAGTCCAAGCTTGGCAATCAGCCCCACAAGCCAGTGTGTGCCTGCCCCTAGCAGCGCACACCTTGCTGGAAGCGAGAAGAAGTTTGATTCAAAAAGTCCAAGATAGTCAGTTGCAAATCGTTTTGGCCTGATACGGTGTTGTTCCCTTTCATGGGGCTGATGTAACTTGAAGGCTGGCTCAGCTGAGACCTCAGGTCTTTAGCTAACACCAGGCTTCCCATGGTGTGTTAGTCAGGTTCCATAGAGACTGTCCCCAGAGAAAGCACCGCAAGGGTATGTGTCTCAAATGTCTCAAGACACCAGGGAGAAGCTGCCTGACCCTTTACAACCCCAGCTTGGGTGTCACTGCCTCTGCATTTGATTGGCTCCTGCAACCTCAACCCTGCACGGGTTCAGAGGAGGAATTTAGATACTTCCATCGGTAGGTCAGGGGTCTAAGAGTTTTTTAAGACCTTTTTAAAAAGTCACCGGGTTTGTTGTTCTCAGTGCTGCTGTGATGAAAGAAACTTGAAAGAAAAGATTATCCTGACTCACCGAGGGCACCGTGGTGTGGTGGCAGGAGTCTAAGGTAGCTGGTCACACTGTGTCCTCAGTCAGGAGGCAGAGAGAGATGGGTGCTGGGGGGCTGGGGAATCCATGGGACAGTGGTACCCACATTCAGGGTAGGTCTTGCCACCTCAATTAGCCCACTCTAAAAACCCTCTCACAGACATGCCCAGATGTTTTCCCTCTTGGGTGATTCTAAATCCTGTCAAGTTGACAGTGTTAATCATGCGAGTCATGAACCTGACCTTCTGCCTGTGGTGCTAGGGCTCAAACCTAGGTTCTTTCTCACGCTACATGAGCTGTCTGCTACTGAGTTATAACCCAAAGCTGAGCACAGTATTTTAAGATGCATTTTAGATTATGTATAAGAGTGTGTGAATGTGTGTGTGTGTGTGTGTGTGTGTGTGTGTGTGTGTGAGAGAGAGAGAGAGAGAGAGAGAGAGAGAGAGAGAGAGAGAGAAGAAGAAGGAGGAGGAGGAGGAGGAAGAAGAGGAGGAGGAGAAAGAGGAGGAGGTGCAGGAGGAGGAGGAGGAGGAGAAGGAAGAGCAAGAGGAGGAGGAGGGGGAGGAGGAGGGGGAGGAGGAGAAAGAGGAGGAGGTGCAGGAGGAGGAGGAGGAAGAGAAGGAAGAGCAAGAGGAGGAGGAGAGGGAGGAAGAGGGGGAGGAAGAGCGAGAGGAAGAGGAGGTGAGGAGGAAGAGGAACAGGAGGAGGGGCAGGAGGAGGAGGAGGAACAGGAGGAGGGGAGGAGGAGGAGGAAGAGGAGGAGGAGGAGGTGTGTACACATGCATGCAGGTGCCCATGGAAGACAGAAGAGGAAGCTGGATGCTCTGGTGCTGTATTTAGGGACAGTTGTAAACCCACTGACAAGAGTGTTGGAAACCAAGTCCTTTTAATCACTGAGCCATCTCTCCAGGCCCCTGCCCCTGACACAGTAACTTTAAAGAGACCCTTCTAAAAGATACATACATACATACATACATACATACATACATACATACATACATACATACACATACATCATACATACGTACATACTAGTATGTGTGCTGAAATGCTAAGGAATATATTATAGATTTAAAATATATGTTAATAAAGTCTAAAGATTTATTTATTTTTGTTTTATGTGCATGAGTATTTGCTTGCATTGTTAGGTACACCAGGTACCTACCTGGTGCCTATAGAAGCCAGAAAATGGCATCATGCCCCCTGAAGCCAGACTTGCAGGTGTTTTTGAGCCATCACATGGACTCTGGGAGCCCAGCTGAACAAATGCTTTAGCCACTGAGCCATCTCTCCAGCCTCAATCTGAAGACTCTAAAAGGCTGAGATGTTCTAAACTTTCTTTGAAGCATGCAGATCAAAATCCAAGTCCCGATGAGACTTCAAAATCTGTGACCTCAAGGGGCCTCAGTCTGTAAAGGAAGGTAACAGTCGTTTCTCTCCCACGCTGCGGTTGGTTGCTAAGATAACTGGAAAGAGGTGTTCCCAGGCATACTAACTACGCAGCATCAGGAGTGGACTGCAGTGCCTGCAAGTGGGTTTTTATCAATCTTAGCAAATAAAAGATTTGATATTAATGAGCATTTAACCAAACGAGTTCAAGGCATTGATCCATCTGAGCGGACACAGGCAATGTGGAATTCAGGGTAGAGCAGGCACAAGGAGGGAAGAGCCGGTCTGCTGAAATATGTGCTGTCTTACCTTTAAGGCTTACAGACCTTAATACCCAGAAGGCAAGAACACCTTTTCCTTGGAAGTCTGTCCTCTGAGAGGTGGGTATGTTAACTCTCGGTGGCAAAGCATGCCCCTCGATCCCAAGGGAAGGCTTGTGGTGATACGTGTGGAGAGCAAAGTCCTGCAGCCCTTCCACGCTCCTGCCAGACACAACCTAGGAGCATACACCTGCTCGTAAGAACTAACAGAGACTGCCACATCCTCTCATTGATTCTTATGCCAAACTAAGAGCACATGTGTGGTTGTGTTGCACTAGGGTAGGGGTGAAGCAGATATGCAGTGGGCTCATCTCCCCTTGCTCCTTTGGAGTTCTCACCACACATTCCTGGAGTAAGAGCTCTGAACCTAAGGCTCAGGGTCCTTCTGCTTTGTTGCTGGCCACTGTGACCAGATAGGGAAACGCTAACTACCCTAAGGGGGCCAGGAGGAGCGTTCATTTTGTCTTTGGACCAAGTCACTTTCTCCTATCTGATTTTATTAGTAGTAACACCAACATGGTGGTCCCATATGACATGTGTTTATTGCCCAGTTTAACATGCACAGCCCAGGAACATCTCTCATTGTCACCCTCCCGTCATCTCAGTTTCAAAGCCTTCGCTGTCCTGAGCAGAAGGCCAGACAGCCGAGTGGCAGTGTGCCTTCTAGGATCAGCCTTCACTGCTATGCATGCCTAGCCCGACCCAGCAGCTCAGAAAAGACTAACCAGAGGGACGGACACCTCTAAACACTGGAGGGATAACTGAACTTGACGGGCAACAAGAAGACTTACAATATAGCATGGGCGGCTGTATGCTACCTACCGAGAAGGACTGTTCAAGAGAAACACTATGTGTGCCTATAAGATGACTCTCCCTCCCTATTAACCACCAACTGTCCACAGCTCAGTAGCCCTGGCATGTCAGAAAGGCATCATTTTGGCCTTGATCCTTTCTGACATCTGGATCTCACGATCCTTGTCCCTCTTCTGAGATGTTCCCAGGCCTTGGACAGCAGGAGGTGTGATGTAGATGTCCCATGTACAGCTAAGCACCCTGGAAACTTAGTCTCTGTACTTTGACCCCTTGTAAGTTTCTGCACTAGATGGCATTCACTGCACAAAGAAGCTTCTGGAAAAGGTTCATTTATGTACCCCAATGACTGCTCTAAGAAAGTTGCTGCAAGAAGTGGAGAATGGATAGTTGACAGGCTTCTAATCCCAGACAAGATGGGATGACAGAACACCTCTCTCTTCTGGGATTTGGTTAGGCCATGTAACTCTAAAGCCTGCCCCCCCAGGACCCAGGGACCCCTCTACTCCCTAGTCACTCCTGGATTGGGTTCCAGAATGTTCTTCTGGGTCTGACTGGGGCTGAGTAAGGAAAGGAGGAGTGTAGGAGGAGAGAGGAAGACACAGCACTCTGACACTGAGGTGTGTTTTTATTACTAAGCTAATGCTCCCCTAATTAATACCAGGAGGCTGTGACTACCATTTCACTACTTTCACTCTGCTGATTTGCCCCTTGGGACAAAAGGAAATTGGAATTAAGAGGAGACAATGGAATTGCTGGCAGGATTATTAGCTTCTATGCAGCTAATGAAAAGAGTGGGAGGGAGGAGGAGAGGAGAGCCGGAATGGGGGGCTGTGACTCAGGTTTAGAGCTACCTGAAGAGCTGGGTGGGAGAAGACCACGAGGGAAAGATTGTGCCCTCCCCTAAGCTCCAAGATCCTGTTGGGCGCCAAGGGCAGAGGCTCTATGGGAGGCCTGATCCCAACGGGGAAGGACAGAGTTGGGAGTTAGACGGGGGCTTTCTCTAGCAAAACGAGCACAGAGAGAGACAGAGACAATCTTGAGCCCCTGAAGAGACGGATCAGGCACTGGATAGTGGCAGTTGTCTTCTGGACAGATGCAGAGTCCAGCGACTTGACCCAATAGGGCTTGTGTGTCTCCAACATGGGCCCAATTGAAATGCCAGCTGCTCTCCAGGAAACAACAAAGTCCTGATCCGGTTCCTATGCCCCAGCTACTCAATGACAGCTCAGGTCCCCAAAGCTTAGAGGATTCAAATATTTATAGCCCAAGAAAAAAGAGAAGCCACATTCAGAACAAAACCCATCTGCAAGGGTGTACACTACACACATTGTACACGGGCTCTTAAACGCTCCTTGAGCATCCATAGTCAACCCACCTACATGTACACATGCACCCAAACTTGAAAGCACACAGGTGCACACACACTGGCACGCGCACCCAACCTGCCGCGGGTCCACTAAGGTGATCATGACTGTCCTCTTTGCAAACCCATTCACAGCCCAGCCCTCTTTCTAGCCCTCTTCCTGCTGGTGTGGGGCAGTTTACTGCTGCAGCCCTCTAGCTTGTGTCCACCCCCTCCCTGATTCCTGTATCACTGGACCACTTCCAGTGAAAGTCATAGTAAAAGACCCCTCCCGTGGGATGGCCAGAACAATGGGCTCTGCTCTGTACAGCAATGCTCCAGTTCGCCCCCTATCATTGATGCAAGATGAGGAGTTCAGAAAAACACAATGCAGTTTCACTTCCAGGCAGCATTTTTTTTTTTCCTTCTATGTAGCTCGTGAGTCACTAGATTAGCACCTTTCCAATTACTGGGAGGCAGAAACCCTATTATCATAGAAACCCTCCCGCAGAATGACGGCTCTGTTCTTTTTGACGGCAGCAACCAGTCCCACGGAGCTGCAGAGCTCAGCATGCTGGGAGCCCAGCGTTCTAAGGAGCTTCATGTCCTTGTTGCAAAAGTGAACTTTAAAGAATTCTCTCACCACCTCAGCAGCACCTCACATGCTCAGAGAGACGTGCCGGGACATCCTAAATAGGGTCTCCGAGGGATCCAGGAAGCATATCCAGGTGCCTACACACCTTATCTGCTGCTGCTTTGGAGAGCCCACCCACCCCTTAGAGGGGCCACTGTTCTGCCTGAGACAGGGGAGAACTATATCCAAGGAAGAGTCACTGGAGGTCCTCTCAAAGGGCCTGTGAGATCAAGCTAATTGGAAAGAATGTCTCACTGAACCTAGAGCCTACCAATTTGTCTAGACTAAAAGGTCAGCAAGCTCTATGAATCCTCCTGTCTTGGGTCTCCCCATTGCAGTGATTACAAGAGTGCGTCCACATGCCCCACTTTTTTTTTTTTTACATGCATTCTGGGTCTTCAGGATTGTGTGGCAAGTACTTTACTGACTGAATCATCCTTCCAGTTCCCAAAGAGTTAATTTTAAAATGTGTGTGTGTGTGCGTGCGTGCGTGCAGTGCATGCGTAAGTGCATGTGTGTGTGTGTCTGTGTATCTGTGTCCATGTGTCTGTATGTCAGTGTGTCTGTGTGCCTACATATGTATTGATCACAGACAGGACATGAAGGAATCAAGCTGGCACTGTCTGGGAAGCTTCCTCCATGCCAGCTAGCTTTTGTAGTATCAGAAGGTGCTATCCAGGCTGCTGAGAGGAAAAAGTCACCCTCAGTCTTATCCAGCTATGAACCCTGTGAATTTCAATAATGCCTGGCATGGCAAGATATGGCCATGGATGTACAAGTGTTATTGGTGTAACCAACCACTTTCTGTTTGGATTTAAGGTCCATTACCCAGGAGGAAACACATGTCTGGTCCTATACATCTAGACCTGAATCCACAATTGGAGAGCTCACAGATCCCAGGAGTGAACTTACTCCTATCATTCAGCTAAATGATCATAGTATCAAACTGCCCTCTGATGTCATCTATATTTACAGGTTAGTGTGACTCTCAGACCTCACCAGAGAAGTTTCATTCATTATGAAATGAATGGTGGTCAATACAAACACACTCGCAACTGATCATAGAAAAATGTCTGGCTAAGTGCTCAAACACAAATGGGACGTCTATACCACACCCCTCCCTAAGATGCTGGGACCATTTTGGAAGAGGCTTTAGAAAGACTATAAGAGCCTGAGGTCTGGGAAGACCAGAGGGAAAGTGCCTTCTGCGCATGACAGGATCACTGCACTGGTGAGCTCATCACAGCGGCTGTGTCTAACTGCACGAGTCCTGCACAAGAACAAGGCAATCAGCATCCTACCGTGTAATATGAAGAGGTTCAGAAGCACCCCTCCACACCGAGGAGTTAGTCACAGTTTATGGCTTATGAGAGAAAAAAGAACCAATTTTCTTTAAGGGTGTGACTCCTGGTAGGTTGAGCACGCTTCGGTGGATGGCCACACCCAGGAGTATATGGGCACCACAAATTGGAGTCTTTAGGTTGTTGTTAAAAGGACACAAAGTTGGAGAGCAGAGGGAATGGAGTAGACCTGGGAGGAGTCGGGGGAATGAGTGGGAGGATGAGTGTGAACAAAATACATTGTGTGACATTCTTGAAGAACACAAGCATCTTTTAAATGTGCATGTGCATATGTGCACTTGTGTATGCTTACAGTGCTGAGGGTAGAACCCAGAGCCTCATTCATGTGGGAAAAATACTTTACCACTGAGCTACACCTATTAGTTCTGACTTTTACATTCTTGATGTCATATCTGAGCACTTACTGAAACTCCAGCTCTTAAAGGAAACAAATCGATAGCTCCTGGTGACCACAGATTTCAACAATTTTTTAGACCTAGTTTTCTCATGAGCAAGAAGACCATTTGTCATCGGGGTCATCTCATCTTCTTTATGTTCAAATATGAAATGGCAACAGAGCCCACTGCATCGATCATTTGGGTTTTATTTCTATAAGAGCCGTCTTCTCCAGCTCAGAAGATGTCAATGGCATAATCAGAACCCGTTGCATTATTTAATTAGTTGGAACATTTAATACTCCCCCAACTTTTCCGTTGAAATCATTTGCACATAAGTGGAACTCTACCAAGGAATAAAAGATCTCTATAAATATTGCAGTAAAATTTTAATTACACTTCAACTGCTCAGCAGATTTATTTGCATTCGTCGGGAAGTCTCTTCTCCTGGAATGCCTGTCTGGGTCTCAGCTCCTTCTTAAACCAGTAGTTAGCCAATCTTGCTTAACCATTAATAACCACCTTGCCTCTTGACAGGCCTTGCAACTGCTGGAGAAGCTGACAACGTCCAGGGACAGGCCCAGAGAGGGAGGTTTCAAAGTCCATTTCTGATAGATTGAGTTCTCTCATCTTCCCACCACATTTTCTGTGAATGGATCACACATTTCACAGATGACTATGTCATGAGAATGTGCGGTTGGATAGGAATTTTGCCCCATGTTCCCTGTATATTAGCTAATTGATTTCTTATATCAACACAGTATGAATAATTAACAAATGGCAGGTCTGGAATGTAAATCCAGGTCTGTCTTGTTCCACTGTATAATTACTTTGCCAGTGAACTTCTATACAGTCTGCCAAACTTTGCCACCAAGTAAAGGATGATCTTTGTATCCATCCATGATCCTTTCTGAAGTTTTAGTCCTTAATAATTGCTGCAGTCTTGGTCATCTGTAAAAGAGGCTGTCTTAGTTAGGGTTTCCATTGTTGTGAAAAGACCATGACCAAGACAACTTGTCTAAGGGAGAACATTTAATTGGAGCTGGCTTACATTTGCAGAGGTTCAGTCATAGCAGGAAGCATGGCAGCATCCAGGTAGACATGGTGCTGTAGAAGGAGCTGAGTTCTGCATCTTGATCTGACTGCAGCCAGGACAGAGTCTGGTATCCTCAGGCAGCTAGGAGGAAGCTCTCAAAGCCCACTTCCACAGTGACACACTTCTTCCAACAAGGCCATCCTTACTGCAACAAGGCCACACCTCCTAGCAGTGCCACTCTCTGAGCCAAGCTTATTTAAGCCACCACACCACAGATGCTCTTATAGGAGGCCATCACCAAGCGAGATGCAGGAAGTCTGCTTCTGATTCCCATCTCTCCTAGCAACCATCCTAGCCACTCTGATGTTATTTCCCTGCCGTGGACCACAAAGCTCCACAATGACATTGGAAGAGGTCTTAATAACTGTGTAAGTTTAGCATATTCATTTTACACAGGAGGAAAGTTGTATTAGGCTCATAGTTGCAGACCTCCATTGTGTAGCCTGTTGCTTTTAGGTGTGTGATGGTACAGTCCATAGTGGCAGTGAGCACGTGACCAAGAAGCTGTGCCCCTCATGGAATACAGGAAGCAAAGACAGAGATAAGAAGGACTAAGGTCTCAATAGCTCTTTTAAGGGCACACCCTCCATGATGTAAATTCCTGTCACTAGGTCCCACCCGCTGAAGGTTCTTCTGTCTTCCAACAGCAGACCAAGCCTTTAATTCATGGCCTTGGAATGTTGGACAAGTTATAATGCTTTTTGTCTAAGATCAAGCAGCTAGTTGAGGTCAGACTACAAGCTACTTTTTTGGAGTGAGTACTTTATTAAATAAATCCCCACCATATTCTCCAGCCCCTCCCCCAATTGGAGCACCTTTCTTTCTACTGCATCTTCTCCAATGAATTACTCACATGAACCCTTATTAAGTCCAGAAGGATCATCCAAGTCTAAGATTCTTTGACTGTATTTTTGGTTCCTATTTATTTTGAGCCTCTTGGTAAAATGGCATTCTCTCTGATGTCCTTCTGTGGAGATTTAAAGGGCTGTGTGTAGGAGACCAAACCTCTACCACCCCATGCTCTCCAGACAGACTCTGTTCTAAAGCAGGACACCCCTCATCTAGAGTCCTCTTGTGACTTTCTTCCCAGGCTTTTCGGTTTTCATGATGTCTTTTTAGGGTACAGTATCCTGAATTACCATTAGCCTCATTGTCTGGAAGAAAGCATGCTTTTAATTTCACACATTCTGTCTGTCCCTCAGAGTCCCAAGCTCATAACTAGCCTTCCCTGGGCAACCTTACACTGCACATTGAGAAGTCACAGAATTTGGCTGGGGGCAAGTACTACGTATAACTAGACTTTTCCAGCCCCACCTACTTATGGTATCTCTATATACCCAACTACCTCAGTCAAAACTCAGGACTCATTCACCTAAGTTACGGTCTAGCCATTTTTACACAATTCCTTTGGGCCCCAAATGTTCCCCCCACCCCTTATTCCCCAGGAACCAATTTTGTAGCTTTGATCATATGACTCTCCTAGTCTTGGCTTTGCAATACACATCTGCTTATCATGGCTAGTGCTGCTGTAAACATTGATGTTTCAGTGTGCTCAGAAGTACCTATTATAGAGACCACACATAAAGCCTCTTTTACAGCTCTGAGAATGGCAGAGCTGACTGACAGGTGACTGGGGGACACTGGAGAGGTTGCTGGGCTCTACATGGGCAGACTAGAGGAGACAGCTTTTGAGTTGATGTTGAAGCCTTGTTTGACTAGAGGGGGAGGCATGGGGCAGGGAAGTAGGAGAAGGTATTCCAAGCAAGTAAGGAAGTGCTGCCTCCCTGCACCGCTTGAGAAGGGCCTGGAAGAGCAGGTAGGCAGAATTTGTGCCTCACACAAGCTCATTAGGCTTATTCCAAAATGAAGCTTCCTAGGGAAAGCACCCAGGGCCTCACGTCAGATAGTCATGACTCCTCCACGTGCTATTTACATGAGCCTCAATTTCTTCAATATAAAATAAAAGTTTCTAATGGAGACTGTCCCAGTAGTTATTTACTACTTAATAAGGTATTATTACTACTCTGAGATATTGAAACACAGGGTGCTCAAGGCACATCAGACAGACAGACAGACAGAGAAGTTTGAAACAGGTAGCTCAGGCTGACCTCAAATATCGTGGAGTTGTAGCTGAAGCTGGACTAAATTCCTGAGCATCCTGCCTTAGCCTGCCAACTACTGAGACTGCAGATATGTGCTACCATGCCCAGCATGGAGGCATATTTAAATATTGATTCATATCCGTAATCTCCATGCTCAGAAGACTGGAGCAGGAAAATTGCCAAACGTTTGAATCCACCCTGGGCTACATAGAGAGCTCTAAGCCCCAGCACCCACTCATGGCTGGCCCAATACTTCCTCATGCTCTGATCTACAGTTTCTGGTGTTTTCAAGATGATCTTTTAGAAAACTTCACCCTGACAGTCCTGCTAAAAACACAGGCTTGGATTGAATGATGCTAAAATAGAATCAGGAACTTCACACATGTATAAATGTATGATTTATAAATGCATACATCCATGGGCAAGGCAGAGCACTGAGGAATAATATTAATGCAGAAATGGACAAGTGTCATAGAAATGCCTACTGTACGTAAATATATACTCTCAAGTCTGGCGCTTTGCTCCAATAATTGGCAAGAATAACATGAGTACTGGGTGCACTTTTATAAAATTATTTTGATCTACTTATGTGGAAATTAAAACAGTGGCCTATAATAAATCCTTACTAAATTCAGGAAAAAAAGAGAAAGAAACACACAGGTCTGCCATAGGAAACAGCTGGCTTCCATTCAGCAGTGCAACCGCTCAGCCAGTCCACAGAAGGCCATAGAACCTTCGAAGATGCCCAGGCCAGGCTGCAGAAGTCTGCAACATCCCTGTCTCCTATGCCCAGCACTACAGAGCATGAGCTTAGGGAAGTGCTCCCACCCACACCCAGAGCTTCCAGACTCTGACCTCTGACCTGTGCACTGGGGATGGAGGCACCCTGGGACAGAGCATTTCCTATCTCTGGCTGTAATTAAGGCTAATTGAATCTCAGCTGATGCCAAAATTGGCTCCTGGTTGAATTCAGAACTTTTGTTTAATTAATTACCATTCACCTGAACCGAGCTGCTTCCCTCAGGTGGAGGCTAACTTTCTTCCCTCCTGAGATTTGAGGCTTCCTCCAAGCCTTGCAGGCTACAAGGAGGAGATCTGCTTCCAGAGAGCCTCCTAGCTCAGGTTCCAAAGATGAGGCAAAATGCCAAAGACCCGGGAAGATAAAAAGGCATTTCAGGTTGGAAGAATATAGCCTGAATATGTAAAGAGCTCTGGGGTACTGAGATGGCATAATGGCCAAGGCACCCTCTGTGAAAGTGAAGGAGCCATATCAGAACTCCAAATTCACTTAAGTGCCAGGCATGGTAGCACCAGTGTCTGCAATGCCGGCTCTCTACAGGGAGATGGGCAGTAGAGGTAGGAAAGTCAGCAGGAGCTCGCAGGCCAGCTAGCCTGGGGTCTGCACCAGCAAACAAGAGACTCTGTCCCAAACAAGGCCAAAGGCAACGGTTGACACCTGGGGTTGTTTTCTGACCTGCACATGTGCAAGTACACACACACACACACACACACAAAAATTACAGTACAATAAAAAACAATAGCCTAAATATAAATGTAATTAGACAGTCTTAAGTGTTCACATTTGTATGTGTTCTTGTCTCTTTTTTTCTATTATTTACAACTTTCTAAGAAGACTATAATCTTAAATGTAATTTAAGAAACATTTAAATTTTAACCTACTTTGGAAAGTCTCATGTATAGTGACATCATGGTGAACTTTATAATTTAGTCCATAGGCAATAAATAATGTGCAGACAAACTTATAACAAGTAGCTTTCCAGGAAACAAAACGCACACATGCATACATTTATTGTAAATTTTACTGATAAAAATGTGTTATGCATGATTTGCCAGTAATCCTAAACTGCATTCTGTTAATATTTCAGCATAACCTACTTTTATTGCTATTTGTTACCTTCTGCGTCCCTAGCCAATCTGTGACTGACTGTTGTGAAGTTGTGTAGTTTCAACATGTTTACAGACATTTTCATTTTTGTTAACAAATAAGATGGAAGCAAAGCTATAAAGTTATGAGATATGACATTACTTGTTTGTTGACTGAATGACAGAACTTGCAGTTTTCAACTGTTCCTAAACTTTTGTACTATTTAAAATGTAACAAGGGCTGGAAGATAGTGCAGCCAGTGAAATGATTTCCTTGCAAGCTCTGGGATCTCAGTATGATATCCAGAACTCTCATCTAAAAATATATTAATTAATTAATTAGTTAATTAGTTAATTTAAAAAGCATAGCATGGTTACACATGCTTGTGATCCCTACACTGTAGAGGTAGGGAAGGGTGGATTCTTGGGACTGACTCCAGCCAACTTAGATAACTTCACAAGTTCCAGGTCACCTGTCTCAAAATAAGGCAGACTACACTTAAGGACGGGCGTCCAAGGCTGCCTTCTGTCCAGCACACATGTGTGCATGCACAAACACACATGAGCATGCACACAATGTAACAGCTATAGAGAGGATGTACTTTTACATTTGATCACCACTGTTAACATTTTCTTTGTCACTCTCCTAACTCTAAATATTATTCAAAAACAAATAAAAGAAAGAAAGAAACCAGCCTTGATTTGAGGCATTTGCCCAATTCTGTATAAACACTCCCACTTTAACTTTTTTTAAAAGATCAGTCTCATCATGCAGCTCTGTCGGGCTTGGAGCTTGCTGTCTACATAGTAGACCAGAGTGGCCTAGAACTTACAGAAATCTGCCTACCTCTGCCTCCTGAGTGCAGGGACTAAAGGCACATACCACCATGCCCAGCCTACACTGTGACCAATTTCTATGCTACTAACCTTATATCACTGAACATAGACTTACATTGTGGTTGTCAGAGCCCTGTGCTGTATTTCCACCATAGATCCAATAGGTGTGACTGAAACCAAGAACACAGATACAAGAAAGTCAAAAAATACCGAGGCAATGTGACAGCCAATGCTAATTGTCAGTGTGAGTAGACTGAAAGGCACTAGACTAGAGGTCTAGTCTAGTAAACTAGAAGGTTGATAAAGGGACTCTGGCTGTGTCTTGGTGGGGCAGGAGATATTTCCAGAGACAATCAGAAGGTGAGCTCTCTTACCTAGTCAGAAATGTAATTCACTGATAAAATAAAAACCTAGAAGATGGTTGGGCATGGGTGAGACCAGGTATAATTTCAATTTTTTCAAACCTTATTTTTAATGATAGTTCTTTTTTGTGGTTTGGTTATTTTTATTAGATATTTTCTTCGTTTACATTTCAAATGTTATCCTCTTTCCTAGGTTCCTCTCTGAAAGTCCCCTATTCCCTCCCCCTAAATGCTTTAACTTCCCTTGCAGCCCACCACCCACCAGAAGTAGAGGAAAAGAAAGGATACGTGGAGGGGGGAATGGGGGACATGGACCTGTTTAGAAAGGTTCTTTGGATCAACTCCCATTTATGTTGTCTGGAAATCAGCAGTTCAGTTCACAGGTCAGCAAGCAACAGCAGCTTGATCCACTCACAAACACTTCAAAGATACACCAGCAGTCCAGTAGGGTACAGTTGGGTTAGCAACAGCAGTGACATGAGCTAGCAGAGACAGCCAGGCCTCAACCTCAGCTCGAGTCAGCAGGAGGGACCAACGGGAACACCAGGAGACGTTCTCAGCTGTGCCTCTCTCAGGGAAGCGAAGATCAGTGAAGGTGTGAGAACCACAAGTTTTGCACAGCTCGATCTATAAGCAAGCCGAGCTCAGATTCCATCACTGTCCTTCAAGTCCTATTTATACTCTCCAACATCAGGTGTCCGCCACAGGTCTTGCCTCAGTGCATGCATCTTCTCAGTTGATGACATCACTCTGCCAATCAGCCCAAGTCCGTGGAAGCAGCAAAAACGATGCAGCACACCACCAGAGTTCTGACAAATGCAGCTCAACTACACAATGTAAGGCAGATCAATGCATGTGTGTTTTAGCAAATAATCCTTCATCACATATCCTTTCACGTGTCTGCTTTAGCAGAACATCCTCTCTCCTGTATCGGCTTCATCAAAATGTTCCTTCCCAAGTCTGCCTTAGTCTTTAACCTGTGTCCACTTCAGCTCAATGCTCCTTCACATGTTTGCCACAGCAAAACACCATCTTTCCAAAGAACTCTTTAATTTTCCACTTCAGCCAGATCTTTGGGGTATAGATCCTGGAAACAGCTGGGCAGGAGTGAGGCCATGCCTTCAGAGGATAGATTGTGGGAGACACCTGGGCAGGGGTGAGGCCATGCCTTCAGAGGATAGATTGTGGGAGACACCTGGGCAGAGGTGAGGCCGTGCCTTCAGAGGATAGGTCCTGGTCCTGGTCCTGGTCCTGGTCCTGGTCCTGGTCCTGGTCCTGGTCCTGGTCCTGGTCCTGGTCCTGGCCCCTTCCTGTGAGATCTCTTTGCTTCCTGGCTGACACAGGTGAGCAGTTTTCCTCCACCAGGACCTTCCTCCATGA
>NC_034599.1:44318832-44325768 GCF_900095145.1 Mus pahari | reverse complement strand
TATAATTTCTACTCAGCAGTGTCTATGTTTAATAACCAGCTCACAGGATTATTTGTCTGAGAAGAATCTAGAACGCCACTATAGTTATAGAATAATCCGATGGATGAGTGAGAATTGGAAATGGGATATATATGAGTCAAGATTTAGGTATGGCGCATAGGAGATCAATGTCAATGCCGGGCCTGCCACTCAAGCGTAAAGACTTGGGTCTGGATCCCCAGCAGCCACATAAGAGAAGCAAACATGTGACCGTACACATCTGTAGCCCTAGTGCCAGGGTTGGGGAGAGACAGTGGACTCTCTGGAGCTCCCTAGCCTGCTAACTAAATCAAACCTCAGTCTCCAGGTTCAGTGAGAGACCCTGCCTCAAAGAAACAGAGTGGAGAGCAAGCAAAAAAGACCCCTGCACCAGCCTCTGGCATCCACTCACAACCACAAGTACGAATGCACACATGCACAAGAACACACACACACACTCACGCATCTAGACGTGACACACTGATGAGACCCTCTCTAGCTGCTTTGGTTTGTGTGTGGGAGATGCGGGTCTATTTTTGGAAGGGAAGGCTAGTAAAAGCATGGGAAGAAGAATGTTTACAAGTCTTGGGTGGTCACAACAGAGAATCTATAAGAATTTGCTAGTCTCACTTCTCTGTGTTCCTTTGAGATATACGTCTACATGCTTGGCCTCCACTTTGAGAGCTAAGAGACATGTGCATGTTCCAGCTCTCTAACCCCATTACCAAGGTCAGATGATACCATGTGACCCAGGTTTAGCCAATCAGAACTCACCTGGGCTGTGAATCTGAAGAGAATGTTGATGATGTCTGCAGAGAAGACAGGCAGTGGAGGAGGAGCTGTGATGGCCACAAGTCCCAGTGATGACAGCACTGTGGTCACATAGACTGGGGACCACAGCTGAGGTCTGAGTTGCTCTGGCAGCTAGTTCTCAAGCTCTCCAGTCTGTATTGGCTCCTGCCTGATGGCTGAACCCAGGTACCATCTTTTCTACCAGTTCTGCCAGCTACAAGATATTTGTTTACATAATTCATTTTCTGTATAACTTAGTCAGAATCCACCTCTGTCTTTTAGAGTCACAAGCCCCAACTGACATGAAAATCTGTCACGAATTGGGGAGGGGGTTGCTGGATTGAAAAGAATATGATTCTACTTCATTTTATTCCATTTCATTATTTCATCTTATTTCGGCAATGCTAGGGTTTGAGCCCAGAACCTTACATGTGCTAAATCAGAATTCTATCTCAAAACTTCATTTCCCAGCCCCCACAGTTTTATTTTTATGTCCTTGGTGAAATTAACCTATTATGTGAGAGTGTCCTGTGAAAATTGAACAAGGTGAACAGGCCCAGGATCATAGGACCATGGTGAGTAGAACACAACATCTGTTCCAACACCACTGGGAGTGACTGAGACCAGCAAGATCCAAGGACAAAGGAACCCCGCCCGACCAGTGGCCCAGGTTCCTTCCAATCTGCGACAGTTTACCTTGGGCACAAACTCCTCAGCCAGTCCCACAACACCCAGAGGAAGCTCTACTCTCAGGTGTTCTAACACGCCCAGGATCACAGAATCACAGGATCACAGGATCACAGGAACTTGGTCACACCAGGATCTCAGGGTCCCAGAGGCAGCTTAACTCCCAGGAACTCTGACACACCTAGGATCTTAGGATCACAGGATCCTGGAATCACAGGATCACAGAGACAGCTGGACTCTGAGGAGTTCTGACACAACCAGGATCACAGGAAGGACAGGCTCCAGTCAGACATAGTGAGGTCAGGTATCACTAGAGATAATCAGATCACAGGAGGCAAATGTAAGAACATAAGCAACAGAAACCAATATTACTTGGGGTCATCAGTTCCCAATTCTCCCACCATAGCAAGTCCCAGATATACCATCACACCTGAAAAGCAAGATTCAGATCTAAAATCACTTCTCATGATGATGATAGAGGACTTTAAGAAGGACATAAATAACTCCCTTAAAGAAATACAGGAGAACACAGATAAACAGCTAGAAACTCTTAAAGAGGAAACACAAACATCCCTTAAAGAATTACAGGAAAATACAATCAAACAGGCGAAGGAAATGAACAAAACCATCTAAGATCTAAAAATGGAAATAGAAACAATAAAGAAATCACAAAGGGAAACAACCCTGGAGTTAAAAAACCTAGGAAAGAGATCAGGAGTCATAGATGCAACATCACTAACAGAATACAAGAGATAAAAGAGAGAATCTCGGGGGCAGAAGGTACCATAGAAAACATTGTCAAAGAAAATGCAAAATGCAAAAAGCTCCTAACCCAAAACATCCAGGAAACTCAGGACACAATGAGAAGACCAAAACTAAGGATAATAGGTATAGAAGAGAGTGAAGATTGCCAAGTTAAAGGGCCAGTAAATATCTTCAATGAAATTATACAAGAAAACTTCCCTAACTTAAAGAAAGAGATGTCCATGAACATACAAGAAGCCTACAGAACTCCAAATCGATTGGACCAGAAAAGAAATTCTCCCCATCACGTAATAATCAAAACACCAAATGCACTAAACAAAGAAAGAATATCAAAAGCAGTAAGGAAAAAAGGTCAAATAACATATAATGACAGACCTATCAGAATTACACCAGACATCTCACGAGAGACTATAAAAGCCAGAAGATCCTGGGCAGCTGCCACACAGACTCTAACACAAATGCCAGTGCAGGCTACTATACCCAACAAAATTCAATTACCATAGATGGAGAAACCAAGATATTCCATGACAAAACCAAATTTACACAATATGTTTCCACAAATCCTGCCTTACAAAGGAAAATAGAAAACACCAACTCAAGGAGGGAAACTACAAAAAGCAAGAAAGTAATCTTTCAACAAACCCAAAAGAAAATAGCCACACAAACATAATTCCACTTCTAACAACAAAAATAACAGGAAGTAAAAATCACTTTTCCTTAATATCTCTTAACATCAATGGACTCAATTCCTCAATAAAAAGATATAAACTAACACACTGGATACGTAAACGGGACCCAGCATTTTGCTGCATACAGCAAACACACCTCAGTGACAAAGACAGACACTACCTCAGAGTAAAAGGTTGGAAAACAATTTTACAAGGAAACGATCCCAAGAAACAAGCTGGAGTAGCCATTCTAATATCGAGTAAAATTGAATTTCAACCAAAAGTTATCAAAAAGGATAAGGAAGGACACTTCATACTGGTCAAAGGAAAAAATCTACCAAGATGAACTCTCAATTCTGAACAGCTATACTCCAAATGCAAGGGCACCCACATTCATAAAAGAAACTTTCTAAAGTGCAAAGCACACATCGTACCCTGCACAGTAATAGTGGGAGACCTCAACACCCCACTCTCAGCAATGGACAGATCATGGAAACAGAAACTAAACAGAGACACAGTGAAACTAACAGAAGTTATGAACCAAATGAATCTAACAGATATTTATAGAACATTTTATCCTAACGCAAAAGAATATACCTTCTCAGCATCTCATGGTACCTTCTACAGAAGACAAAAGACCAAAGTGTGGGTGCTTCAGTCCTACTTAGAAGGAAAACAACATACTCATAGGAGCAAATACAAAGATAAAGTGTAGAGCAGAGACTGAAGGGAAGGCCATCCAGAGACTATCCCACTTGGGGATCCATCCCATATACAGTTACCAAGCCCAGACACTATTGTGGATGCCAAAAAGTGCATGCTGATAGGAGCCTAATATGGCTCTCTCCTGAGAAGCCCTGCCAGAACCTTACAAATACAGAGGCAGATGCTCATAGCCAACCATTGGACTGACCATAGGGTCCCCAAAAGAGGAATTAGTGAAAGGACCAAAGGAGTTGAAGGGGGTTGTAACCCCATAGGAAGAACAATATCAACCAACCAGACCCCCAAGAGCTCCCAGGAACTAAGCATCAACCAAGGAGTACACATGGCTCTAGCTTCATATGAAGCAGATGGTGGCCTTGTCAGGCATCAATGGGAGGAGAGGACCTTGGTTCTATGAAGGCTTGATAGGTGCCCCAGTGTAGGGGAACTGAGGGCAGGGAGATGGCAGTGGGTGGGTGAGTGGAGGAACACCCTTATAGAAGCAGGGGGAGGGAGGACATGATAGGGAGTTTCCAGGAGGGGGGAACCAGTAAATGGGATAACATTTGAAATGTAAATAAAGAAAATATCCTATAAAAAATAAAAATTAAAATTAGAAAAAAAGAAAAAATTGAACATAGTCATATGACTCTGCCAAATTAAAATACACAATGTGATATGCTGTTTTGATGTGTACTTCAATGATTATTAATGAGTCTAAGCATCTCTTTCTGGGCTTATTGGCCATTGTTCCTGTGTTCTTTATTATCTTGCATGGCTTTGTTGTGTGGTTCTTAAGTTGTTTGATTTTGCTCCCTTGATTTATAATAGCTCTTCCCTTTGTCTAGGAGATATTTTGACAGTGTTTTCTCTCAGTTGTTACCTCTGTGATAGAATGAGTTGATGAATTTTCCTGTAGTTAAACTGACAGCTTTTCCTCTCTTTGGCTTTTGATTTTGTAGCAAACCCTTCCACTTGCAAACTGCTTCTCTGTTGCGAATTTTGGATATACACTTTGTGGGTTCAAATCCTGCCTCTGCTCCTTTCTGGATCCATGCCCATTTTCTCATCTGGGAAGCAGATGAGGACTCCTGAAAAAAGTACCCTCTGCAACTGTATGGTTTATATTTTTGAGATTCTTCTTACTACAGCCTAATTGATTTTATACACATGTGTGTAGATACATATATATTTTATGTACATATATATTATATACATATGTGTACACACATATATATTATATACATATGTGTACACACATATATATTATATACATATGTGTGTTTAACCCCTCTGGAAGGAATCATTACATGTGGTCTCAGGTAAGGAGGTGCGTTAGCTCCCCAGGACTGATGTAACAGTATATAACAAGCAAATTGGATACCTTCCAAAGCTAGAGGTCCAAATTCAAGCCATTGGCAGCGTTGGCCATTCTTCCTCTAAGCCTCTGTGTAGACACTGTCGTTGCATCTCTCTGGTGGTGGCAGGCATCCCTCTCTGCAGCTGTGTCACTCTAACCTCTGCCTTTGGCAGTGTCCCCTGCACGCTTCAGCCCTTCGTGCGGTGCTTTGCTTTTATAGGTCACCAGTTATCTGGACTAACACCCAGTCTCTGTGTCATCAGAATTTCCCAAAAATAGCATGAACATGTTGGTATGTGGAAGCACAGATAGACAGATGATGGATAAGGATAGATAGATGATGGATACTAGTACTGTCGATGCATGGAGGATAGATAAACAGAAGATGATAGATAGATAGATGATAAATTCATGGATGGATAGATAGATAGATAGATAGATAGATAGATAGATAGAGATAGATAGATAGATAGATAGATAGATAGATAGATAGATAGACAGACAGTATTGTTTGCTGATGCTAATACTGTTGGAGCCAAGGTCTCACTATGTAGCCGTAGCTGGCTCATCATGTAGACTAGATTGGCCTCAAACCCACGGAGATCCATATGCCTCCTGAGTGCTGAATCTAAAGCTGTGCGTCACCACACTCTCCCTAGACAATTGATTTGAAGGAACTGGGTCCAGTGACTGGTAGGGTGCTGCAGAGCTGAAAACACAAGCAGGTTTTTGATGTTACAGTCTTGAAACAGAGTTCTTCTTTCCCCAGGAAATAGCAGATTTGCTCTCAAGACCTTTAACTTATTAGATGAGTCCCACCCACAGAGTATAATCCACTTCATTTAAAGTCAACTGACTGAAAGATGAATCAGATCTCCATGATACCTTCAAAGCAATGTCTAGACAAGTGCCTGTCCAGCTAACTGGATGCATAGCTAGTCAGTTCATTCCCAGCATTATGCATTACAGTCACAGTCACAGGATCCAGGTGCGTATCTTTTTCAATATGAACTAGTATCCATCTTTTCTAGTTTAACTAATGACAGTGCTGCATATTAATTTTATTTTTGAACAGAGAGCTTGTTCTCCTAGCAGTAAATACCAAAAAGTTCATTTTTTCCCTTCACACTTGAAATGCTCATTTATAGTTATAGAATAAATATAGTCCGGGTTCACTTGGCTTCTGCGGCACTAATTCTAAGACCACCTGAAGATAGCAACATGTGTGTCTCCTATTCAGTGCACAATATAGGCACACAGCTGGAGACATTTTCCCACATATCACATATAGAATCATGAGCCTCTTAAGGATGAGAGTACATCCTGAGAGGCTCATCCCTGGGTGATCTCACTTTGCAAACACTATATATAGAGATAGAGAAGTCACATCATCTAAAACTATAATGATGTCATTAGGGCTGAGAGGGAGAAGGTGGTTATGAAATGACCTGGGGAGGGAGAACAGATCATCATAGCAGGCTCAGGTACCCAGCCTGGAAGGACCATTTGAGTGTGACTCTGATTTTAGCACACCACTCTCGGAGACTGTGGCTCTAATACATGGAGCAACTAAGCCTGAAGCTGACAAGGGGCGACAACAGATCCAGGGGACCAGCCATTGAGGGTCCTCTCCTGCCTACAGCCCTCATGCTGGGACAGTTAGCCAGGTACAGACAAGGGAATCGTGGCGCCCAGAAAATGAGAGTGTTTGGGGATATGTCCTTCCGCACATCAACCAGCAATGCTGGTGAGAGATTGGCAAAGGAAGGCAAGTGGGTACTTTCTCTAGCTCCTCCATTGGGGGCCCTGTGTTCCATCCAATAGCTGACTGTGAGCATCCACTTCTGCGTTTGCCAGGCACTGGCATAGCCTCACAAGTGGCCTCTATATCAGGGTCCCTTCGGCAGAATCTTGCTGGCATGTGCATTAGTATCTGGGTTT
>NC_034599.1:44309303-44318047 GCF_900095145.1 Mus pahari | reverse complement strand
GAAGGAAGGAAGGAAGGAAGGAAGAAAGAAAGAAAGAAAGAAAGAAAGAAAGAAAGAAAGAAAGAAAGAAAGAAAGAAAGAAAGAAAGAGAGAGAGAGAGAAACAAAGAAAGAAACAAAGAAAGAAAGAAAAAGAAAAGAGAAAATATCCAATAAAAAATAAAATAAAATAAAAAGAGTTCAAGCCAAGAAAACAAGCCACTTCAGAGGGAACTGAACGCACACTCAGAAACTGCCAGCTACTTAAGAAAATTCTCACCCTAGTAGTAAGACCATGAACTATATACAATCTATTTGAACTACATTAGGTAAATACAAAAAGATATATTGGAGTGAAGTGGATTAATAATCTAACATATCCAACATAAGTAAACAAAGGAAGTTAAATAACATGAAATAAAAAAGGAAGACCAAATAAAAACATTGGGTGTGGAAATTCTAAGCCCTGAAATAACTCAATGACTGATATAATAAGCACTTCACGTGGATTCTAAGAGGTGAGCTCTCCTAGCTGAGGCTGAGGAGGAGTTGAGAGATGGCACAGAACTGAAACTCTGGATGATAAAATACATGTGTCATCGTCTGATGAATAGGAGGTCTTGAAGAAAAGAGAAATGAAAAAAGGCAAGTGTCAGAAAAATTGTTAGGGATTAAAGAAAAATGAGAGGCTTCAGACTGGAAGAGCACGTGGAACGCCTAATAAGGTTAGTGCGACAAACCTGAGTCCAGATACATTATGGGGAAAATGAAAGCCATAGAGAGGCAAGCCTCTCAAAGCTGCTGAAGAAAAGGAGACAATCACTCATGAGGAAGGGAGCATCGGCCTGATGGACATCCAACTGCTGTTCAACAATGACAAGACAGACAAAAAGACAGGGATGCTCCATCTCCAAAGTCCTGTAGAACTGCAAACCAGACCTGTGTTCTGTCAGTATGAAATAAGCAGGTACCATGAAAATGATCCCAGGCATAAGGAGCTGATGTATAAAGCTTCCGTGAAAACAGAGAAATCCCTCCAGTGAGAAGAGAGATTGCACAGAAATGCAAATACTGGGCAATAGCAAGGCAATGGGGGGTAGAGGGGTGCATAGTAAATAAAGAAACGATAACTTCAATAACTTCGGTGCTGCTGAGGAGGAGCGAAAGAGAAAGGGGAAGAGGAAGACAGGCAGAGAGAAATAGAGACAGGGAGACAGAAGCAGTGACAGAAAGAATTCACAATCCCCTGGAAATAAAACTCTGTCTAACCCAGTGAACAGTAACTAAGTAAATGGCCTTTCCAAGGAGAGGCCCGGAGACCCGTGGGAGTATTCCTACCTTGTCATAGAGAAAGAGATAGATGATAACTTTGCCTCCTTAGCACATCAGACCATTGAAAGGATGGAGCCTCAGAGACTAGAATGTCTCCCCAAATCTCCAGCTGGGAGAGGAAAGGACTGACACCCCAGAGCATCCAGAACCTGGGTCCCAGAGGAAGGCTAACAGCTTCTCGGGGGACCTTGCAGGGGATACAGGGATACAGGGATACAGGGATACAGGGATACAGGGATACAGGGATACAGGGATACAGGGATACAGGGATACAGGGATACAGGGGATGAGTGCTGTGCAGAATTACTGGACTGGTCAGTCATGCACATCGCCGGGTTTCTTTCCTTACAGGTATTTTAAGTTAAAATAGAATTACGTCATTACATCCCTTTCCTCCCTCAACGTCCTCCATGCCCCCTACACTCTCAGATAGGTCTTCCCTTGATTATTATTGTTACATGTGTTCCATACATATGTATACGTATGCACAAATATATAAATACAACCTGCTGAGTCAGTCCATTGATTGTGTGTTTATGATTTTAGGGCTCAACATTCACATTGGATAACCAAGTAAGGGAGCTCATCTATTTCAAGCCTACCCCCACACTAAGACCTCAGAATAACTTGAGGGACTCAGTGTATTTTTTTGCCCTTCTTCCCAATGAGGCCACAATGCATAAATCTCCTTTTTCTGTTGTTTGTTTGTTTGTTTGTCTGTTGAAACCGGGTTTCTCTGTATAGCCCTGACTGTCCTGGAATTTGTTCTATAGATCAAGCTGTCCTTAAACTCAAAGATCCACCTGCCTCCCTCTGTCTCTGGGTACCTGGATTAAAAGCATGTGCCACCAATGCCTGGCTCTTTTTCTGCTTTTTACTGTTAAAATAAATAAATAAACAAACACATAAAGATTGACTCTTGTACTCCTTCCAAGTTCGCCTCCTCTTTTGTTTTGTTTTGTTTTGTTTTGTTGTTTCATAACCTGACAAGTCCCATTGGTGCTCCCCATAATGGGTGTGAGGCCATCCACTGGATTGTGGTGTTCACACCCTTTAAAGACAACTGACTCTCCCCTAGCTGCAGTCAACTGTCTTTAGCTCCTTAGTTTGGGTGCATGCCCAATACACCCCCTCCCTCCACGATGGAATGTTGTCTAGATTGATCTTGTCCAGGCAACCACAGATGCTCTGTGTTCAAGAGTGCAATGGCCCAGTCATGATCAGAGACACCGTTTGGCTCTGATCCTCCAAGAACCTTGGGTCTTACCATTCTTCCCACCCTGCTTTTCCAAAAGGGCCCCTGAGCCTATTATGAGGGTGTGTGATACACATGTGTCCCACTTGTGGCTATGCATGTGATACAACTGTGTTCTGCTTGTGACTGGCCATGCAATATAGATATGTCCTACTTGTGGCTGACCACCCCACAGACATCTATTATATACTCTTTGACCAGTGTGGAGTTTCAGAATTTAGGAGGCTTTGAGGCTAGTCTGGGCTACAAAGCCAGACTCTGTCTAAAAGAAGAATCATCAACTGAAAATCTGACATGCCAGAAAATGTATGAGTGGCCAGAAATAATTATGGAATGTTCTGAACTTTTAGAAATACTTAAGCTTAGAAATTCTCTATCTTTTTGTATACGCTTTATAATATACATCAATACAAATACACTTACATAAAATTTATGCATAATTAATTACACAAGCAAAAACTGGAATGGGTGTTCAAAAAAGTTTTACTGATAAAAAAGAAAGATAAAGAAATTCTGGAGATGCCATTGCTGAATAAAATAATAATAATAAAGCAGACATCATTACTCAACAGTCTAGTTTGCTATGCCCAGAATCATTGTTGATGGCTATAGTGTTGTCAGGGAGATGAGTCGTTGAGATCTGTGTCCACAGACCGTGGTCCCTCTCAGTAATCTCTGTACCATTCCATTCCCCACACCCCTAGACCTTCTGGGAAACAATGAAAGACAATGAGGGACTCAGGAACAGCAATGGCTTTCCAGGTCACTGGCTCATTCATGGACAGCATCCCGGAACTAAAAATAGAAGAACCATCTGCACTTTGCCTACTGGAGCTGGGACTTGGATGAGCCTCAGGACAGGCCTTAGTAGGCTGGTGGCCATGACCTCTTCGGGTGACCTCATCAGGTAGTGACCAACAGTCAAAATAGAGATGCTTTCTCAGCCAGAGTCCTTGGATGAAATGAGAGAATAAGGAATGTCTTCTCGATGAGGGAGATGGTTCTTCTCCATTGGCTCAGAGGCTGGTAACAGAGTTGGGGAAGAGAAGGGGCTGTAAGGGGAGTTCAGAGGGAGTCTCCATCACTAGGGTGACCATTCATGTATCTAAAAAATGTTCATCCCTTTGGGATGTCTGAGCTTGCCACATAGTCCACCATATGACAGAAGTATCCGTACAATTTGCTTGAACGGAGCTGTAAGGAGAAGTTGGCTTCTGATTGGCCCCCTAACTACAATGAATCCTAGGAGAATCTTGTGGTCGTTGCTTTGTGGACATTTCTAAGAAAAGGAGAAAAAAAGAAATCTGTCCTCTGCTCCTTGGTGAAGAGAAAGAGAAGGACTGAGGCAGTAGACATGCAGGGGAAGGAAAGACTCTTGCTCACATTAAAGAGAAAGGACAGAACTCAGGATAGGCAAACGGGCAGGAATCCAGACGGCATCTTCTTCCTTCATCCCTTGCCTCTTTCCCAGCTCTGAATCTCCCAAACCCTCATTACATCAGCTTTAATATACTCTTTACTTTCGTCTTGCCCATTTTCCAAACAGTTCTCTTTTTTTGTATTCTTTTTTTATTAGATATTTTCTTTATTTACATTTCAAATGCTATCCCAAAAGTCCCCTATACCCTCCCCCCACCCCTGCTCCCCTACCCACCCACTCCCACCTCTTGGCCCTGGCCTTTCCCTGTGCTGGGTCATATAAAGTTTGCAAGACCAAGGGGCCTCTCTTCCCAATGATGGCCGACTAGGCCATCTTCTGCTACATATGCAGCTAGAGACACTAGCTCAGGGGGTACTGGTTAGTTCATATTGTTGTTCCACCTATAGGGTTTTATCCCCCTTCAGCTCCTTGGGTACTTTCTCTAGCTCCTCCACTGGGGGCCCTGTGTTCCATCCAATAGCTGACTGTGAGCATCCACTTCTGTGTTTGCCAGGCACTGGCATAGCCTCGCAAGAGGCCGCTATATCAGGGTCCTTTCAGCAGAATCTTGCTGGCACGTGCATTAGTATCTGGGTTTGGTGTTTCCGAACAGTTCTTAAAATTGATGCTTTCATAAATTGTCATTAGTAACATTTAGATGACCAGGAAATTTTTTCTCATCCTCAGACTCCTTGTTCTCCAAGAAAAGAAATATGAAGTATCTCTGGTCAGGATGAACAGTGAGATCATGCTTGATAAATCCTCCTACTCCAAACACAGCATAAAGAAAACTGAAAATAAATCACAGTAGAAACAAACAATCAGGTTCAAGTATGAGATAAGCTGTGCTTATTAAGAACAGGATAAAACATTTAAAATATTGATTCTGAGTGGAATTATGAGCTTGCTAGACTCCAAACCCAGGAATAAAGAGGGGAGCTGGGAGTTTAATGGTTGTAGAAGAGGTAGCTTGGGCTACTTCATTCCACTCTCCAGGGAGGAGCCAGTTAGCCAGGGGAGCTCCATAAACACATATGAGCAATGCTATAAAGCTATGTGCATGCATATGTAACAGTTATAATTAAGGAGTAAGAGATGAGACTAATGATGCAATGGTGCTCTTAAACTTAGTTCTTAATAATTCTTAAATAATTAAACAATGTAGTTCTTAAATGATTATCTTCATTTAAAAAAATACCCAACTTTTAAAAATGCCATTCAGTTAGATGTGATGGCGCATACCTTTAATACCAGTACATAGGAGGCAGAAGTAAGTGGGTTTGTGTGAGTTTGAGACCAGCCCTGGTTTATGTACTAAGTTATAGGCCATTGAAGACTACATCATAAGACCCCCAACACACACACACACACACACACACACACACACACACACACACACTATTCAATATCTCTCCATGTTCTTCCAGTAACAGTGCCCTGATTTTAACCTAGAGCATAAAACCTTAACAGCTCTCAGACTACAGTGCTTTAGGTTAGTCATCCCAGTGCTAGGAGCATGAGACTCAGACTGGAATGACTGGTTCAGGGTTACTTCTGATAAGCAGACATTCTTTATTGACACTGTTGAAAGAGAGATTCATCTGTGTACTAAATTTGAACCTGAGAGGACATGTTCAGTGACTTGTGGGCATCTTTTGATCACTAAGGACCAAGTAATGAAGCCAAAAATAAACAGGGACAAGAGAAATAAAGCCTCATCTCTACTGAACTTGCCTCTTGAAAGCCTTATGCCTCATGGTCTATTGTGCTTACCCTATGGCTTATGCAAGATTTGAGTTCATGATTCTCTCCCTTGTAATCAGGAGTTAAAGCCAAACCAATCTCAGCCTCTCCTCCTCCTCTTCCTCTTCCTCATCCTCGTCCTCCTCCTCCTCCTCCTCTTCTTCCTGCCTCCCCTTCTCCCCTCTCTCCTCTTCCCTCTCCCCTAAAAACAAGCTCAGGGTTCCAGTCTCATAAACTCCTTCACCAAACTCTGTTATCTTTTCTTCCTTATTTCATTGGCAAACTGTGCACAGAGGCCATGTTTGTGTATCTTCCCCCTACCCAACTCTTGTTAGCCACCTTGTCTCTATCACTCACTGTGCTCACTCAAAGCCATCTCTATGGCAGTCTTCCAGAGTATGGCCCCTGTCCTCGAGAATCGCCTGAGAAATGGGTTTTTAATACTCAGCTGTGAACACTATGTTGGCCCCCAAATCAGAATTTCTAAGAATGGTCCCTAAAACTGTAAAAATGTGAAACTTTTTAAATTCCAGATAATTCTTAAACACACCAAAGTTTAAGAATTCTTGTATTACATGGGCCAGAATGGTAACTTGGTTGGTAAAATGCTTCCTTTGCAAGCAGAAGGACCTGAATTTGATTCCCAGAATTCAGAATGCATTACAAAAAAAAAAAAAAAAAAAAGAGCAGAAGTGTTTGCTTCTAATCCCAGTGCTAGATAGGCAGAAACAAGTAGATCCAGGAACTCACTGGCCAATCAGCTTAGTCTATTTGGTAAATTCTAGGCCAGTGAGAGAGCCTTAATTTTAAAAAGTAGCATTGAGCCAGGCAGTGGTGGTGCATGCCTTTGATCCCAGCACTTGGGAGGCAGAGGCAGGTGGATCTCTGAGTTTGAGGCCAGCCTGGTCTACAGAGTGAGTTCCAGGACATCCAGGGCTACACAGAGAAACCCTGTCTCAAGAAAAAAAAGTGTATTGAAAGTTGCTCTCTGGCCTCTACAAATACAAACACACACAAACACACACACACACACACACACACACACACACGTACATTACAGAAACTGTTCCTCAAAGCTTCTTCTGTTTGCATTTGCTTCAAATGATGCACCTCCCTGACCTGCACACAGCACTTGGCAGGTTCAGCGCTCCCTCCATTTGCTTGTCTTTTGTAAGCCCTTCGTATTCAGTGAACACTTCCTTTAAATGGAAACTCAGCTTGTCAAATAAGCTTAAGAATTGGAAGTCCGTCCTATCTGGTCTGTACCTGCCTAATTCAGGGATTGTGTCTTGCTTGTCTCTAGCTTCGTGGATACTGCTACCCTCCAGGCTTAATGGCACGAGCTTCTGACTATCCTAGCATCTGTAAGAGCTGAGTTTCTCATCAGATACAACCCAGTATCACCCTAGGATCAGAGTCAGCTCCCTTATAAGCTTCTTCTCTTGAGGGCTCCTCCATGTGCAAGTTTCAGAGAATAAATGGATGAAGGCTATCTGGAAAGGATTTTGCCACGAGAACGGTAGAGCTATCACTCCCCTGAATATATTACACTTTTCACATTTAATATCTGTTATCTTACCCTGTGTGGGAGGGCAGTGTTCATGTGTATGTAAAAATGTGTGAAGGTGTGCTCACCTGTGCATGTGTGTGGAGGCCAGAGGTCAACACTGAACTTATTCCTCTATTATTCTCCACCCTATTTCTGAGACAGTCTCTCTCGCTAAGGTTGGAGTTCACTATTTTAGTTAGACTAACAAACAGGCCACTGAGCCCCAGGGATCTGTGTCCTCCCCTCCCCCTCCATCCTCAGAGCTGGGTTACAGGCATGCATTGCCACACACAGCTTATACGTGGGAGCTGAGCATCCCACTCGGCTCCTCATGCACAGCAAGCACTTTACCCATTTAGCCATCTCCCCAGCCCTCTGGTACCTATTATTTTATATTTAGGATGATCTTTTTATATACAGAAAATGTATTAAGCTGGGTGTAGTGGCATATTCTTGCAAACCCAGCATTTGACGGCAGAGGCAGAAGTATCAGGAGCTCAAGCCAGCCAGCCCCTGATACAATAGCACAAATACAATACAATAAGTCCTGCCTGGGTTGGATGATACTTTGACTCAAAATGGCAAGCATTAGGTTTCTTTATAAAAATGGTATCCCACTTTATCATACATTTTCTATAAAATGTTATGGCTATCCCTCATGTCCTGGGTTTTCCATTCACTTTGGGGATAAGCCACTCTTGCTATCAGAGGTGAATGCCGGCTTTTAAACATCAGGACGGATGAACTGACTTTGCTAATATGGATTCAGATGACAAAATACTGTTCTTTTAGCTCCATATTGTCCTAGTGTATTGTCAGGTGAGACAAAGCTTCCCTCATAAATCCTAAATCCAACTGGTACCTCATACTTGGAATCAGTACGTTCTATCCTCTCCAAGGCCCCTATTAATTCTGTCTAAGAACATATCATTCATATGAATACTTTCTTGAGTTTACAGAGTTACACACAGTCGTGTGTACATACATGAAGACCAGAGATCAACATGGGCTGTCTTTACCGCTTCTACCTTATTGCTAGAGACGGAGTCTCTCACTGAACCTGGACCTCACATTTTAGCTGACCAGCCAGTCGTCCGGATCTACCTATCTTGTCCCCTGAGTGCTGGGGTTGCAGATGTGTATCATCACATCTGGATTTTCACCCAAGGGCTGAGGATCCAAACTCAGGTCTTCATGCCTGCACAGCAAGCTCTTCAGCCACTGAGCCAACTCCCAGTGTCAAGGTCTTCAGTTTTATATAGTCTTTGTTACAGATGGAATGAACCTGGCTTCTAAAGGCAGCTAATTTTAGAATCTCTAGAAATTTCAGTACCCAACACCTTGCCTCCCCGACCGAGGAGGGGTGTCCGCCTGGCATCCAGCGCCTTTCCTCACCCGAAGAGGGGAGTGCGCCCGAGAGCAGTACTAAGGCTTGGGGTCTACCCAGAAGCGGTCTCCCAGGTCTCA
>NC_034599.1:44264596-44309119 GCF_900095145.1 Mus pahari | reverse complement strand
GAAAGGGAGGGAGGAATGAAGGAAGGAAGGAAGGAAGGAAGGAAGGAAGGAAGGAAGGAAGGAAGGAAGGAAGGAAGGAAGGAAGGAAGAAACGATGCTTGAATGAGATCTTTAATTCCCTTCTAGCCCTAATAGCCTATAGTTCTCCCAACACTGTGAACAAGTGCTCATAAAGTAAAACTAAAACAGGGGTCAAACCCTGAAGTTTGAGCTTGAGTGAACAGGCAGTTGCCAGCTTTCTCAGAGGGATGCCCTGGGCCCTAAGGGTGGCCAGGCAAGCCTAATGCTGCTCTCATGTGAGATGCAATTATCTTAGTCTGCTTTCTCTTTTCTAGAATTTCAACCAGACATTTTTTACACTGAGATTTCTCTCTGGTCATAAAAAAATGGAAATTTTAGATTATTTCTACTTGAAAATAATACTATAACTCATGTAATGAATCCTGCATTTATCCTGCATGGAGATATCTATATTGAGATTGAGATGACAACCGGTGGAAATATCCTTTAGGTTCGTTGAAATTATTTGGAGAATCTGCAAAGTTCATTCTAGACTTCACTTTCCTTTCACTTAAGTCTGCCTTCAAATTAGAGACTCAGATTTTGCTGAGCTGTTGAAAGTCCTAGATACTTCAACTAAACTATCAACCACAAGAAATGTGGAAGCCAAACAATGGAAAATTGTGTGCAAGCCAATCAGTGTATTCACTTAAAGAACGGCTCTCATTCTTTGATCACAGAGCCTACACTGTTGGTATGGTTACTTCTTACAATCTAGACTAGTAAAATCCCCTGAGTTCTACAGACATGCGCATGTACCTCTGTCCACCCCTGAGATTCCCACGTGTCACTCTACTGACTAGTCATGTTGACATTTTTTTAATATTTTAAAAATTAAAGATCTACTGACAAATTACTCCTTTGCTCCTTTTTGAAACAAAGTCTCATAGGTAGCCCAGATGGCCTTGAACTCATGAGCCGCCTATCTCAGCCTCCTGAGTGCTGGAACTAGAGACATGCACTATCAAGTATGGCCCTTGCATATTCTTTTCGTATTATTTTTCTGATTCAGATAACAAAATCACTTTTAGAACAGCTCTATCATCTTATTCTATAAACTAAGACCTTACAAAGTTTTACATTTCCAGCCTTTTGCATTAATAGCTTCAGAAGTAACAGAAACTCATTTCCAACCTACATTAAATTGGGTTTACCTTTAAGGTAAATGCTGAAAGTTCGGGTGGGGGGGACTTAAATTTTCCTACAACACCCATCTCTTCTTCTCTTTTTAAGTTTCAGCTTGAAGTAGAGCATGGTGTGTAGCTGCGAAGAAGAACACACCCTTAGTAACTATGGTGCTGGCGGCCAGCCAGGGCTGTCAAAATGAAGCGCCATAAGCTAGGTGACGCGCACGAGCAAGGTACTTGTCTCAGTCATGGAAACTCAACAGTCCATGACCAAGGCCTAGCAGGGCTCAGGTTCCGACAGAGGGGTTCTTCCAACATGAGAACATCCTTCTTTATACTATACTGTCATATGGTGAACAGAGAAAAGGAGAGACTGCCTGGTGTCTCTCCTGGCAGCAGTACCAACCCCACAGCGAGGCTCCTAGCCTTGGACTTCTTCTCCTCCCTACCTCCCAAAGACCTCACTTCGGTGATAGTCAGGGCTTTGACATAACAAAGGCCAGTCCATGATGTACATTCACAGGTAGCACAAAGACAAAGCAAACTATTAAGTGTTTCGGGGACGGCTATTTTGGGGTGCTAATTTGACCACATCTGGAAGTAACTAAACCCAAGGGTCTGGGTATAAGTGTGATTGGTTTTTTGTTTTGTTGTTGTTGTTGTTGTTGTTGTTTTTCTCTTAATTAGATCATCTGAAGCCTCTAAAAGACAACTGGGTCTTGTCATGGAACATCTTGGTTTCTCCATCCATGGTAATTGAGAGTTTTACTGGGTATAGTAGCCTGGGCTGGCATTTGTGTTCTCTTAGGGTCTGTATGAGATCTGCCCAGGATCTTCTGGCTTTCATAGTCTCTGGTGAGAAGTCTGGTGTAATTCTGATAGGCCTGCCTTTGTATGTTACTTGACCTTTTCCCTTACTGCCTTTGATATTCTTTCTTTGTTTAGTGCATTTGGTGTTTTGACTACTGTGTGACAGGAGTACAGAGGGGGTACCCATGGCTCCAGCTGGATATGTAGCAGAGGATTGCCTTATCTGTGAGGGGAACCCCTTGGTCCAGTGGAGGCTTGATGACCCACTGAGGCAGGAGTTCAGGGGTGCAGGAGGGAGCACCCTCATAGAGGCGGGGGGAGGACGGGATAGGGGGCTTGTGCAAGGGAACTGGGAGTGGGGATAACATTTGAAATGTAAATAAATAAAATAACCAATTTTAAAAAGAGGAAAAAAGAACAGGTCAATTTTTTTCTCAGTACTAAATTGTGGCTGACATAAGTAATTCTGCATGGTGGGTCGAATCAGCGCAGGCCACATATGTGGCTGAGGTTCACACTCCCCTAAGTCAATAAGTAAGTTTATCATCCATATGTGCTATTCATTGCTAAGAAAAAATTTAATCAATAAATACAATTATTAATTTTATTTAAAAAAAAAAAAAAAAAGCAAGTGGGTCAAAAACCAAAAAACTCAAGAGTCAACCCAAGAGGTCCCTGTGGGTAAAAGACAGGAGTATCAGTTAGAAAAAGTGTGATGGTTTAAATTCATCCAATATCTTTAAACCATGAATTTAGTCTTACTTTTTTCCCCTAGAGCTTCCAAGGACGCTAAGAAACAAACTCAACATTTGGAAATGAGCAAATAAGAAAAAGAATGCAGAGCTAGCTCACCTTTCTGTGATGAGCTATGTTTAAAAGCAGATTTATTGATAAGAGAATCTTGTGTTTTAACTTTTTATCTGTTGGTACACTTTCATTTATTGTATGTATGTGTATGGGGGGCGTGTGTGCCACAATGCCCATGCAGATCCAAAGCTGAGGGATCTCCATGACACATGGTGTACTGGCTAATTTTGTGTCAGCTTGACACAGCTGGAGTTATCATAGAACAGGAGCTTTAGTTGAGGAAATGCCTACATGAGATCCAGCTGTAAGGTATTTTCTCAATTAGTAATCAAGGGAGAAAGGCCCCTTGTGGGTGGGACCATCCCTGGGCTGGTAGTTTTGGGTTCTATAAGAAAGCAAGCTGAGCAAGCCAGGGGAGGCAAGCCAGTAAAGAACATCCCTCCATGGCTTCTGCATCAGCTCCTGCTTTCTGACCTGCTTGCGTTCCAGTCCTGCATCTTTTGGTGATCAACAGCAGTTTGGAAATGTAAGCCAAATAAACCCTTTCCTCCCCAACTTGCTTCTTGGTCATGATGTTGTACAGGAATAGAAACCCTGACTAAGACACACGGCAACAGCAGGATATCTGAGAGGAGTCCCAGTGAGGATTGGGTATAGTGTATAGGGTAGCAGAAGCCAGAGGCCTCGAACCAGACCCATGACTCACTCAATGAACATTTGCAAGTAAAGATGTGTGGACAAAAGGGTGTGCTGTGGAACATACTACCCCACACAGCAGCTTCCGTGACAAGGTTGTTTGTTTGTTTGTTTTGTTTTGAGGGGGAGGTTGCAAGGGCAGGGAGATGAGAGGGATTGGGGTGTGTGATGTGAAATTCACAAAGAATCAATAAAAAGTTCAAGAGAGAGAGAGAACGCTTTAAGGGGTCAGCTTTCTTCTTCTACCATGTGGGTCCTGGAGAGCAAACACAAGTCATCAGGCTTGATGGCAAGCTTCTTCTACCCTGAGCCATCCCAGTGGTCTGAAATCTTCCCTCTTATAAATGGAAATCAGCTAAACCGTAAAAAAAAAAAAAAAAAAAATGTGATCCCAGTATCATCGTTTTTTGCGACCTCTAGTGACAGAAATGGATGGATATCGCCAAACAAGAGCATTTTAGAAGTGATTAACTTTCAAAGATTTTGTATATAAAAATGTAAAATATCTCAATAATATTGATATCAGCTACATTTTAGAGTATAGTCTATATTTATTTGTTTAACTGCATATATATGGTTAAGTAAAATGTATTGTTAATTTTACCTTTTTGATTTATACTCTTAAGTATAATATCAAAGAAAACTTTAAATGTAAGTCACCATTTGGATATATCCATACCCGGCACCAATGAAACAAATCTATCCTGATTTCTCAAAAATACTAGCTCTACCCATAAACGAAACATAAATCTCCTTTTTATATCTCTGGATGTCAGCTATGGAAGAGCTTTTCCTGTGCTTCTCATCCTAAAGAACGTAAGTTTGGAACAACCACTCACAACAGAGATGGAGTCTTCTCTATTTCTCTTTTATAAGCTGCACCCCCTGCTGTGAGCTGAGCCTCCTACCATTTTTGGTTTGAAGTCTCCCAGATTAGCAACTGGGCTTTGATGCACAATAAACTCTTAAATTTCTAACTTAATAGGATTTTACTTTTGACAATGCTCCTAGAGTTTTTCTGAATTGCATAGTAGATTATATCTGTATTGGGTAGCCCAGATCTGGGTAGCAAACACCAGTAGCTACTAACAACACACCCCAAACAGGGGTCACGTGCCTCCTGGTGGAGGTAACCAGCATCACGTAGGAAGCATCCCTATCAAATAAATGACACCTGGATCCAATAATCCCTTTACACTAAGTCACGGTCAATGCAGCCATCCAAATAACAAGACCATGATGCCAACAGCATTGCTACCAGCAAAATCTGAAAAACAGAAAGCTCCCTGCATACACCAGATAACTGGCAAGAAAGAAAGTTAGCAAGAAAAAGATTTCAGAATGTAGCTACCAATGTGTGAGCTGGGCAAGTGATCTGGGTTTCTGGTCTAGCCTCCTGCTTGAGCCTCCAGGGAGACTGACCCCTTACCTAAGACTTAGATGATGAAATCTCCCCCCTTGGCTGCGAAGCCTTCCTAATTCTATGAAATCCAACTCTCCAAACGTAGCCCAGAAGCAGATTTACCTAAAAATTACCTGTCCTTGTTGTTGTCTGGACTTGTAATGTCCTCTCAAAGTCATGCACAGGGTTTGTCACTGTCTTACAGTGCTAACTGAGAAGGAGTGCAACCTACAGGAAGCAAAACTTGAGAGAAGGAAATGAGGTTGTCAGGAGTGGCGCTCATAGAGAATATGGTACCTAGCTTCTTCCTCTACACATGTACCCTCCCTCCCTCCTCAGCAGCCACCCTAAAGTGGGAGCTTTGTTCTGCTGTGATTTCTCCATTATCATGTTCTCTGCTTTATCACATATTCAAAATGACAGACAGGACTAAACTGACCATAGTCTGCCATCTTGGAAACCATGAGCCAAGGTAAACCCTTCCATGTCACTTGACTGTGTCAGGTGTTTTGTTACAGTAACGGAAAGCTCCCTACATACCAGATGCCTTACGGTAGTTGGTAGGATTCCTGTATGCCAGGGGTGGCCCTATACCCATGCCTGTAAGGAAACACTAAAAAAAAAAAAACTAGTGTGTTATAGCAAATGGGGAGGTGGGGAGATGGCTCAGTTCTTGCAGAGGACCCAGGCTTGGATCCTAGCCTTCACGGGGCAGCTGCAACTCCAGTTGCAGAGAATCTGATGCCCTCTCCTGGTCTCCACAGCCACTGCACACAAGTAGTGCATAGACATACATGCAGCAAAGCACCCATACGCATAAAATAAAAATAAATATTTTTAAAAAGAGAGACATAAAGTTAGAAAGGGTGTTCTGGGGGAATATTATATATGCATTATGAAACTCTCAAAAATAAAAAAAATTGTTAAAACTCAGAAATAAAAGCCATGTGAATTTAGGCATTTGTCAGTACAAGCAAGCAATTATTTGCAAGAATGTGGTATGTTCAATATTTAGATACTACCCAAAACAAACACATTATTTAAATGCTGAGTCTTGATTTTTCATAACATCAATGGCGCTGTTCTATACACTTAGCAGACATGAGCAAATGTACATTATTTCACCAAGTTAGAAAACACATCCCAAGTAGATTATAGCAGGCAAAGCAATCATTTCTTACTAATACAAGGAGTGCACAGATAAAAACGCTTCTGAGAACTGGATATTGAACACCAACAAAAGCAATCATTACATAGAAAGAAATTGATGTCTAAAGAGGGAAAGCAAATATTAGAAAACTATTGAAAGTAACTACCATTGGCTTCATTACATTCATTCATTCATTCATCCCGGCGTGTGCATGCGCATGCCTGCATGCTACAACATATATATGGGAGTCAGAGGACAACTTGAAGGAGTCAGTTCAACTATGTGGGCCCAGAGAATCAAACTCATGTCAGGCTTGGAAGCACCCTTGTCCCTGAGCCATCTCTCTGGCCCACTGAGCAAGGTTTAATGTCTACATTCACTCTGATTTTCATTAACATTGATGATGCATTGACTGTAACCCACTAATATTTTGCTGACCCACCAGATATTGAGTAAAATATTTAATCACTTACGTAATGCAGTGCTTGCTTTTAAAACAATTACATTACAATTACAATCTGTTATAATTTTTTTTAGTGTCTCTGTAGAGTCCATGGGACCCCGTGAGGATTTTAGATGAGCAGTTTGATCTTCGAATTGGTTTGGGAGCAAATCGTGACAGCAAACACATTTTGAATCAAGCACAGGGTGGATGACATGGTAAGAAGCTGAGATTGTTAGATAGTTTGGGGAGGTCGGGGGGGACTTTTGTTTTTTTATTTGGGGGAATGTTTTGTTTTGTTTTCATGGACTCAAAAAGAGTGGAGACCCAGTACAACCACAACAGAACTAGATTGAAGACAGGAAAACCACGGTCCTAGATAGGCGATAGGAAGTGATAACTGAAAAGGAGAAAATGATGACAGCTTTAAGCCTGAGTGCCAGGAAGGAGAACCTGGTGGGTGTAGAGAGACACTGCCGGGAGAGAGGAAGCTGCTGGAGGAGAGGCTGAGCTCACAGGGGCTGGGGCTGCACACAGCACACTGCCGGGAGAGAAATACCCACCGGGGAGAAGCAGAAGCAGAGCCAGTTGTCAGTAAGACAGAAACCAAGAGATGCGCAGACAAGACAGAGAGATGCTTCTGGCCGCGGTGCTGCCTTCCAGGGACAAGCACAACCCATGGTGTCAGAGGGACCAGTTTCCAGATCCTAGCTCTACCTCGCAGACCTTGGACAACTCCCTTAAGACGTCTGTATTCTCCACCACAAAATGAGATAAACTGTGGGTTAGGTGTCCATTGAACAGAAATAATTATTTTGTGTCGATTCTTTGAAATTGTTCCCCAAAATCGATCTTAGAGACAGTCTTTCCTGAACTCACAGATGAAATCTTTTCCCCTTTGACTAGCTTAAAACAAAAATGCCAATTATAGATTATATAATCTATAGTTCTTAAATATAATCCATGCATCAAAATCACCTATAAACTGGTTTTTTTTTTCTTTTTCAAGAGAGGATCTCAAGTAGACCAGGCTGGCCTTGAAATTGATACGTAGAACTTGAACATCTAACCGCCAGCTAAATCCTGAAAGTATAGGTATGCACCCCCATGTCTGCTTGGTGCAGTGCTAAGGTTCCAACCAGGTCCCGATCAACGCTAAGCAAGCATTCTGCCAACTGAGCATCATCCCCCACCGAACTTGCAAAATATGTTTAAAGGTGTAGATTTCTGAGCCCTAATCTGGGAATTTTGATTCCACTCCTCTGGGCAAGCATCCTTGTCTCCGTGCTTTTCTACTGAAAACCGTTACTGCACACTGAAAACTGAAAGAGAGACGCTAGGACAACCATAGCAAACGTACCCCGCGGTTGGACATCAAAAGCTAACTTAGTACGAGGTTCTGATTTGAAGTGATGGGGTAGTGGGAATGGGACGGGGTCGTCAGTGGTGGCAGAGGTTGGGTCAGGGGGTGACAGACAGAGATCAAGGATGTGGCAGAGATGAAGTCCTAGAAGGCCGAGCTGTTTCTAGAGCAACAGGAAGCAACGAATGGGACCAAACATTCGTTCTCGCTTCGGTTGGGGATTTGTTCAGGGCTTAAATTCTCCTATGCTCCGCAGGATCAGAAAAATAAACGAACCTGAAACTATAAACTGCAAAAAAAAAAAAAAAAAAAAAAATGTGCTATGGCTTGCAAAATGGACCAACTGTACCAAATCATATCGTTCATTTTTGCAAAAAGGGAAATTTAATAACTATTTTAACACCAGCTCACACAGATGTAAATGGGCTCCGCTGAGACCATGGGGGAAATGACTTGGCAGTGACTAGCTCCATTCTGGCTGCAGAGACGACAAGATAGCTGTCTATTCCAGCAGTTCATTTGGTTTGCAAATTTGAACCACTCCCTGCTCAGACCTCATTTAACAGCACTTCCATCCTACAACTAACCTACCACAGATACCCACCAGCTTCCCCATTTCAGCCATTACTGGGACCCTGTCCAAGGACCACACACACCTCTTCCTGGCTTATTTAATAAACCCAGCTCTGCATAACCAATAACCCTTATCAGAGAGCTTGAACCTTGCTCTTGGAAAGTCAGCTTGAGTTACCAGAGAAGACGCCAGGCATCTGGATTGGTTGCATGTACAAAATGACTCACAGAAGACCAAACGCCACTAAGTCACCCCCTCTCCAAGAGAAAATACTGGGCTGTTCAGTCAAGTCTTTAAAGTTAAACTATTTGAGTCCTCTTGAGTTCGTTTTGACTGACAGTGAGGAGCCTAAAAAGGAGACATCAACTGGACATTTTGCCTCTTCCACACTAGGAACTCTCTAGGCTCTTGCCATGAAGGAAAAGGCCAACAGGAAAGCAGAATCAGTGTGGTTTTCCTTCTGCCGAGCCTAGAAGTGGGGGACAGGCTTAGCAACAACAGAGAGCACTGAAGAGATGGCTCAGAAGTTAAAACCACTTGCTGCTCTGGCAGAGGACTTGGATTTGGTTCCCAGGACTCACATGGTAGCTCACAATCATCCTTAACTCTACCAACCTCCTCAGGCATCCAGCATACATGCGGTATGTACACATATGTGCAGGGAAAAGACTCACACACGTGCGTTTCTTTTCTTTTTTTTTCTTTTTTCTTTTTTTTTCTTTTCTTTTTTTTTAGAAAGATTTTTCTATTGCTCTCAGTGCTGGTGCTGGAAATTTCGTGGTAAAGGTGCTGGCAGACTTGGTGTCTAGTGAGGTTGCATTGCCTGGTTCATAGACAGGATCTTCTGCTAGTCCTAGCTTACAAAAAAATGCTACAGGGCTGGAGAGACAGTTCAGTGGATGAGAGAACTCACTGTGTAAGTCTGAGAATGTGAGTTCAAATCCTTGCACCTATGTAAAAAGATGTGTGGTGGTGTATGGCTGCACTCCTGGCATTCTCTTCTAGTTACACACACACACACACACACACACACACACCACTATTGATAAATTTTAATTTTTAAGGAAGTATTAGAGGGTCTATAGAAAGCAGCTGACATGAGCCATCCTTTGGAAGAGCTTTATTATGATGGCTACCTACAGCAATGATAGGCCCTGAGTGGAAAAAGGAGCCTTCAATCTGAAGAAGAGCCTCGTTAAAAGAGGTCACTGTCCAAGAGAAGAGGAAGACTGGAGTCCTTTATGGAGAGAGATTTCATCTCTCATATCAGATCATACCACAGTCACTATGATGAAGCCCTAAAGATAGAAAGTAAGGCTTCAGGTCCAAAAGACAAAGGAATGATCTGGATCATATATATGTTTCCAAAGGAAAGCAAGGGATTCCATACCATGTGACACAGCCTACATTCTAGGAGTCACAAGGCCTTATGCTCTTTTTTGCAGTGGGTGGTAGATACTCGTAGTGATCAAAGTGCCAGTGGCGTGCTCAGCTCTAAACGGACATTGATATCACCACAGCGACCGCCAACAATGCTCAGGGAACATCACAGAGCGGGGGCAGAAAGGTTGTAAGAGCCAGAGGCTGGGTATGAATGCTATGAAGCAAGCATCCTCCGGACGTGACACGGCCATTGCATGTATGAACTCATAGCCACTGTGGTGAGCTGTGTGAGACCTGCACAGGATCAAACAGTCAATATCCCAACATGGGTGGGGAAGGGCACACAAAGCTCCACCCCAGGATGCAGAACTATATGACAATTGATAGCTAAAATTCATTTAGCGTCAAGGACATGGCCCTGGTCAGTTGCCTGTGTTTCAGTGACGGTCCCACATCCTGTGCACATATGGGCAAGTAGAAACTGGACTCAGTGGGCTAGCAAGGAAAAAAAGAAGACATCAAGTTTGGAGGGGCTTGTGTTGGAGGTGCATGGGTCTGGAATGAGTTGGAGGGGACAGAGGAGGATAAATGTCATCAAAACATACTGTCCATATCTGCAAAATTCTCAGAGTAAATAAAAATACTTTTAAAGTTTTAATTCAGGTTGTCTTGGTTTTAAGTACTTAGAGAGGAGACTGCACAGTCTCCTTGCGGTCTGGCTTACCAGCTCTTTGTCTAGAGAGAGTTACATGAGCCACAGTCTAATTTCTGAGGGAGAGACGCAGCTGGAGGGTCTGTGGTCTAAAAGGCCCTGTGCCCTACTAAAGTGGGAGGGACAAACGCTTCTCGGAGTTCACGACTCACTGGATTAAGCGCCTCCCAGAAGCCTCAGCTTCCCATGCCAGCATCTTTGGGGCTTAGAATCTCAGCATATGAATCTAGTGTGGGACACAAACACCCTAACAAGAGTAGTAAGGTTATTAAAGAAAGGGGGAGACAGAGAGAAGGGAGACAGGAAGGCGGTTGTGACTTGAAGTTCCCTACTTGCCTAGTCTCACAACTGCAGCCTCCATCACTGCTGTGACGGCTCCACCCAGTCTTCATGTCCATCACTGCTGTGACGGCTCCACCCAGTCTCATGTCCATCACTGCTGTGACAGCTCCACCCAGTCTTCATGTCCATCACTGCTGTGACGGCTCCACCCAGTCTTCATGTCCATCACTGCTGTGACGGCTCCACCCAGTCTTATGTCCATCACTGCTGTGACGGCTCCACCCAGTCTTCATGTCCATCACTGCTGTGACGGCTCCACCCAGTCTTCATGTCCATGCTTAGGCAATGATTCTCCTTTTCCTCGCTAACACTAGTCAGTTGTTCTATTCTCCTGCCTCCAAAACGGTCACCCTGTGACTGATCTCACTCATCCTCTAAGCCGGGTCTTCACCTCCTCTTGGCATTCACTGCCTGCAGGCAGCTCTGCTCAGTTCTTATCCCCAGGCTCAGAGCTCACTGCTCCATCCTGAGACAGCACAGTCCTTACCTTACTCCACGCTGATTCTTCAATAAGTAATTAACCTTATTATCATTAGGGAAAGAATCCTAGAGGACAGGCTTATCAAAGTACCATTAATGCTTGGCCACAAACACCAGCAGTTGGCATCCATCGCATCCCATTGCCAGCCAAGAAGTAACAGGAGGAGAAAAATAACTTGCTGTAGAGTGTCTCTGCATTCCTCCCTCATTAGAGGTGACAGGGAGCTCCCAACAATAACACAAAAATAAACAGGAACACCTGGTGGGGAAATGTGTACAGCAAACTAGACGACAGCTTGTGACAAGTCCTCCCAGTCCCACGGCAGATGCCAGATAATCATGGCTTTTCCGCCTTTCAGCTACAATCAAGTGTGAAGATCTTAGACGCGTATACATTTATATAAAACCCTTTATTTGAAAAGGAAACCCATAAATATTTATATGTTCAGTATCCTCCCACCCCACTGGACACTGAGCACAAACACCAGAGCAATCAGTTCAAAGGCAAACCCTTGGTGAGCCTGTCACCTGCCAGTGCCTGGCATCAAGTGTAGGCATTTGACATCCCGAGGAGCCGGAGCGGTGGTGTGAATGGTCCTGTGACATGTGAAGGCTCAGTTGCTTCAGATCTCTGGAGTCTCTGATGGGATCTCTCCATCCATCCTTTTAAGCCTTGAACATGCAGTAGCCTTTGGGAATGGAGGGAGGAAGTACTTCGAGAGATAACTGGAATTTGGGGAAGGGAGAGAGTACTGGGAGAGATTACATCCAGGGGGGAGGCAGAAATCTAGTGCAATGGGAACTTCCTGGAATCTATGAGGGTGGCCCTAGAGAAGACTCCTAGGAATGAGGACACATGGTCCATCTTCTGTAACCAGGCAAGGCTTCCAGGGAAAGGACTAGGACATCAATCCATCCACAAAACTTTCAACCTACAATTTGACCTGCCTGCTAGATGTGCTGGGATAAGGGTGGTACAGAACTTGTGGAAGTAGCCAACCAATGAGCAGTCCAGCTTGAGACTCAAACCAGGAGAGGGAGTCCACACCTAACATTGCCTGGAGGACCAGGAACCAGACGATTGATAACCCAAAGAACTAAGAACTAAACACAACTGGCAATGAAAAATAAGAAAAGAAAAGCAAGTCAATGAAATGATATTCTGCTGTACTCGGAGACCAGAACCTAGCATAATCATCACCAGAGAAGCTTCGTTCAGCAAGTGATAGGAGCACATGAAAAGACAGCCACACATTAGATGGAGCTTGGGGAATCATTGTAACCAGAGGGGTCAAGGATACCACAAGAATGAACAGCCCACAAAATGAACTAAGTAGGGCTTATAAGGGCTCACAGAGACTGAACCAAGGATCAAGAAGCCTGTATAGGTCTGACCTAAGGTTCTCTGCATATTTGTTACAGTTGTGTAGTTTGGTGTTCTTGTGAGACTCCAAACAGTGGGAGTTGGGGGTGTCTCTGACTCTCTTGACTGCTTTGGGGACCCTTTTCCTCCTACTGGGTTGCCACATTCAGCCCTGATATGAGGGAATATACCTAGTCTTAATGTATTTGGTTATTCTGTATTTGTTTTCTTGTAGTTGTTGTTTTGGTTGCTATCCCTAGGAGGCCTGCTCTTTTCTAAAGGGAAATGGAGGAGGAGTGGATCTGGGAGTGATGGGAGGTGGGAGGAGGGACTAGGCGGAGAGGAGGAAGGAGACACTGCAATTGGGGTGTAATGTATGACAGAAGACAAAAGAAAAAGAGAAATTCAATAGCCTCTTGTTTTGGTGTCTGTTAGGATACCATCAGTTTTTGGTTCTAGAATTTTCTCAGAGAAGAAGCTGTTTCTCCCCAAGGCCTGCTACCATACCCAATGTAGGCAGAGCAGGGCCATGGCTGTGAAGCCATCCCTGAGTGACATCCCAGCCTTCCTTCTCCCATCTCAGAAGCTAGACTGGCTGAGAAACCTTGAGGAGCCACAGGGCCACTCTGCCCCTAAGATTTTGCAACGAACTCAACTGCTAGGAAGTGGGAAAATGGCAAGCGAGAAAAAAAAAAAATCAAGTGAGTTGTTTTGTTTCAAGCCTACCCAAGGGACTCTGAGCATACCATTATTCTGAAACCCAGATGCAAGTCCCTCCCCAGGGCATTTTATTTTATAAATACACAGAGACTAAATAAAAACACTCGATTCCCAAGCTTCCCAGAACCCCTAAGGATGCTGGAGTGTCTTCAGGCAGCATAACGGCCTATGCGCAAAGCAAGGAGCCAAATGTCAGAGGGAAGGACGTGAAATCTAAGACCCGCCTGACTGCAAAGCAGAGAGGTGTTATTACTTACATCTCGAATCCCTCAAACTCCCAACAGCTCTGAAGTGGACAGTTTGCATTTATCCATTCTTTCATCCATTCCTGCATTTAATAAGCCACAGGAGTGTGCGCACTTGCTGGAATATATAACTGCATTTGTGGGGAAATGAATGTGTGCTCTTCAGAGATCTAGTAAAAATGTTTCACAAGCACAAGCCAGTTGAGGTAACTAAAACTGCAAGAAAGGGAGGAAAAGGTGAGCGGAGGAAGACCACAGGTCAAGAGGAGAGGAGAGGGCGGGTGTCCCCGGGAGCTTGTCCTATGGCCTGGAGCAAGCTCCGTGGTTTCCAAGTCACTGGAAGTTTGGTTGAGTTAGAGCGGATAATAAGAACAAGGCTGACTGAGAGATGTATGGAGGGGCGGGAGGGGTTAAATGGCAGGTTGCATATGCCATACGGGAACATGTCCTACAAGCACGGAAGTGAGGAACAAAGTGAGTTAGGATGCTGCCCCTTAGAATAAGAACCTTAGCCTTTGGACATGGGCCATGGTAATTATTAAATAAAATACATAAAAACTGACGGTAGGGAGTGGAAGATAGGGAGGCTTTAAAGGAATTAAAGGATGATTTTAAAGGGATCTTTGAGTACAGGGGTTAGTGAGGTGGCTCAACTGTTAGGAACACTTTTTGTTCATATAGAGGACCCAGATTTCATTCCCAGCACCCATATGGGAGCTCATAACCATTGGTAACTCCAGTTCTAAGGGATACAGTGTCCTCTTCTGTCACCCACAGGTACCAAGCACGAACACTCATACACAGACAACTGGAAGATTGTAAGCTCTGCCTCTGAGCCTACTTGCTTTCCTAGCCTGGAGGTTGAGGGGAGCTAGAGTGAGAATGGAAGTCAGGAGTGAGGTGCCCAGGTTAGTCCCTCACATGGGTCAACAGTCTCAACTCCCATGGAGTGTCCCATTCTCACAGTAAGTGTCTTACACTGGGGATGCAGGACCATCTTACCTACAAGAGGGGTAAGAACATTCTCAAGTATCGTCAGTGGTAAGAGAAGGCTACAGAGGCCAGTGCTCTGGATGTAGAGGCACTTCGAATGTTACACTTGGTTGCAAATGGCCCAAATGGTTTGTGTGCCATCATGTGGCTCTTCCTGGGAAGATGTGAACACACCCCCATTCATTCACCCCATGTAGAATACCAATTGCAGACCAAAGGAAACAGTTCCACATATGTCCACCTTGGTGAACCAATAAGTCTATTGGAGTTACTCACAGGAGCAGGGGCTGGGGATTACTTACAGGAACATGGATGTCTCAGAGGCACCTGCATCACCAAAGGCTCACTCAGTATGAGTGACAGCTCATGGAGCTGCATCCCTGGAGATCCCTGCCCGATTTACAGACGTCTCCACAGAAGACCACCTCCCACTTCTGTATTCACGGGACAATGTCCAGTCTCCTTGTGATATCTGTAATCTGCCACCTAGCTGTGCCTCCTTTCCATTCCTCTCAAACCAGTATTTTAGTCTCTGCTGTAGCTCAACCAAGCTTCCAATACTTAGAATTCCATGGAGTTCACTCCCAAGCCTTAGAGAAAGCTATCTAGGTCCTTCAGAAAGGGACTTATGAATCTTATAACTTTCTGACTCATGAAACTTTGCTTAACTTCCTGGGTCTTCTGAGCCTCCCCCTCCCCTCTAAGTTGATATTTCAGCTCAAATGCAATAGCTACATTACAGTGCTGAGAGAAATCTGCAAGCAACCAAAGGCTCTTGACACCATGAGGACAGAATCTAGACATTGAGTGGCTTTAAGAGACATTTTATTTCGGGCAGAAATAGATGTTAAACGTGACCCCTTAGGCATGTGTATGGATGAGGCACCAATTCACATCTGTACATAGCTCTGTACTTGTAATACTCTTCGTAACGCCAACAAGATTTTAAAAAGAAAGCTGCTCTTATCATTGCCACTTGACAGATAATAAAGCTGGGACAGAGGGAGACTAGAACAAAAGACACATGACTTGCAGGTCAAAGGTTTGGTATCCATGCTCTGCCTTCTCCCACCTACTAGATTTGCAACAATCGTTTTATATATATATATATATATATATATATATATATATATATATATATATATCTGCTTTATCTTGAGATGTGTGGCTGTATTTTCTCTCTTTCCAAATTCTCAGGAGGGGAGTTGGCCCTCGTTCATGACCAAATACAGATCACGTCTCTTCTCTGGCTCCCCAAGGTGTTGCCTCTTACATTAATACATGCAAAGAGCTTTGAACAGTGTCTGTTGCGTAGTAAGGAGTATATGAGTGTTAATTAGTGCTCTTATCCCTTATCTCCTCCCTCCAGCACCCACACACTGTCGGGCACACTCTGAATGTTCAATAAATAAATACTGCTGGAATTGCTGGAAGGTATTTGTCATCCTGCGCTAGAAAGAGATTTATAAACAAATAATGGAAATTCGATAAGATATTCAATAAGGTAATAAGCATGCATGGTGGATAACGGGGGTGATGTTGTGTGAAGTATGCAGGAGGTTTCAGTGAGGTAAACTGTGCAATAGAGCTTAAAGAAAAAGGAGTAGAAAATTAGCTGAAGAAAGTGGATCATAGACATCTTGAATTGGGAGTTATATGTGCAGAAAAACCTCTAATTATGATGCAGAAATATGTGCTCAGAGCTGAGCAGGTATCAGTGAGACTACAGTTTAAAAAAAAAAAAGGAGACTGGGGTAGGTGTCCAAACCCAAATGTGAGGAGCTTTGAATGCCAGGCTAAAAGATGTCAGCTCCTATGATCAGATGGCAAGGTGGAGCCAATGAAGAGACATCATGCCAAAGGATGAGTATCTGGGTTGTATCGGGGTTAGCATTGGGGTTAGCATATGGGGTTAGCATATGGGGTTAGCATATGGAGTTAGCATATGGGGTTAGGATATGGGGTTAGCATTTGGAGGTTAGCATATGGGGTTAGCATATGGGGTTAGCATATGAGGTTAGCATATGGGGTTAGCATATGAGGTTAGCATATGGGGTTAGCATATGGAGGTTAGCATATGGGGTTAGCATATGATGTTAGCATATGGGGTTAGCAGATGGGGTTAGCATATGGGGTTAGCATATGGGGTTAGCATATGGCTCTATGAAAGATGGATTTCAGAGAGTGCGGCTGGAAGCAGAGAGACTAGGTGAAATGAAGACGTTCAGATGAGGTTGTGACCACCGGGAGAGTGGTGAGGAGCTAAACTGCAAATCTATTTACAAACTGTCCTTAGAGAACTTGGTACCCCCACTGGGTCTGCTGGAAAAGGAAAGACACAAAGATAGTATCAATATTTTCAAGCTTGGTGACTGGATAAATACCGTTACGGCTGATCCAGTTAGAAGACACTGGCATACGAGCAGATGAGAAGAGCCTCTTGAGAGAATCCAACTCTAAAATACAGAATACAGAAGCTGAAATACAGAAGCTGACTTCAGAGGCCCAGGTTTCAGTCCGATCCCCCCTTTCCTACATGTTCAGCCTATGGATCAGGAAAGAAAGCTGCCTATCTAATGATCACACAACATCTGCAAAAACTAACCCAAAAATTCTAGGACTTTGTGCCGAGTTTCTAAAGCCAAGATGCTACTAAACTTCCCCACCCCTAAAAAATCATAAGGACTTACATCTGCAAGAAGAAATGTCCTATACCGTCCTGGACAAGCCCTTGATGGCACTTTCTATGATCATGCTGGAGCAGACTGGGCTGTACTTATACCTAAAGAAGAGAAAGAATAAATACCAGAAGCAGTTTGTGCAAGAGGGGGGGTGGGAGGGAAGGAGGAGTGTTTCGAAGGCCTTTCTAAATTTAATTATATGTCATTTTGTAATTGTATTTCATAATTGTGTAATTATCCCTGACTATTTTTCTTTAAGTAATAGAACTAGTAATTACATACTAATTGAAATGTGTAATCTCGTCATTAGGATATGTAAATATATGATAGTGTGAAGATAAGATAATTACAATGCTAAGAATGAATAGGATAGCAAAGCCTGTGACACATCATGTCTCTCTCCATGGTTCTTTTGTTCCACCTGGCCAGGGAAGGTAAGTCCCAAAGTCTGCGAAGATGTGACAAGCACCTTTCCCAGCAAACCTGGGCAGATGACAACAAGATGTCCCACCTTCTTGTCCTACCCGCAATGCCTCTTGAAATCAATCTCTCTCTCTCTCTCTCTCTCTCTCTCTCTCTCTCTCTCTCTCTCTCTCTCTCCCCCCCCAATTCGGAAGGAGCCCTATAACTACAAAGGAATTGGATTGGAGTTTTCTGATGGATCTCTCTACTCCATCTGAATTAAAGGGCCAGATTGGCCATGACTCTTGTCTCTCCAGATCCACAGAGGGAAAAATCACTATGACTCTCTAGCCTTGGGAGTAGTTGGCATATACTTGATCAGCCATAGATCCATATGTAAGGTGGTATGGGTAAGTATTCCTTGTTGTCTGTGCTTCCTTAGCATATTCAATTTACTACATAAAAACACTTGTCTCCCCAGAGATGAGGCCAAACGTGTTCATGGTTCATGTTGTGCTTTGAATTTTTGTTGCCTCCAATCTTTCATGTTAAAATTCAGTTATCATTCTAACGGTGTCAACAAATATGATCTTTCCAAACATACCAGTTGTAATGATTTGTCTTAAATATCAACTCACCACACCCAGAATTACCCTAGTTTCAATTGAGGAATTATTTAGATCAAAATGGTCTGTGGCCATATCTATGGGGGATTGTCCTGACTGTTAATTGATGTTGGAAGACACAGCCCACTGTGGGTGACACCATTCCGCAGGCAGGAGAAAGCTAGATGAAACAGCAAGCAAGGAGGTATCAGAGGAGCGTTTGTTTCTCTCCGCTCTTGACTGTGTGTGAAATAGGCAATAGGGAGAATATATAAAGAGTCTGTAAAGCAAAGTGACATGTCAACTCAAGCCACCAAAAACAGGAGGAAGGTAAGCATGATAGAGAAGTCAAAATACACAGCAATGAAGATAACGGAAAATAGGTGCCGACTACCACCGCCAGGGTCAAAGCATACCCTACATACTATGGTACACAGCAGAAGCATATGGTCAGTAAAGACTAGACAGGAGACAGCCTAGACTGAAGTACCTAATAGCCTTTTAAAACGCTCAGACTTGGGGTGGGAACGGAACTCATTAAGTAGTGTTTGCCTAGCATCCATAAAGCTCTAGGGGATCCCCAGCAGCACAGAACCCGAGTGTGATGGTGCACAACTGCAGGAACTCATGAGGTAAAAGCAGGGAGGTCCAGAGTTCAGGAACACCCTCAGCTATATAAAGAGTCCAAGACCAGCCTGAACTGACATGAAATTCAGCCTTTAAAAACAGATGAAACTGTGGAAATGGATCAGTAGGTAACAGTGCTTGCTGTGCAAGTCTGAGGATCTCAGTTCAAATCCCCAGGAGCCAAATAAGATGCTGGGCATGATCATGTGTGCTTTCAACACCAGTGCTGACTAGAGGGTAGTAAAGACGGAAAATCACTGGGGGTTGCTAACCCCAAGACTAGGTTCAGATTCAAAGAGGAACCCTGTCTCAAAGCAGTAAGATAAAGTGTGACACCGACATCCTCAACTGGCCTCTATGGCACACATACTGATGAGCTGCCAGCATACACATATACACAACACACACACCTCAGACTCTTCTGAGAATAATGTGTTTCACTTTCACTAATACATCATTGAAAAGGTTTAAGTCCAAATGGACTGAAACATAGATAGACTGATAGTACTTGGGAAGATCTTAAACGTCATAGCCAAATGTGAGCCAAAGCTGTGGCTTGGGGGTCCAACATGTCACAGTCATTCCTCTGACTCTTTCATGGCAGAGTGTCAAAGTGAGTAACTCAGAGACTAGGTCCCAAGGCCTACTGTTGTATCCATTCTGCATAATCATTCTGGAGTCAGAGCGGCTTCCCTCATCTATCCAACCTTTTCATTTGCTTGAGTTACATCCCATAGATATACACTCCTGGTGGCTCACCACACATCAGCATAAAATACCTTGACCCCTACATCCTAGAGCAAAGTTCTCTCAAACACTGACTCAAAGAAGGAACTTATTAACATTGGAGATACTGTCAAACTCTCTCTCTCTCTCTCTCTCTCTCTCTCTCTCTCTCTCTCTCTCTCCTCTGTGTGTGTGTGTGTGTGTATGTCTCTCTCTGTCTTTCTCTGTCTCTCTGTCTCATACACACACACACTCACACACACACAACTCTATCTAAAGGGGAAGTTTTCAAGTGAGCTTGGAGACTACTTGTGTTTCCCCCCAAATCACAGAGGTGCCTGCAGCTACAGCCCAAGTGTGACAGCAGAGCCGGGTCACATTCTTGTCTCGAAAAGTAATGATAAAGTCTGGTTTGAGTGACAGGGAGTGGGGGTGGGGTGCGGTAGGGTGACTTCCCTGAAGCCAGTGGAACCCCTTGGTGACAGCTTTGGTATGGGAGGGAAGAGGAGGGTAGATTAGTGTCAGAAGTTGGAAGAGGTAAAGTGAAGACCGACCTGTGAGTACTTTAAGCATCTTTCCTCTGAGCTCCATTCAGATGAGGCTTAAGTTGTGGCATGACCCCAGACCCATCGATCCACTATGAGACCAGCTCACATCCCAAATGCTGAAGAATTCTTATTACAAGTTTTTGTTTCTAGTTCTTTCTTCTGAGTAGATTGTGGCATTTTAAAAAAATCATTAATATTTAAAAGTGCAGCCGACACCCGTAGAGATTCCCGTACAGATCTTTGCAGCTTTGTCTCACCTTAATGGGCTGGTGGGGGACACAGACAAACAGAAGGTCTTACTTGCCACTGCCAAGGGTCAACAGATGTTTTTCTTGGAAGCCTGGAATCTCAGCATCAGCCATGGAGGCCACAGATGTCACTCTCGTAGCTAGACGGCTTAAACCCGGTGGAATCTGTTCGGAAAAGTAACTGTTGCCTTGGTTTAGACATTCCTTTTTGAGTTTCTGTCCTCAGCTTCCTCAGACACACACAACAGGGCCTACATTGGTGACAATACGGTAGTGCATTAAGTCACATTGCATTCTGAAAGCCATTATCTAACCTCACAAGTCTCTCCCAGTATGTCCAGAAGGTAGCACTGGGCAGCTGTTGCCACTTCGGAGAAACTAGCAGGCAGTGGAGAAGAGCGAGAGGGATCACAGGGGGTCCACAGCATAGAACTCAGGACAGGAACAAGGTGGGACCTCAGACCTTCTATCAGGCCTTCTGCCTCAGACTTTTCCATGTTAGCACTCTACAGCCAGAGCATGAGGAGAGGAAAAACAGATCTTTGCATCACAGATTCTAATTCAAGTCACATAAAAATTGTGAATTCAGGAACCAGAGAAATTTGCTTCATTTCTTTGAACTTTATTTTTTTTGTCCCAAAATTTTTTCCCAAATCTTTGTGTGTGTGCATGTATGTGTGTGTGTGTGTAAATTTGTGTGTATGTTTCTGTGTTTGTATGATTGTATGTTTGTGTGTGCATCTGCATGTGTATGCATATGAGCCTTTGTGTGTCTTTGTGTGTGTATATGCATCTTTGCATGAGTTTGTGTGTGTGAGTTTATGTGTATGTGTGTGCATGCACATATGTGTGTATGTGTGTGTGTGTTTAGGAATGTATGTGAGTGTGCATGTGTTTGTGTGTGTGTAAGTGTGTGCGAGTTTGTGTATGTGAGTTTGTGTATATGTGTGTGCATGTGTGTGTGAGTTAGTATGTGTGCATGTGTATGAGTGTTTGTGCTTGTGCATACATATGTGTGTACACATGTGTGTGCCTGTGTTTGGGAGTGTGTGTGTGTGTGTGTGTGTGTGTGTGTGTGTGTGTGTGTGTGTGTGTGTGTGTAGATCTGGGTTTAAAAGCACCTGTACTCATGTCCACCATGAGTGCTTGCAATTGAGCTTAGTCCTCTGGAAACACAGTAAAGTCTTAACCATTGAACCACCTCTTTAGCTCACAGAATAGTGTTGGTAAGGAACTAGACTGTGAGTGGAGGGAGAGAGCTGAGGTATTAGCAAAGTCCTGGCTCTTGGAGAGACAGAAGGGCATGGCATGGAAGATGGAGAAGGGATTGTTTTGTGAGGAGTGTTTCCTTCTGATGGCCTGGCAGCAGTGGAGTAACTATCTTGGGTCTTGGAGAGAAAGTTCAGAGAGTAAATCAGAATATTTTACTGAGTTTAGAACCACATTTGCAACAAACCCAACCTGCACAGCTCGGTACTTATGTACACTTGAGAATAGAATGATGAAGTCACTGGTCTGTGGAACAAGTTGGGAGAAGGGAATGGGTCCAAGAAACCTTTCAAGATGCTGACAAGAGGAAAGACATAGGCAGTAATGATGGCTGCCGATTCAAGACCCAGTGACAGAGAACTCCCTGCCAGGTAAAAAATGCAACGGAGTCAAGAGAGCGATGACAGACTGAGACTGAAGAAACAGGACTGGGGAAGATGGGAAAGACACGGGAATCTGAAAACAGTGAGTGATCCCCTGGAACAATAGGCAGAAATGGAGGCTAATGTCCGAGAGCATCCCAGCAGAACTGTCCCAGCAGATAACAAAGCACATGGTTTGGCTGAGGACATGACGGGTTTTTTAATCAGGGGGGCAAATATTTCAGAAACCATACACTAAATGCTGTCTTTACCACCTTTTCTAAAATGCTCAGAAACATGAAAAAGAGAAGGCATGAATGCCCAAAGCAGGGACAGCAGGTTTTATGATTATCTGGGGAGCTGGGGGAGGGCTATGAGGGGCAAATACTAATTAAAATACTCACAATATTGGGCAAAGCAAGCATTAGAGGAAGCAAACTCGAGAAAATGGAGCAATGACTCATTACAAAGGCACTCCAATTAGTGTCCTTGACACCCGCTTCCCCCAAGGACCCAATATCAAATAAGAAATGTGGGTTTTTATATCACCTACTCTGCCTCAAAATTGGAGGCATGGGTCACATCATGAGTTTTGGTTTTCCATGGGGAAGAATATTGCTCTCAATTACAAGGCTGAATGAGAAAGTGATTTGTAAACAGTATATATCAGTGATTCCCAGATATATAGGAACATTAAAATCTTCTGGAATAAATACTAAAAGTATAAGTTGGAAAGATACAGTCAAAAGCAGAAGGCAGAAGGAAGGAAGATGGCTTCTGACCTCATTCTTCCTCTCTAGTTCCAGTCTACCACCACTGTTCCACTGGCAAACCTGCAGGAGCTGGCCAGCAAGGGAGGGGTCCGTAGCTGTCCTCCAGGTCCTTACATATGAAAACACAGAGTAACCAGCACTCTTCCTAACCTGTGATCCTTCGCTGCCTTGTGGCAAAGCCCAATCTCAGGAAAATGTCCAAGTTCATCCATAACCAAAGCATCCTCCTAGACTCTTGTGCCACTCGCTGCTCACAAGCCTAAGACTGAAATGGGGTCACTCAGAACCATGTGTTTTCTCAACCATGCCTTCTTCCTGAGCCACTCTGGCTGTTAGGATATCTCCATAGGCCCAGTTCCTGAGACTATCCAGCCTTTCTCCAAGTCTGTCTTAAGTTCTGCCACTTCCATGAATGCATCACTGATAACGTTCAGCTAGGAAGAGCCTTCTCCCTCTCTGCTACAGACTGCATCTATGGCGCATGGGTGCTTCCCCTCAGACCACCTCCGTGAGCCACCCATCAGCATTTTCCCTGTGGTGAAGTCCTGTGTGCCCTGGTATTATACATAGCACATCTATTAGACTGGGAGCTACTTAAGCACAAAAATGTTGTCCTGAATGTCTTACAATTGCCCAGTCCCCAATGGTACACTAGCTTAAGACACATCCTATCTCTTTCTCTAATTCACAGTTCAAATGACAACTCCTCCATCTCCCGCAAGCAGAACTATAACTTTAATTTTTCAAACCTTACTTCTAATGATGGTTCTTAAATGCTTTAACCTCCATTGTAGCCCACCACCCACCAAAGGTAGTAGAAAAGAAAGGATACAGGGGAACTGGACCTGTTTAGAAAGGTTCTTTGGAGCAATTCCCCACTGTGTTGTCTGGAAATCAGAGGTTCAGTTCACAGGTTAGCAGGCAGCAGCAGCTCAATCCACTCAAAAGTACTTCACAGATACAACAGCACCAGTTTAGTAGAATCGGGTTAGCATCAGTGGTGACATGACCTAGCAGGGACAGCCAGGCCTCAGCCTCAGCTCAAGTCAACAGGAGGGACCAACAGGAACACCAGGAGAAGTTCTCGACTGTGCCTCTCTCAGGGAAGCGAAGATCAGCATGAGACCCACAAGTGTTACACAGCTAGTTTTACCAGCAAGCCAAGCTCTGTTCCAGTCACTTTGTGGAGTCCTATTTACACCCTCCAAACATCACATGTCCTCCTCATATCTTGCCTCAGCACGTGCATCCAATCAGCCAGAGTCCATGAAACCCCAACAAATGCAGCTCAACTGCACAATGTAAGGTGGACCAATACAAGTGTGCTGTTAGCAGAGAATCCTTTACCACATGTCCCTTCACGTGTTTGCTTTGGCAGAATGTCCTCTCTCTTTTGTCTGCTTCAGGGAGACGTTCCTTCTCGAGTCTGCCTTAGTCTTTCACCTGTGTCCACTTCAGGAAAACACTCGGAAAACACTCCTTCATGTGTTTGCCCTAGCAAAACACCATCCAACACAACTGACTCTCCAGAGGACCCTTAAGTTTCCACTTCACAGAACCGATTCAACTTGCCTTTCTCCTGTGGCCATTCTGTGCTTCGAGTACACAACCCTGCAAGGAGGCAGCTTTCTGTCTGGGATTATCTCCTCTCCAATCCCTCGGCTTCAGTTCAAAGCCTAAGAGTTTATCATTGAACTCTATGAGACACTGAGAATTTTCTATTCCGATTTTTTTTTCCTTCTACCACAGGAGAAGAGTGTTTTGGTAAAGCCCTTAACTTAGAGCCAGGCACATATATTAAATGCAGAGTTGGCACTGGCATCTAAAATTTTTATTTGCCTCTAGGTTCCTTGAAGGCAGGTCTAGAGTCTTGAATTTTTGTTTATCAAATGTCTACACAATGTCTATTATTTGGTATCTGCTCTATGCATGATGGTTGATATCATGAATGAGTATGCATTTACCATTCAGCACATATTTGAGTGAGTGAGTGAGTGAGTGAGTGGGTCAGCGTGTGGATTGACAGATGGATAGGTACTCCAAAAAAAATGCTAACTAGCTGTGTGAGTAAGTGACTAAGTAGTCGATACATATTGTCTGGTTAGTTCACTGCTTAAAGCAAATGAACAAACAATGAATGACTAATAGATATTTAATAAGAAAGTTGAATGGTTGCATGGCTGAATTAACAAACAGATTTTCCACAAATAGCAGATGTTCTATAAATGTTGGCTGGTTGCATGAATGAGCAAATGCCCCTAAGATGTAACAGTAGCCTGAATTTCATGCTAAATGGCCATGTAGCTTGAGCACAGAACAGAGGGAAGGTTGATTGCATCTGCCCCACCCCCGACCCCATAACTGCCCCTAAAACTGTTCCCTTTTCCCTGGTATTTCTGAAACCCACCCCCAACACATGCACCAGACACCTGCTTCTGTATACTGTCTGGGACTTCATAGTGAGGTAGGAACATGGGGATGGAGAGAAAAGCTGGACAAGGGCTAGCCTCAACCTCTCATGACCACTGAGCTGAGGGCTAACCACTCAGGATCTTTGTGGTCCCAAGACCAGTATCTATGCCCTTTCTTTAGTGAAGAGGGGTGTTCATCTTAAAGCACACTGATCGCAAACCCTGCATTGTTCCACTGTTACAGTCTGCAGGTCAGGAACTCCCACTCATGCACTCATAGATCCTAGGCCCCTTCCCTTAGCCCTCTTTTCCCTTCCAGCAACTCATATCTCTAGTTAATGAATTATTTTGTAACACGTCTGGAAATGCATGAACTAGAAATCTCACCCATGTTGGAAGATTTGCCATTTCCATTAAACATGCCACTCATTCGGTGGGTAATTAAATGTGCCACAATGGGCTCTAATTTCCATCTTAAATGACTTCCCAGGAGCATCAGAAAAGGAGATGCGGAGTGTAATTTTCTGGAAGAGCATTTTTTTTTCTCCCCCTGAAAGCTTTTTAACATATGGAAAAACAGGAACTGAATAAAGCAAGTTGGTTTTGATCCCATAGCACATGAGGGTCTTCTGCAGTTGTCCATCTATAAAGAAAGACAGGACAGGTTCCTGAGACAAGACACAAGTCTGGGAGAGAGCATCCTTAGAGCCTGAAGTTAGGGAAGAGGGGAACATGGACAAGAACAGGAAGTGACCACATCATGGAAAGGAGAAATCTCTTCTGACCCTGCCGTAGATTTGAGGGCCATAGCCTTCCTCCTCAGCTCCACTCTCCTCGTCCTGTTAACGTACACTGTGGTGAAAGCATATGCACATGTATGTACAGGTCTCCAGGAAGCAGGGGGAAAGAAAGGGAACTGATCCGAATCTCTGAAATAAAAGGAGCCAGGTATGAAATATTCACTCCTGTGAAAACAGCACAGCTTCCAATTTGAGTTTCAATTCCCCCTCAGTTTCCTCTTTGGTAAGATGGGACTCAACAGACCCAACTCAGAAGACAGTTGTCACAGTGAAAGGATGAACCATGTGTGGTGGCCACTCACAGTACAGTCCTGGCACACAAGAGGAAGCTCTCAACAAATCTGCCTTCCTCTTCCTCTTCCCCTCCTCTCCTTCAGCAGCTAAGTTATGGCCTCACATTTCTACTGTAGCTTGGTCTTCCTTGTGACAGGACTGAGAATTTCAGAGGCTGAAGAAGTCCTGAGGTGAGCTGAGCTCCCAATGGGAGCACAAAGGCAGCACCACTGGAAGGAGGTGGAAGAGGAGCCGGACACCGCGCTGTGGCTGCCTGGCCCCAGACAGCTCACAGCTGTCCTCCCCGGCCCTCACTCTGAGGCATCCCTCCCTTTGTAGCATCTTTGAGGACTGGCATCAATGGGCACTGAACAGTGTTCCTTCCTCCCATGGTCGTGCATTTGGAGGACTCAGTAGAAAGCGTATCACTACCTGTACCTTCCAGGCCTGGGACTCTTTTGAGGGCTGCTCTGGATCAGCTCAGCTTGGCACACCTCAGCAGATGGATGAGGATGCCAAGAGCAGGCTGACCAGCAATCAATAAACTGAGCTGCTTCCCTGCTCCTCTGGCTGGTCCCCATACTGGACCATCTGGAAAGGAGATAAGTAAGTAATCCTGAGGATGCATCTCAGAGTATCTCGGGCCCGGAAATGAACTGTGTAATAGCCGGCTGGAAGCAGGCCAGGGGTGGAGGTGGGTGCGAAGGTAAAAGGAAAGTGAAATGACCCAGCTGACTCAAAGCTGAGGTTCCACTCAGACAAAAGGCCACATCTGTAGATGAAGGTGTGATACAAGTGGTGGTCTGGGGTATCCTTCATGAAGCAAAATAAGTCCAGAACTGAAAAGACACAGCTCTAAGTCCCGTGTAGTGGGTGAGAGAGTAGTCTGTAATTCCTGGGATGCACTAGGAGCTCCTCCAAAGGTCTTCCCTTTGCTTATTCTCTTTAGTTCTGTTTTGTTAACTTTTTATTAATTTTTTGTGAGTTTCACACCATGCCCTCTAATCTCACCCATCCCCTCATTCCTTCATCTCCACCCCCCACCCTTGCAACCTCTCCTACGAAAGATAATTAAAAAATACAAATAAATTATATTTTTAAGAAACCGTCTCATCGTGGAACCTCGAGTGAGTCATAGATTGTCTCGCAGGATACCCTTGTGTCCACACATCTTTACTTGCAAAGATGTCCATTGCAATGAGTCATTGGACTGGTTTGAGGCCTCTGGCTTCTGCTACACTGTCAATACAGGATCCTCTCTGAGACTGCTCTCATGTATCCTGTCGTTGCCCTATGTTGTGGAGATCCCTCAGCTTTGGATCTGCAGGACCCTCCCCTTCACATGCTCCATCCCAGTAGTTCATAGATGGGGTGGCGTTAAAGATGGCTGTGAGTCACCTGGCATGGGTTCTGGGAGTGAGGGATGATAAGAGAAGGCAATGAGAGATGAAAATGACCAAATTCAATTATACACGTATAAAATCATCCTGAATAATAAATAACTTTAAGCTGGGCGTGGTGGCACATGCCTTTAATCCCAGCACTCGGGAGACAGAGGCAAGGAGATTTATGAGTTCGAGGCCAGCCTGGTCTACAGAGTGAGTTCCAGGTCAGCCAGNGCTACACAGAGAAACCCTGCCTCAAAAAAACAAAAATAAATAAATAAATAAATAAATAAATAAATAACTTTAAGAGATATACAAATATAGAATAAATACATGGAAAAGTTGTGACCTTTGGCATGAGGGTGTTCTGGTTTTTTTCCATTGCCTGACATATCTGCCATTGAGCTTTGCACACAATAGGAGCTATAGTTGTTTGATAAATTAGATTAAAATTCTCCACTGGCCAAACATAAACCATATCAGCAAAAACAAAGTCTGGAAATTATTACTTTGTACAAGGATACTGGACTGAAGAGATGGTAAAATATAAATATAAATGTGAAGTGCGTGTGTGTGTGTGTGTGTGTGTGTGTGTGTGTGTGTGTGTGTGTGTTTAGATGGGCCCTGAAGATTACCTTTTCAAGCACTTTGTTTACAAAAGTTTTAGAATATAAAGAATTGCATGTAGGCATTCATGTTACAGTGTTGGTCTATTTTCCTTTGTGCAATCAATACTGAATCCCATCTGTCTGGAAGAATGTTGGTGTGCAAAGATGATGAGGAAAGGGAGATGTACTGAAGAGGAGCTAGACAGACCCTGATCCCAGGTAGGCAAGGTGTTAGACAAGAGGGAACCAAGAAAAACCACAGCCACATCTCAGTAGCAGTGGCTCCTGGTGAACAGAACGCCCCTTTATGGAAGGCACTCTTTGCTCTGGTAAACAAACTTCTACTAAGAAAAAAAAAAATGTGCCTCTTAACTAAATCCTTTCCTTCAAGAAGAGGATTGAGAGGTCCCTATCCCCAAAACCAATCAACAAGGCCACAGGGCACAGAACAAATGTGGAGGCTCCAACTTTAGTCCCACTCTATGAAGGTAGGCAAGACCTTAGGGATCGTCTGCGCCTTCCATCTGACAGGTGAAGACACAGCATACAAACAGGTTCTCTGACATGGTCAAGACCATCAGCGATGTTACTGGCAGGATTTCACAAAATATGCTTTCCTGACTCCACGTGTAAGATCTTCCAAGCACAGCCGCTGTCTCCTTCTCTGAACACGAATCCGTCTGAGACAGGCAGATAGCTGTTACTCTCTCCAAGCAGCCCAGAGGGACCCAGCATCACTTAGCAAATGACAGGCAGGTAGAAGGCTAGAAGGCAGCCATAGAGGATAGCTGCCCTCAGACAGATCCCACCAAGCAGCATGTCTGTGCAGCGCCATCCACCTGTCTCTGTCTAAGATTTGCCAGCTCTGGCAGAGTGAGGTGGTTAAGCGTGTTTGCATACCCAACCAAGACATTGGTACAGGAAAATTACCTCTGGAGGCAATGAAAGCTGACACCTACTTTTGATGATTTAAAAAAAAAAAAAAAAAAGGAGGAGGAGGGGGGTAAGAAAAGAAAGGGCTAGCGAGATGGCTCAGTGGTTAAGAGCACTGACTGTTCTTCTGAAGGTCCTGAGTTCAAATCCCAGCAACCACATGGTGGCTCACAACTACCCATAATGAGATCTAACACCCTCTTCTGGTGTGTCTGAAGTCAGCTACAGTGTACTTATGTATAATAATAAATAAATCGTTGGGCAGGAAGTGAGCAGGGACTGAGTGAGCGGAGTTGACCAAAGCGAGTGGGACCAACCAGAATGAGCTGGGTTGACCCGGAGTGAGCAGGGTTGACTGGAGTGAGCAGAGGTCCTAAAAATTCAATTACCAACAACCACATGAAGGCTCACAACCATTTGTACAGCTACAGTGTACTCACATACATTAAATAGATAGATAGATAGATAGATAGATAGATAGATAGATAGATAGATAGATAGATNAGGAAGGAAGGAAGGAAGGAAGGAAGGAAGGAAGGAAGGAAGGAAGGAAGGAAGGAAGGAAGGAAGGAAGGAAGGAAAGGACTTATAAAAAGTTGTTAAGAAAAGGCTCTCCAAACTCAAAGGACTCTCCACTGACCCTGTCTCCCCTCTCTTCCTGCCTCATTCCCTTGTCTGAGAAGACCCAATGTGACTCTGGTCCTTGGTAGAGTGAAGACTAGTGAGTTGAGAGCTTAGGGTCCTTCCCTTTGGTGAACACTATTTTGATACAGCCCACCCTTCACCTCCTCCATTTCCACATACTATTTCCACCGCTTTCTTCAAAGGCAATCTGTATAGGTCCACATGTTTGTTTGGTTTTTTTTTTTCTGGTAACCTTTTCAAAGCTCCAAATTGTAGTTAGGAAGCACTTCCAGCCTTTGTCTCCAGGGGCTGATTCTAGTCCTTACATGCGATTGCTTGTCCTTCTGGGTTAGCGTTGTCTCCGGGACCATTTCATAGTTGACTTTATTACCCTCTCACGTTCATTTGTTGGGTGGGGTTGGGATTTAGGCAAAGTCTCAGTGTCAGCCCAGGCTGGGCTTCACCACTTGATGATGAGCCTCTGAAAGTGCTAAGATTGGGGCCACCATACTGAGCTCTGTCACAGCCATTCTTTACATCGAGGATACGACCTCTTCGGTTGTAGGCAGCCATCTGCACCGGTTTTCAGTGACAAAACTGGATCACTTTGGGTCAGTGAAAAAGGATCGTGCAACTGGCTAGCTAGAATTTAAAAAAAAAAAAAATATCCGGGTCTTGTGCCTTGAAATTTCCGTCTTTTAGCCTATAAGGTGGCAACCTAACTGTGCTCTCAAAGATCAGAGTGTAGACCGGTATTCTGTCCTACTGGTTCAGAACTGTCTACAACTGTCATAAGCTAAAACAAACCAATGTGAAGGCATCTGACAAGGGAGGTTGTTTTTGCTCAGTGACAGGGTGGTGATTTAAATATATCAGTGGAGATGGGGCAGCAACGGTGACAGGAAAGTGGCAAGAGACAAGAAAACACCGTCAGAGATCAACCTAATTAACTAGGCAATTTTACATTGTGTTGAAAGCTGCAAAGACCATCCTAAGTGAAGAATCAGGAGGAAAAAATAAAAGGGAAAATGCACCAATGAAATGGAGAGATTGGATTATTCTACACAGACTGTCAGTGTCCAGAGAATTAGAGGAAGACATCAAGGCATATAAAGGATCTGAGATGCCTCTGGGAAGCAGGACCCTGAATCAGGCCTTATAGAGATGTTCTAGTTTGTTTAGGTGAAGGGACTAGAGCCTCCAATTTTGAAACACAGAGCAAAGAAAAAGGAAGCAAAGAATTATTGTCTGAGCAGCCATTCCGTGTCGGGGCCATATTAGACATTGTCACATCCATCATCGGCTCACTTTGCAGCAGGAGTAAGCACCCTGGGAGCTAATGGTAGCATCAAAGAGACCAGGCCACAGCAGTGTCTGAGAGAGAAATGAAAAAGATGGAGCCGGAAGAGCTCAGCCAGGGAAATCTTCATTATCTTCTCCCCACACGGTGATATGATACGGCATGACTCCAGGATGCTTGGTTGTTTAGGACTTGCCAGGAGCAATTTGAAGGTGGGGAACGTTTCATGCATCACTGAACTGATTCTCAAACTATGTAATTGTTGAAAGTGCCTGCAGGGTTTCTGCTGCTACCATTGTAAGGCACGCCCCTCAGAGTTTCTTCTGATCCCCAGGGTCTTGGGTTAGGCTTGAGACATTACATGTGAAACACATTTTTTCGGATTTATTGTTCAGCCTGGTAATTCTTTTTCTTGCTTCCTGGGATTCATAGCCTTGCAGGATATGCATAGCATTTCCTTCTCACTGAACAGAGTTGACTGGTATGGCCACGTTTTATGTAGAAGCGATGACTGTCTAAGATTAGATTATAAAAGGAACTGAATCTTATTCTCTGGGATCATTCCTTTTGCAGAAGAGGAGATACCTGCCATGTTTTGAAGACACGCAAACACCCATGTAGGAAGGCCCTAGGGAGGAAACTGAAGCCTCCTACCAGCAACCAGCATCAACGAGCCAGCCATTGGAAGGGGTTATGTGAGCATCAGAGCTGAGGGCCCAGCCAACCATTCAGATGAGTGAAGTCCCTGCTGATATGGCACTGACATTTCATGGAGAGCCTAAACCAGAACCTGCAAACGCCTTGAAAGGCAATGGCCAGTCATTGTGTTTGGAGATGATATTCAGGACAGTCACAGATAACCAGCACACCAAATGATGTCCGGGTAGCGGGTCCAAGAACCACACGTCCTCAGTGAGTGTGTCTTTGCTGAATGAGCAGGCTGGCAAAGTTGTCAGCTCAAGGCACAATCTCTCCTGTAATGACTGATGTGCCCAGGCAAGGGCTTGGTAAGTAGAGGAGTCTAGACCTCTGTGTATTTACCTTTATGGCCTGCAGAATGCCAGTCAGGACATCTATCTGATCCCTATGGGATCTTCCATCCACCTCTCTGCTATCATTTGATATCCCCTGCCTTTCCTCTTTTCCTTCCTCTAATGCCCTCCTGGAGACTTCCAAACCTCTATAGGAGTTCCCTATATGCTCCCTATATGCCTTTCCTCGTCCTAGCTAGGGCATTTTATTCCCTCTACACTATTCTCACCAATCAGTTTGCAGTGAAATGCCACAAATATTTACCAAGCACTACCTGCCTGTACCAGCCAACACTGGGCAGAGTGCACAGACACAAATAAGAACCCCCTGTAGTATTCCTCGTAGGACTCATCTGCTAGCAAGATATTGTTCCACTATATAGCTTTAGGGCTTTCTTAACTTTACCTTCATTTTTATAGGATGGTTCTTTTGGGCATAGAACTCTTGGTTGATAGTCTCCTGCTTTCGGGACTTTGGCTGCATTGTCTCTCTGCCTTCCAGCCTCTGAGAGTTGTGACAAGACACTGGCTGATAGTGCTGGCTGGTAATACTGTTTTCCCATATTTTAACTCAGACAATTTTTTAAAGTGTATCCTGCTTGGAACTTTCTGAGCTTCTTGTATGCATAAATTAATGGTTTATTTCCCTCAAAATTGTGGGGAGGGGGAGAAATTCTGGTTATTGTTCATTCTAACATTGTTTCGGCCCCTTTTCTCCTTCTCCTCTTCTGGGACCACCATTGTGACTAGACTAGCAGCTTGGTGGTAGCAACCCAAGGGTTTGAGCGCTGGGTGGATAAAATAACGACAAGTTTGGAAAATGCATCTTCCCAAGAGAGCATCAGTTAGGTCAAACAGTAGAGCCGCTCTGGGGGAAGAGCTTTTGGAAGAATTCTAAACTCAGCTTGCCCTCTTCAATGAACTCTCCAGCATAGTTATGAAGCTGCTGTTTTCCAAACTTACTGCCTAATTAGGTGGAAAGATCAAGCCGACACGCAAGAAAAACATGCTGTTCTTGCCGGCCTTTAACTTTTCCTTAAGTAAATGGCTCTTAATTTGTTGTGAGCCTAGAGTTAATTCTCAGGATTTTGAAACAGTTGGTTTTGACAGTTTCCCTGCATTTCTCCATATATTTATAAAGACTTTCCAAAGTCCACAGGCTGTAATCCCAGAAGCACTTTGAGCTGTCTATATAAACAGAGGACCCCAAAGACCCCAATGGCAGTTCTGTCTCAATGAACGCCGATGATGTATTATAGATGTCATGCCACGGCAAGCCAGGGTTGCAAGCAAAGAGACAGACACTTCAGTCACATGAGGCAAAGCAATCAGAAGCTGTCTGGCAAACAACAAATAGAGACTGGAAGCTGGGCTGCAGCCTCCCAGTGGGTGGGATGGGGTGGAATAAGGAGTGGGCCAAAGTTGATGAATCAATCTCTTCGTGGCCATACAAATTCCTGCTCTTGGAACCCCTTTTGTCACCTCGAAAGCAGAGTCATGTGCCTTTTCTGGTCGTTGCTGCAATCTACTGAGCTTCTTTTGGGAATGTCAAAAGGAAATCCCTTTAGGAGGATGTCTGCCACTTCTGACTGTAAGAGGCAAATTTAAAAAGCCAGACAGAAAAACAGAGAGGACATTCCAGGCCCAGAATTCATACTGTCACACCCAACTAATAAAGTAGTCTAGAATGCTTGATATTATTAACAAGAGCCAGACAGACAAGGACATCAGAAATGAGAGAAAAATCGATGTCTACAGAACAAGTATGTTTAAATCTTTTTATTTATTCTTTGAGAATTTCACACATATATAATGTATTTTAAACATATCCACCCCTTCACTCTCCCTCTCCAGCACCCCTGGATCCCCCCCTCAACATTTTCCCTTCTAATCTTCATCTCTCCCTCCCACCACACTTTCCTCCTCCTCCTCCTCCTCCTCCTCCTCTTCCTCCTCCTCCTTCCCCCCTCCTCTTCCTCCTCTTCCTCCCCCTCCCCCTCCCCCTCCTTCTCTTCTAATAAGCCACTGAGACCATTATAGTAAGGTCTGTGAGATCTAATTTTCCCCAAGCTATTCTGAGGTAGAAGTGTCTGCTAGTCTGCTTCTCATTACTGCATGAAAACATTAGAGATAGGCTACTCTATAAGGAAAAGAGGATAATTTTGTGTGACAGCTCTGGAATACAAGGAGGAGGGACCACACTTACAGGTGGCTTTCTTACTGCCATAGGCCTAAAGTGATACAGGACATTGAAAGGACAAGAGACAAGGACACAGAGTGAGAGGAGAGACACGTGAGGAGGTGAGTGCTCTTCCAAAGCCACCAGGAGGCTCCACCTTCACGACCTTATCTAGCCCTAGTCATCACCTCCCCAGACTCTCCACCTCTAAACCTCACAGTCAGATTACAATGACTCCCTGTGGGACCAAATTTCAATATGTGGAGCCTTGTGGAGACATTCAGCCCACACCCAATCCATAGTAGAGTCCAGCTCAACAGTATTTTTTCAAACCAATCATTTGGGAAATATTTGCAGCATGTCTCTTGGCCTCTAGGACCTGGATAGCCTTACTGAGAACAGTATCCTCAGGATTAGCAAGGTCTTGTTGTGTCAAAACACCAAGAAATACAGTTGTCCCTCAGTCTCCATGGAGAATTAGTACCTGCATGGAGGTTCTAAATCCATAGATGCTCGATTCTGTTATATGCTGTGGCATTGCATTAGCATAGAAGCTAGGCACATTCTCCTGTATATCTTGTATCTTTTTGCACATTAATTAGAATGTCCAATGTAATGTAAATGCTATGTAAATATTGGTTATAGAAACATGTAGGGAATAATAACAGGAAAAGATAGCCTATACAAGTTCAATACGGATAGATTTTTCTGTCAATATTTCCAACCTCTGTTTGGTTTACTCCAGCCACATGTTTGTGAATATGAAAGGTGGGGGCCGAGTGTGCAGAAAACAGAAGGATTGCTTTAATACGAGTGCCAATTCATCTGTCTCTCCCTTCTTGCATTCAGGGCACATCTAACACACAGCAGATGTCCAGTGACTTATACCAAAAAATCAAGAGGGGTTATAAGATGGCTCAGAGGGTAAAGGTGCTTGCCGCCAAGCCCAATGACCCCAAGAATTGACCCCACAAGTTATCCTCTGAGTTCTCCATGTATGCCCTGGCATGTGTTCACACCCACAATAAAGTAAATGTAATAATAATAAAAAAAAAGAAGTACCATGCATGGCTCACACACACATGTGTGCAAATGCATGATATGTAAGTTAAATATAATTTTAAACATTTTTAAGAGAAAAAAGACAGGTGCAACAGAGAAAAAAAAAATAGTTTTTGTCTCTAGAAGGACCCAAAGGTGGGAGTGGGAGACATTAGTCAGTTGTCCGCCATTCCTGAAGGCAGGGGGCAACATGCCTGAGGGACAGACAGAAGGAAAGCAGTATTCTCACAAGATCACAGCTCTTCCAGGGGGAAATGTGCTTCGAAAGCAGAAATGTCAGTGGGACCCCAGCACAAGGAGAGAGGTGATACATTTAGGAGGACTTGAGTAGTAGCATGTGGCCTTTTCTGCAGGGCTGAGCTGAGACCACAGATCATTCCTAAAGACCCAGGGTCAACTGCATTTCTCAGCTCCAGCTTCTTCCTTTTCATCTCAGAAGCCTTGATGTGCCTGGAATTCTGCCTACCAGACTCAGCCCAGGTAAGTGACTCTCCCGCCGCCGCCTTCCCCTCCATCCCTCACAGCTTCCTTCCGTTATTCCTGGAGCTTGGCTGGAAGCCCAGGCCTTGAATCTAAACAATGACTTCCTTTCTTGAGTTGGCACCAAGGAAAGTTGTGCGTTCTCTCTATAACAATGGCTGGACTCAAAGGAATTGCAAAAGACATACTCTTAGCTTTATAGTAAAATCATCTGTCCAGGCCCAGCGTGCCTGGAGCCAGCACTCACCCAGGGAGGCTGAGTAGGCCACAAAGGAGAAAGAATGGAGTGATCTCACTATGCAGCGTACCACTGATTATTCTGCCATCAGGATTATCCCTGACTATAGTGAAGTGCTTGTGGTCTGTCGTGATCCTAACAGAAGAGACATTATTCTTCCCAGTTTATCCATGTTAAAAACTGAGACTTAAGTCAAATAATTCACCCTATACCAGGGTAAGAACTTAGACTACTGAAGGTCATTGGGAATGTTTGACTCTTGTTGTGTGACATTCTTCCTGGTGGGGGAATGTTTGGCTCCTGATATGTGACACTCACCCTGGCCAGATGAAAACAAACATCTACTCACCCCAAATAGGAATCAATGACAGGTCAAAATAAGAATACCACAGAATCCCAACTTGGTGGAACAATGAGTTTTATTGGGGTCACTAAGAGGAATATGAGGGGTTGCTTACAGAAAGAAATGACTCAAAGACATCTGTTTCACCAAATGCCAACACCACCATGGGGCTAAAACCTGGAGCACACTGCACAGTCTGTAGGCAGCTCAAAAGGTTACAGAGTCTCTTCCAGGCAATTGATGTAGACTAAGCATCTTAGAACTCAGCAGGATGTTCTCTGTCTCTTCCAGGCACTGGACTGGTCTCTTTCACTTCTGAGCTGTTCATCTGATTTCTGCTTCCTCTGGATGCCATGTCTTATTGGAGAGAGTCTCTTAGCAGTCCTTACTAATTATATATGCTTGTTGGAGGAGGGGCTTAGTAAATTTACTCAGTTTCAGTAACTCCCTGAGGTTATTGAGTTGTACATTTCCTGAGTTTTACCAAGCTTCCTGTCAAGATGAACTGTTTCGCCTCCCTTTTGAATATACGGCATCTTACAGAGCTTCCCTCCAAGATGGAAGGCTAATTTCTGAGGAGAATGCTATACAATAATCTCTATCCTCCTAGGAAACAATGTCCTGTGGTTTAGGATATAAAAGTGGAATTTTGTATATTCTTTTAGGAAGAATGGAAGAATACAGATTTAAGTCAGAAAATGCTGCCCTCCCCACTCACTTGCTATGGGTGTGTTACTAAACTCTGAGCCTCGGTTTCCTCATTTGCCCAATGTAAAATAGTCCGTCCTTCTCACAGCCTTTGTAGACACTATCATCCAACCTCCATAACACAACTTGCTCGGAGACTGATACAAATAAGCTGTCTAAACAGCGCTGGTTCCCTCTCTGCTCTTCTGTGAGTTGCTAAAAGTTAGGCCACGCTGAATACAAGCCAAATACTCATTCCCAGAGCCACGCTGCAGTTGGAACCATGAAACCAGACTCTAAGTTATAGAGAGGCTGAGCTTGGCAGGCTCACCAGAAGCAAAGACCTTGAGACTTTGATGAGTTCTGAATGAAGGGTACAATGGTCAGGGGCATGGTATTCAAATGAAACCCCAGATGTGAGAGAATGGGGTGAGGGGGGGGCACAGCATGCTGGTACCAAAAGGAAATCCCTAAAGATCACTTGAAAATCGTGGCTTATGAACATGGACATGCAGTAGCACCCAGGGATGGGGAGGCCCCCTGAACTTTGTGCAATCTCATGCCTCTCTGACTTCCTTTAATAACCCTGTCTGCTTTAATTCTCAAAGAACTCATTAAATCCTTCCTTGGTACACTGTTCCTCATTCCATGGATTCGACACCAGAGAAACAAGCTCCATAAATTGCTCCCGGCAGGAGATGCCTTATGTTAGTTTTGAAAATAAACTCCTTCCAACTTCAAAGTCTTGGTGGCCACTCTGAGACCAGAAAGGTGCATCGGCCTTCACACCAACCATGACCTGCTTCCAGAATTGGGTTGTTCTCGACAGTCAGAACATTCTTGGTGACTGCATCTGCATTTACTCTATCCACTCACTCACCTTAAGGAAGTCTGCCTGGCCTCTCAGAACCTTTTGCAAATAGACTGCTGCACAGGGGCTACCCAGTGCATGCTGCCAGCTTCAGCTGCTTTGCCACTCCCAATACCCATTCCCTACGCTTGCCAGCCTCCCGCAGTGGATGCTTCACTGGGGTGTGTCTCTAACTTGGAAACACCAGTGGCAACTGAGACTAAATCTAAGGAGGATTCAGAAGCCTGGGCCACACCCCACCCAGAGCATTCCATTACTCTCTGTGCCAGACCTGTCTCATGGTACCCTGAATCTTGTAGCTAGAAGGGAAAAGAGAGACTACCTGGTTTACAGCCTCATAGATATTATTGATTTCGTGACACCTGGGAGCATCACCCAGGCCTCAAGTGGCTCAAGTCCAGCTCCAGGAAGGTCATTTTTTTAAAAAAATAAATAAATGTGTGTGTGTGTGTGTGTGTGTGTGTGTGTGTGTGTGTGTGTGTGTATACAGACTGTAGCATTTGTATGTACAAGTATGCAGACCTGCCATTTGTGTATGTATGTATTTATGTATGTATGTATACAGACTTCCATTTCTACTGAGTCCTCTTCTGGACATTATCATAAATATTCACAAATTGATAACTAGCACTGAGACATCATAGGACAAAATAAAAGAGAGATGCAGTATTCATTCCCAATGGAAAGATACTCCTCATGTGGAGGTTTAATGTGAGCCAGGACAAATAACAGCAGGACACAGCAATTAAGGATGTAGTCAGCCTGCTAGAGTCAAACTCCAGCCTGGACACTCCCCAGCTGTACTTCAGCAACTGCTTGACCTCTCTTTGGGACTTGATCTTCTCATCTACAAAATAAAAACAATAAGGCTATCAATCACCTCAGGACTGGAGAGGCATCTCAGTGGTTAGAGCACTCGAATAGCTTCATGCATCTGCCGCCACGGACAGAGCTGCCCCACCCTTCCTTCAAAGTCGTGATGGATTAAAGACCCTCTGAAACCCGAAGCTGAAATCAATCTCCCTCTCTCAAATTTGAGTCGGTTATTCTGTCACAATAATACAGAAGGAATGCAGAGCTCGGTTATCTTCAGCTTCCGTATATGGTGTGGGGCTTCTCAAATGTTTTGATTTAAATCTTATGTAACATGCGTTTTAATCATCTAAACCACGATACATAGAAATCACCAGTTCATTAACCTAAGATGAGAAATTAACTCATCCTTAGGCAGGATTTTGAGCCCAGGTTTCCCTTTTAATTACAGTGTATCCTGAGACTAAACGTCATGCTGTGGAATCCCTTTGCTTTTACAGAAATTACCTAACGTGTAAATCAGAACTTCTGGGTGCTTGGCGACCAAAGTCAAACTCTGGAAACAAGCTGAGACCGAAGGCCGATGCAGCTGTAGAATCTGATATGTCGCCCTGCACCCCTAATTTCAGCTTCTTGTGCTCTCATTACCCACACTGATACAAGGTAATTATCGTTAATTAAGGTTCAGTTTTTTTCTTTTGGTTTGTTGATTGCTGTTGTTGTTGTTGTTGCTGCTGCTGCTGCTGCTGCTGCTGCTGCTGCTGCTGCTGTTTAAATTAGAGTCTCCCTCTATAGTCTCGGTTAACTTCAAACTCACAATCTTCCTGCCTCTATTTCCCAAATCCTGGGATTACAGGCGTGCGCCAACACGACAGTCCATCAGTTAGGAATTACAAACCAGAAGCACGGAGATAACTATTGTATTTACCTCTTACATATTAAGAACACCAAACGGGCATTTTGTTTCCCAGGAGTGTTTGAAACCTTCTGCAGCAATGGTGATGGCAAGTTTGTGTTCGTCTGTGCCTCCTTCACACCTCTCTCACCCAGCTCCCAATAGGAAGCTTCCTCCGTGCCCACATCCTCCTGTAACTGCCGTACAAGGTTTTGTTTTTTTGTTTTTTTTGTTTTTTTGTTTGTTTTTTTGTTTTTGTTTTTCCTCCAGCTGCTTTTCTTTGCCTGCAAGAAAAGTCCACAAAAGATGGGATTTTATACCCATGACTGTGACTTTTTCTCCTGAAAGCTTCCAGGACCTCCTCCCACCCATATAATAAAGAAAGATTCCACACAGCAGACGAGGGCAAAGCAACCTTGCCTCCACACATGGCTGTCCCCAGCCTTCAGTCTCATGCCACCCATAACTGCTATTTCCTAGGAAGCGTCCGGAGCTCTCAAGCTGTTCCCAAATGTCTTTGTTCTCTCTTTTCCTCCCTCCCATATTCCCCAGCTCAGCTCAGCTCTGACCTTCATCTCTGGAAGCCCAAATCAAATGGAGTGTCCAAAAACAGCTCTGAAGCCCCTGTGGTACCTCTTACCTGGTCCTGAACTGAAATTACTGGTGTATGCCTCCGTGCTCCTCAGCGGGTTGCCAGTGCCTGTTGAGATGGTGGGATGTTTATCTGCGTGTTCTGCCACACACTGGAGTTCAGCAATATAAAAGGAATGGCAGGGGGAAGAGGGACGAAGCGAGGGAGGGAGGGAGGGAAGAAAGAGGAAGAGTAGTCATGGCTACCCACCTCCCACATACACAGAAGCTGCCCTTCCCAATGAAATTGTGCTTTTAAATCATCCATTTCTTGTGCTTTTAAAGTAATACCTTTGATCTCTTTTCAGTTCTGCAGCAATAACACTTACAAGGCCATAGTTACCCATATTGTCCAAGTGAGAAGCCTGAGACCCAGAGGCACACAGGGAAGGACCAGGGCCAAGGCTAGGCTCTAGGGATCAACTGAGGGTCTCATCATTCTGAGAGCCAAATTTATCTACCTCTCCCTCTCCTCCCTCTTCCTCTCCCTCTCCCTCCCTCCCTCTCCCCCACTGTGGGGTGTGTGTGTGTATATGCACAGAAACACATTTAGGAGGAACCACAATACAAGAAGAGACTCTTAGTGTTCTCTATTAAAAATAGTCCTACCAAAGCTAGCCAAGTCATGGATTAGAGGTACCAGTCTGTCTTTTTAGCCTGTGCAGATATACTGGTGTGGAAACACACCTGGGGGGGGGGGGGTTACAATAGAAACATTGTTTACATCTCCCGGCTTTCTTAAAGCCTGCTGATAATAAGTGGGCAATTTCTACATTTACTGTGTCGGGTCTTTCTTGTCAACAATGACTGCAAAGGCGTTCTGGCAAGGTCTTAAATAGTCAGTGGTCATGGTCATGCTCTTGCTGAGAGTAAGCAATGCGCGGTGGCATCTGCTCCAGCTAGCCATCCAGACCTCTGAGGCCAGGCTGGTTTTCTCTCCTCCTCCCAGCCCCCACATAGCTTCCTCAGGATTCCTCCCAACTTTGTATCTTTTTGACATAACCCACCAGTTCCAGTTAGTGCTGCCCATGTGTGTTTGAGCATGGTGCCATCCACTAGGGCATGGGGACCCTACCAGTTGCCATATCCTGCTCTGCTAGCCACTGCTGGTAGCTTCTCAGCTAGGGCCAGACCCTGAAGGTTAGTCACCTCCTCTATGCTGAGCTTTTGACTGGTTCATCCTGTGCGGGTCACCACTGCCGCTGTGAGTGACGGCAGCAGCCATGCCATGTCCAGAAGACAGCACTGTACAGCACCCTCCCCTGCCCACGGCTTTACTCTCCTTCTGCCTCTTCTTCCACAATGAGTCTTAGCCCTGTGGAGAGGCTCAGGGTGGTGGCACAGATGCTCTTTCTATGTCGGGCTGGACATTTGGTCTCGAGTTCCGAGCCCTGTTGTGCATCTCTCTGTTGACTGTTGGCTTTACTATGGTCCCTTCCTAGGTCATACTTCGTTCACTTGATCTCTCTCCCTCTCTGCCCTCCCTCAGCAGGAGCTACGTTACTATGTCTTGTGCTCAAGGCTTAAGTTTGGTATGACACTCAGGATATACACAGTCAATAAATGGAGTTTTCCGGATAAACAAGGCAACTGGCAGTGTTTCTGATAGAGGCTGGACACAGCCACATTTTACATTTGCCCAGCTATACTCCACTTCCAGACCTTTCTTCTTACTTTGACTTTGTGTGATTTGAATACCCATCCCCTAAGAGAGCACCCATGCCAAACCTATTCTCCAGTGAACAATGTTAAGGAGGTGTCTAACCCGGAAGGCTCTTTCCTCACAAATAGATCAGTGCTTTCCAGAAAAGGCGATGTGTGTGCATGACCCAACTCAGCCTGTTACATCCTCTTACCCACTCAAACTTCTGCCACAGATTGACACAGCAGGAGCGGTCTCTCCAAAACTGTCCCTTTGAAATGTCTCCTAACTAGAGAAAGTACCCAAGTACCTGAAGGGGGCTGCAACCCTGTAGGTGGAACAACAACAGGAACTAACTAGTACCCCCTGGGTTTGTGTTTCTAGCTGCATTTGTAGCAGAAGATGACCTAATCGGCCAACAGTGGGAATAGAGGCTCCTTGGTCTTCCAAACTCCATATGACCTAGCACAAGGCAAGGCCTGGGCCAAGTAGTGGGAGTGGGTGGGTAGGGGAACAGAGGTGGGGGGAGGGGTATGGGAATCTTTCGGGATAGCATTTGAAATGTAAATAAAAAATAATAAAAAAAAAAAAAAAAAAAAAAAAAAAAAAAAAAAAAAAAAAGAAATGTCTCCTAGTGTACAGGAGGCCTGAGGATTGAATCTGAGTATCACATAAGCCAGGCATCATAGACTAAAGCCTCTATCCCCAGCACTCAGTAGACGAGGAGACAGAAGGACCTCGAGTTCAAGGTCTCCCTTGACTACTTAGATAACAAATTTGAGATGAGCCTAGGCTACAGTGAGTCCCTGTCTTTAAAGGAGAGGGGAGAAAAATAAAAATAAAAAGAACTAGCCCCTTGATTTTGGACTTCCCAATGACATGAGCCAAAGAAACTGCGTTTATTTATAAGTCTCAGATATGCTGTTATAATAGCCCCAAGTGGGCTTGTTCTCCCACCTGCTCTGTAAGTTAGGCAAGGCAGAACCACAGCAACATCCTTAGACTTCACTGGGCTGGTTACTTAGCAGTGGAGCCTGCAGACCTCTGCATCAGCACCCACCCCTCTCTCCTCCTCACCCAGCATTCCCTGCGCTCCACATCCATGAAACAACTTATACATGAGAGATGACAGGCTCCACATCCCACCTGGCCCTGGCCGGCTCTCATATTTTCTCCTCTTTTACGAGCATCCCCCTTTGGTGAGTTGGCTTAACTCAGACTTCTTCAAAATGCATATGGCTTCACAGCCAACCCCCTTCCTTGACCCTACACACCTGGTTTTCCTAATTAGCTTTCACTCACCCCAGCATTTATTGAAGTCTGCTCTGTGAGAGTTCTGGAGTGCAGTCTATTTGTATACTAGAATTTTCCTCCGTGTTTATCTCATTTAAATTCCAGGCGGCCGTGAGAGTGGGGATCATAATGAATCACTCTGGGTATTTTTCCACTGAAAATTAATCCAGGGACTGCTTAGAGGCTGGGGCTTATGTGGAAACGCAGCTCCCTGGATTCAGGGATGCTTTGTGGTATGTTAGGGGGCTGGGAGCCACAGGCCAGGTCTGTTGCAGCCATTCCATCTAGTCCTTTGTGCAAAAGCAGCTATTAAGCCCTAACTCCACACAATAACAGGTCACTGCACAGGGCTCTTACCCTGCAGAGCCAAGTTGCTGTGTGAGGTAGAAATCAGCCTGCCCTTGGATAATCCTGAAAACTATGCTTTCTTTAAAGTTAAACCAGAAGAGCCCCCACTGGCCCCACTGTCATCTGGGACCTGTGGCCCTAGTCCCTCATTGGCTATATACCCTCTCTACAGGATCAGTCCACACAGTTGCAATCATGAGGCTACCCAGAAGCCACATTTTTTTTTTACCTAGACCAAAGGATTTAAATGGTGCTGAGTCTGTTTAACAAAGCTGCACAGAGCTCTTCCCCAAAGACGGACATAACCAGAGGACACTCAGTCAAGCAGGATAGAGTACCATACAGTTATATAGAGGCCTTATATAGGAAAGGCTGGAGATAGAAGATGGGCACCAGCCAGCATTTCTCATGCAAGAACTTGAAATCTGAACTGGGCTGTCCATATTCTTAAAAGGGTACATTTGCGCTGGTAAGAAGATAAAATACTTCAAATTCAAAAACACGCTAACTTGACATTACTTTCCTTTGTTTAGGCATGTGGTGTGTGTGCCTCAATCTACCCTCTTGACCAGGCCTAAAAATATTATACATCTTGAGACACTGAGCTTAATGCACACACACACACACACACACACACACACACACACACATACACACACACCACAATTCTATAATCACAGCTGAAGGTGGGGGGAAGGGGACCCTGTACCTGCACACCTCTATCACAGGGGAGAGATACTATACAGTCTTGCTTCTGCTGTCTCTCT
>NC_034599.1:44262607-44264451 GCF_900095145.1 Mus pahari | reverse complement strand
GGGATGGGTGTTTTGCCTGCGTGTGTGCATGTGCATCATGTGTGTGCAGTACCTGAAGAGACCAGAAGAGAGTGCTAGATTCTCTGGAACTAACATTATAAACAATTGTTATCTGCCATGTGGGTGCTGGGAATTGATCCCACGACCTCTGGAAGAGCTTTTAATCACTGAGCTGTCTTTCATGCCCTCTCCCCTCTTTCTTCAGTTCCATTAAGCTCTTCACAGCATGCACACACACCATGGATAAAATCATCTCGCAAAGACAGTTTTGACCTGTTAGGATTGCATTTGTAGAAGAAGAAGAAGAAGAAGAAGGAAGAGGAGGAGGACGAGGAGGACGAGGAGGACGAGGAGGACGAGGAAGAAAAGGAGGAGAAGCCAATTTTTGTAGTCTAAGAGAGATGAGATATGTATAACAGGCCTGATCACACATAAGTTGGCATTGGACTGTACAAAACAGCACAGTCAGCTGAAAGATCACAATTTCCATTCTTTGCCCAGGCCCAGGCCAGGCCAAGATAAAGTCATGACTAGCTTGGTGTGGTTACTCACAACTATAATCCTAGCACTTGGGAGACTGAGGCAGGAGGATCTTGAATTTAAGGGTAACCTGGGCTACTTAATAAACAAAACTGTCTCAAAAAACAAGTCATTCCGAAATAAACATACCTATTATGAGGACCTTATGTGACAGACAAGCCTTCTTTTTGGGGTCTCCATGGTAACATACTACTAGAGACCTAGACTCCAGTGACCCCAAATCCCCCTCACTGCCCCATCTCACTTGTAGGCAGACTGGATAGTGATGGGGAAACCCAACCCACGTACACCTCTTCTACCTCACCCTCAGCACCACAAGGGCCAACTCTCCACAGAAAAACTATGCAGGGCCTGACTCTCCATGAAGGCCAGCACCCCTCTCACCTGCACCCACCCCTCCTCTGTGGATCTGTTGTACAAATACAAGACTCGCCGCCAAGATGTGAGAACAGTAAATCTTTGCTCTTTCTTTAATTCATGTCCTCACCTCTGCAGACAGTGCTGAGAAAAGCAAACCCTGCAAAATCCCCGCAGAGCCCGCAGTCTGACAGCCTCTTCCTCCTCCCCTCTGATCACCCTGAGAAGACATGGCACAAGGTCTGTCTAGTTGATATGGGAGCACAAGTCCCTTCCTCTTCCTCCATGCCAGACCAAGGACAATGGGAAGAAGAAAAGTATTTATGGTCTTTATGCAGAGAGAAAACTCATTCAGCTGACTTGGGGGGGGGGGTCCCAGAGTCTAGGGTATCGTGGAGTGATCTGGGGAGTGCCCACATTAAGTCTCAGGTCTTGCCTATCCTTGAATACTTTGTGTTGGGGCACAAATGTTGATCAGATGTCTTTACAGCCTTTTGCCTGGTGCTTTCTGTTCCCATAGACCCAAGGACGTGGTTCTTAAGGTGCTGTGAAGCCATAAGCAAGCTGATTTCTCTAGATCTACCCAAAGAACAGATTCAAGGTGATCCATGGGATTTTGGAGGGCAGATAGCTCAAGAGGCAACAGAGGTTTGAGTTACGGTGATAAGGGCAATTCCACGCAGACCACCTCGTTCAGATCCCTGCACTGTCACGAGGAGACCAAAATCCAGGGGACTAAGTCGTTCTGGTCAGCACATCCCCATGTGGTTAGAAACACAGATCTAACTCTGGCAGGAATATTATTTCCAAGTATCATGTGCAGGTGCGCCCTAAAAGTGAGTTCAGAAGGCAAGCTCAGGGTGATATTTCTGCTATGCTGGAGTCCTGCCCTGTTCCAGAGGAAGGATGTTAGTAAGAGACCTTTGTCTCCCTTTCCCTACCCACCC
>NC_034599.1:44251294-44262517 GCF_900095145.1 Mus pahari | reverse complement strand
AAAAAAAAAAAAAAAACACAGATCTTTCCAGAGTCCTCCCATCAGTGTAAACCTAAGCCAATACCTGCCTGTTCCTCCTCCCCATTTCCCAGTCTTGGAGTGTATGGGCAAACCCATCCCCAGACCCCAGGAATGGGAAGGATAGAAGACTGAGTTACAAGAGCCACTAACCACACTGGACTCTGGTCCATACAGAAGGAAGCAAAGAGAGTAGAGCCCAGTCAGCACCGGTTGCTGTGTCATGCAAAGAGAGCAGTAGATCTGGGCTGTTGAGACAATGGAGGAAGCCGATGACGGGCAGCCATGAGTGATAAGGGGGTTTGGAAGTACATGACACAGAGGGTAGAGGGGAGGAAAACAAGAGGAGAATGGGAGGTGGGCCTTTCCAGCAGCTACTGCACCCATGTTTTGTTTTATTCCCACATTTCTTCCATTGCAGACAAGCTCAAGGCCTCCAGAAAGAGAAGCCAGGGAAGGACTACGAATGTCCCTGGGGAAAAACAGAGCTCCTCCATTGCTCCCAGCAACCATTCTAGGAAGGCAAAAGAGCCAAAGAAAGTGTGGCAGGGGAGAGACATCCGCATGCCCTGGCATCCTTGGGATGACCAGACATGAACACGTAGATAGGAGGACTCGGACATCCCACATGCCCTGGCATCCTTGGGATGACCAGACATGAACACGTAGATAGGAGGACTCGCTCCTAACAAGGTGGGAGAGAAGACTCAGGGGCTCCAAAGTTCTGCCCGGGTAGGATGCTAATCCCTGCGAGGAGGGCTGGGGGGTGGGGACACAGACTTCCTGATTGATTCATCAGGAAGCCCTTGGTGCTCCTTCAGCAATCACCACTTCCCCTTTCACCCTCATCCCTGGCTCGTCACTAATAATTTATTGCAAATAAGGCTCAATGCTCCAAAAAGAGAGTTGGCTTTTCTACCTCCAAATTCCCTACAGAGCTTAACCCATCTGGGCTCCCACATGGTCCTCATTATTCTCTCTCTCTTTGGACTTGTGACTTCCCTCCTTGCAGCCATCTCTACCTGCACACCAGCAAAGGGCGGCCCAAGGGAACAGAGCTGGTACAGGCTGCTCACTTCTCTTTCTTTCCCAAGGACCTGTCTAGCAGATGCTAATAAAGGAGAGCAAGAGCTTCTGAGGCCACAGATGGGACCCACAGCCTGACAAAAGCCACCAGAGCTTCTGTGGATGATCTGTGGGTGAACGGGAACATGCTATTGAAGATTCTCATGGTTCTCCTGTGCAAGAGGGCCTTTTGTAAGGATTAAGTTAGACCTTGAACTCAGGGTTCCAAAGGTCTCAGGCAGGAGCCTTTCCTCTGTGTGTGTGTGTGTGTGTGTGTGTGTGTGTGTGTGTGTGTGTGTGTGTGTAATTTTTCATGTGTACATGTGGGGACCAGACCTTGACATCAGATGGTCTCCTTAATATTTCCTCTCCTTGTTCCTTTTAAACGAGGTCTCTTCCTGCACCTACAGCTTGATAGTCAGGCTAGACTGGCTTACCAACAAGTCCCAGGGGTCTTACCTCTACCTCTCCAGTACAGCATGTGCCTCCTCACTCAGCTTTTTATGTGGGTGATAAAGATTGGACTTCGGTCCTCATGCTTGCATGACAAGCACTTTACCAACATCAGAGTTCAGGAATACCTGTAACTCCAGTACCAAGGAATCCAGTGCCTTTTAGTGTCTGTAGGTGAACACACACACACCACCACCACCACCACCACCACCACCACCATAAATATTTTTAAATTCTATTTATTTACAGATGCCATGGGGTACATGTGGAGATTAGAGAATGAATGCAGAGTTGGTTTTTTTCCTCCCACCATTTGGCTTCCAGTGATCAAACTTAGACCATAAGACTTAGTGTTAAGTGTTCTTTGACTGTGAGCCATCTTTCTGGCCCCCGGGATCCTACAGGTTGTTGTAGATAAGCAGGTGACTAGTTCAGATGATCTGATCAAATACCTTCCACTTCTATATTTCTGGGCAGAACTGGACCACTTCACTCACCCATGTGCGAGCTAAGAATGTGAGTTGATATAGTAAAGGGACCCAAATTCACCTCCTAGTTCTCTGGTGCCTAGGAACTAGCATTTTTATAGGAGACACTAAATCTTTCTGAGTTAATCTTGTTGTCTGCAGAATAGGGTGGATAAAAATAATACCTTTACCACACAGATGCTGTGAGATCACGCCCATCAACAGATTTTCTAAACTGCCAAGCATGCTCACATGTCATTGATAATTGGAAGGCCATGGGGCTATAATAATCATAACCATTTCCCTTTAACCAAATGATGTTTGTAGCTGTCATATGAAATATAAAAATGAGCATCACCTGTGGATTTGCTTTTAACTCCTCCCTTCCCAGGGGAACCTTCTGTCTTCTCACTGCCTCCTTAGGAGAGGAGCCAAGGAGAAAATGTTGGGCTCAGGCTGCAGGATGGAGGCATTGTGCCGCCCACCAGAACTCTCTCTGCATAGGCAATGTGAGAGTCGACTCTCAGCAACTTTTTTCTACAGGTAATGAAGCCAAAAGTAAATTGAGGCCTTTGTGTTTCAGTGCATTGCGTGTAGAGAAAGAAGACAGACCCCCCAGGAAGAATAATTACTTGGATAAACCCTCAACAAATATGCTGATAAACTCAGAAAAGTTCTTGCTATTGCTCAGTGCTAATTGCATTTCCCCGGGTAATCACCATGAAAAATTCATTGAGGTTTTTTTGGAAAGAAGATAGCCACTGCATTTTAATTGCTAGAGACCAGCAAATAAGGAAGAAGATTCTCTGGGAACATGCTAACTGGGAATAAACTCAGGAAGTGCTCCCCCCACGCTGAAAGACTTAGTTCCCCCAAAAACAGAGCTAAGGGGGAAAGCTGAACCTTGTGGGGAAGTCAGCCTTACCTAGGAGCACTGACTTCCTTCAGTGCTCAAGCTCAAAGTCACAGACCCCCTACACAGTTGGTCTCTTTGCTGCAGATGGTGACATACATGTCTAGCTAACTTAAAGAATTCAATAATGAGGAACCTGCCAAAATTCAAGAGTTGATGAGTGGAAGTCAGAATCTAAGTTTCAAGAAACATGTATAGGAGGAAATTTGTATTTCTATTCAGTTACACGTGTGACAGTGATGGCTAGTCTCTGTGAGGTATGCTGGATTTTGAATCACCTGGGAGACATACCTCTAAGTGTGTCTGTGAGGGGCTTTCCTGAGAGGTGTATTGAGACTTGTCCTGTACATTAGTGTCTCTACACCCTGGCTGAGGTCTGAGACAAAAGCCCCAACATCTTTTCTCCCTGCTTCCTGACACAGTAGCACCTCACACTCCTCAGCACAGTGGACGGCATCTTTTGCCTCTGAGCCAAAATAAGTTCCTTTGGTCGTGTATTTTGTCACATTGGCTAATACAAAGAGGGGAGTGCTCAACCAAGAATATACATAATTTCCGTTTAATAACAAAACTCAACCAATTTACAGAAATGTCATTTGAAAAATAGCATGCTAGCCCAACCACATCCTTCTTACCCTGTAGACGTCTGCCTCGCGCAGGGCTACTAGATTACCTCAGACCAGGACCAGCATCGGGGAGGCGGAGTCTTGACTTCCATGCCTTTACCTGAGCTTGTCCAACCTTGACCTTATCTGCCTAGTAACTCTGGAGACAGGGCATCCTCTAAAGTTGGATTTAGCCCTGCAGTGGCCCCAGGAGAAATCAGGGTTGGGCATCTCCAGCATCCCCCAGGGGAGACACGTGGGGTGTGGGGAGAGCAGAGGAGCAGTCTCCCAGATGCTTCCAGAAGCCTCTTCTGTCTGTCTCTTCTGTCCTCTTGTCCCTTCCTCTCACCATCATTCCCAATCTAGCCCCAGACTCTTTTTCCTGTTGTGGAGATTCTCAGATGAGAAAGATGAACTAGAAGTCAGAGCCTTTCAGGAGAGGCCCAGTGACCCAGATGCTGGCCCTCAGTCTGGGATGATCCACGGGAGATCCACAGCTTGGCGTCACAGGTGGCTGCTGCTTCCTCTTTGGCTAGCGGACCTGCCGTAGAGTCAAGAGACAGAGGCTGCTGTGTAAAAGAGAGGCTAAAGAGAGCAATATCGTCTAACAAGGAGTCACCGTGTGGCTCTACCTCATGCCAGGCGGGTGACAAGATCTCATGTACCCCAGACTGCTCTGGAACGCTAGCCAAAGGTGACATTAAACCTCAAATCCTCCTGTCTCCATCTCTTAAGTGTTCCAAATACAGGTGTGCACCACCATGTTCCATTTACGAAATGTTGGGGTTCAACCCCAGGGCCTCTTGTACGCCAGGCAAGCATTCTTCCAACTGAGCTAAACCCCCTTAAGTGACTTTATATTAACACATCACATTCAGAAGGTAGACTTCTGTCTTTCCAAGGAACCCATACATATCTGCTGCTCTACGTTTTGTTGTTTGTTTTTTTTTTTTTTTAAATAAGATTTAAGTATGGATGCACACCCCATAAGCCCTAGAGTGTGCTATGTGCTAATGGTTCTGCACCCCAACCTTGGGGAAGGAGGCTGTCCACTATCACCGCTTATGGGGATTAATAATACAAATATTGTGCTTTTTGGAACCTTTCTGTGGTATGGGGGATGGGGAAATTATGGGTGCACCTGTGAAAATCAGAGGACAACCTCGGGTGTCAGTCTGCACCATTCACCCATCTGAGACACACTCTCTTCTTGGCTGCTAGTACACTAGGCAACAGCCAGCGAGACTCAAAATATCCTCCTGTCTCCACCTCCCATCTTCCTTAGGAATACATATACATACTCTACTCTCCTATGACCCACCCCAGCTTTCCATGAGTTCTGGGGATTCAAACTCCTCTCACTTATATTACAAGTACTTTACCCACCTTGTCAACCAAATACTACGCTTTGACATGCACTGTCACACTTGGTCCTCTCTCTAAACGGATTCAACCTGAGGGTCGTGCAACACTTTGACTGCTAAGTCCTGAGCTCTCTCTGTAGAGTATGAAATGCAGGTGCTGGCATCTGCTTTTGAAGCCGTGGATGAATGATGTTGGAGTAGAAGATAGAGCAGTAACACTGTGGATACCCACCCCAAGCCTAGCCAGGCTCAGCACGCATTCTCTTCTAATCCCCACCAAAGAATAAAACACAGCCAGGGTGATTATGGCGAGAAACCATGGGCTTACCAAGAGTAGGGGCTTGCCAACAGTCACCCCCAAAAGGCAGATCCAGGCCCCAGACTCAGTTTAACCTTTCCCAGCTAGTGCTTAAATTACCAGAAATGTGGTGGGTTTGTGTTGTAAGTGTCCTTTCTTTCTCCTCCCTCTCTGGTGAACAGTCCCTAGCCCCATTTCCAGCCCTCATAAGTCCCCCCCCACCAGTATCCCGGGGCAGATTTTCGGAAACAAGGGCTACTCTCCTGCCCCACACTCACCTGCACGGTGTCATGGATCCAGTCCAGGACCTCTGATACCTTGGCATAGACACCTGGGTGATTGGGCTCTGCACAGCCACGACCCCAGCTGACCACCCCTACAAGGTGCCATGTGTCACCACTGGGACATACCAGGGGTCCCCCGCTGTCTCCCTGAGGAATCCAGGTATAGAGACACAAAGAAACAAAAGTCAAACCCTCCTGGTGGAGCAACACCAGTCTATCATGGGGAATGAATTCTCCTGGAGGGGAGGGAAGCCCCTGCTTCTTCACGTTGTACCTGCGGACTTCACCTTCCATAACGCTGTAGTACGAAGTCCCTAGGTGGTCTGGCTTCCCCAGTCCATGTGCACTAACCAGGGCACCAAGCTGCCTCGAGTCTCCTGCCCCCTCCTTCCACCACCAGCAAGTCCCCTGTTCCTCCCTCTACCACCCGCCATACCTGGCAAGCGTCTGCCCTTCCGTCCAAGTAGCCAGCACACAACATGCGGTGTGTGAGTGCCCCACTGTACATGCATGAGCTGTTGCAGAGGTGGGTGCTGAGCAGGGGTACCATTGTGTCCTGCAGTGTATCTGAGCTATGAGCTGTAGGAGACACGGAGAAAAGCTGCAGGGTACTACACCAGGCTAGAAAGGCGGAGCATCAAGAGAAGAGTCATAGCTCCTCAGGACAGAAAGACCCAAAGAAGGAAGAGTGGGCAGAGCTATGGACCTGGGCCAAAGAACAAGAGGATTCCAGACTCCCGGCTGGGAATAGAAGGCCAAGCGGAAGACGCAGTCTACCAAATTCTGAGGCCATGATGCTCCTGGGACCAAAAGCAGGAGAGTGAAAGAGCCTGGGCTGAGGGAAATGTTCAGTGGATGTTCTCCATAGGAATACCCAGGCAGGGGAGTACTCAGGAGTCACCGAGGGAGGAAGAGAGGTGCCACTGTCAGGAGACCAGGGCAGGGGGAAGTGCTGCAGTTTAGAAGATGCCTCTCCCTCCCCACTTTATACTGAGGGCCCTGGGAGCTCACTCACTATGGCTGGGGTCGGTGTGGCCCCAGCCAGACACCCAGCACTGCGATCCTTGTGGAAAGTGCTGCTCCTTGGCCGGCAAGCACACAGCGCCCACCGTGTCTGTGGAGAAGCACACAGTTCTAGTCCTGGCTCAGGTTAGGTTTCTCTCCTGCAGAGCCTGAGTGAAGACGCTCCTCCTCCACTTCTCAACAGTCCTGAGCCCTAGCCTCTCCCACCAAGCTTACTAGACAGAGAGATAGGTTGAACAATGTACCACCTTGGGGGAGGGGGGGTGATGGTATGGCACCCCCTAGAGGTGGGCAGTGAATTCGCTGCCCTGCCCCAACCTGAGGGCTGGAGGGTGAATGGAAATCCTTCTGTCTCTGAATACCAAATTTCTAACAAGACCATTTGTGAGAATGGGTCATCTCCTCCAGAATGACTGACCCTTCTTGGGACTATACTTGCAAAAGTATGTGACATATTCTATGAGTGGAACCAAATATGATTTTAAGCAGTACATTGGCATTCCACAACATAGACACACTTTCTTGTAACTACATCAGGGAGAAAGATTCCACTTGGTGTTGGACCATACCCGCCATGATGCTGTCACTCCTCCCGTCTAACTAGAAGGTAACCCTGGCTCCTCAACTCTTACAGAAGGCTCCCAACCTAGAATTTTAAGACTATCTTGTTTTCAAATTATAGATCTGTGTGTGTGTGAATTCATAAATGCATGTGATTGGGACTGTGAGTGCGTGCACATGTGCGTGCTTCTATCGACTTATGTGTTTCTTGAGAAGGTATGTCAGGAGGAGCCCTGACCCTGGACTCAGGGGTCTATTTACCCTTCTCGAAACGTCAGTGTTCTTGGCTGTATATGATTGCTTCATCGAAGTCGTTACGCGGTTTGAGAAAATAAATAAATAAGAAATCTCTTTTCCTGTAATGTGTCACAAAGTGGCTGGACTTAGGTCCAGCCTGGGAACAAGAGTGGTAGCCAGCTACTGGTGGAGAAAGCACAAGTGAAGTTCTGCTTGGGACCTCAAAGCAAATGCCACCTGCAGCCCCTCTATGGAAAGGGCCTTGTAAGTGTGATTTCAGTCTCGGGAAAATATGCACACCCTATCAACCCCATAATGGGCTTAAGCTCTGCAATGCTACAGAAGTCTTGGGAGTCAGCTCACCATTCCTCCCATCACTCTGTGTTCCTTAGACACCTCTGCACCCAGCCTGCTCATTCCAAGGCCAGAGCCTCACCTGAGAAGTTGATTGGTGTCCGGAGCTGCAGCAGAGCCACATCATAGTCATGGTTCTGGGCACTGTACAAAGGGTGGGGAATGATCTTCTCCACCATAGTTCCCTGGTGTTGTCGGACAGCACCGTGGCTGACCAGCCCTGTATGAACCCGCCAGCTGGATAGGCGGGACAGCCTGAAACTGCACATAGAAACCTACTGAGCCCAGGGAGGAAGGAAGGGAGAGAAGTAGGGTGGTAGGTGGAGGGAACTCCCTAGGGAAACCATTAGTGACCACTGTCTCAAGCCGGGGAGCTCCTGGAACCCAGAAATCATGTTTCTTAATATTATCCCCAGTGGCTGGCAAGACACTGAGCATGCAGAAGCTGCTCAGATGCTAGACTGAAAGACAGTTCAGACAGCAAAGTGCTTTCCCCATGCAAACGTGAAGAGCTGAGTTCAGATCCCCCAGCACCAAAAAGAAAAAGCCAGGCATGGTTATATATGTCCATAATCTAATACTAGGGAGACAGATATAGGCAGATCCTAGGAGAGTGCTGGACTACCCACATACACACACGAAGATGTAGACACAGACACATAATTTAAAATGAAATCTTAAAGAGTATAAGGTGGAAAGCAATTGAAGAAGTCACTTGACATTGACTTCTAGCCTCCACGTGCACATCCATACCCACAAGAACACACATACATGCATGCATATTCATGCACATACAAGGGAATATGCATACACACACAGAGAGGATGGGGAACATAAGGAACCAGTCTTTGTGTTATGGCTGCTATTGATGCAGAGTTAAACTTGGCATTAGACAAGGACATTGCCCTCGCTTACTGGAGACAGCTAGACACAGAGATTTTATTTAGGACATACAAAGAGACAAACAGAAAGGTGACTGTGACTCAGTCCCTCCCCCATCTACCCTCAAAACTCACCTGTACATGCAGTGGGCAGCAGTCACTACCCAGTGCGGTGCCAGCACAGAGGCCCCACACGTGTGCCGGGAGCCAAGCATCACGCTAGCTTGCCATGGCCAGCGCCCAGAAGCCACAGCTTGGCCACCAACTATTCGAGAAGCCAGAGGCCTTCCCCCACACTCTGCAAACAGAAAAGGCTGGGATAGGAAGAAAAAGTGCCGAGTGCAGAGGGGTAGACAGCTCGCCTCTATTATTCTTAATATAAGTAGGGGGGCAGGAAGATAACTATATTGGTTACTTCAGCCTGTGCACCTGCTGAGAGCAGGGACCATGTCTATGGGGTCGATGGAGCTCTAATGCCCATCCCGCTGTACAAATCAAAGCGCCCAGGCATGATGGGTTTGAGAACAGACTGACGAGTGTGTGGGAAAGTGATTGAAGGAACCCTGTGCAATGTTTATCATTTGGCTCTAATGCACTACCCACCCCTTAGTCTCTTGAGGCCACTGATAGAGTGTGCATCTTTGCAACCAGTAATAATGCCGCTTACATGCATCCTTCTTCAGAAGGAAGGGGCAGAAAGTGGCAGAAGTGAAGCAGAGAGACCATTGGCCCAGCATAGGGGCTGACGGGACACATGGTGGAGACATCAAAGGACTCTATTTAAGCAGGTTGTATCTGCAAGGAGCCCAACAGAAAGGCAAGGACACCCCCACCCCAACTCACATGCGCGCGCGCGTGCACACACACACAGGAACCTGAGCCCCTCCATACAGCAATTCCGCACTCAGGAGAACTAAGACTCCCTCCCTCTCACCACCAACTCCCTGATCACAGGACGTGACTCACCAGAACATTTGAGAGAAACAATTCGGCCAGAAGGACAGTTAGCGCTGCAAAATAGGGGTGTTCCTAAGATGCTGGGCGGCGCCACATAAAGGCCACGTATACCCAAGGGTATGGGGAGTGGTCAGGGGATCCCTCACAGTTTTACTTTGCTTTCTTAAGACGTATATCACGGGGCCCAAACTGGCCCCAAACTCACTCTATAGCCAAGGATGGTATGACCTTGCCACGGCTTCCCAAGTGCTGGGGTTACAGGCCTTTGCCACTACAATCAGCCTAGCTCCATGGTTCTTAAAGCCACCCTGTAGTTCCAACCTTAAGATGCCACCACGTTTACCATTTTCTCCCATCCTTCACAAGCAACCGGACCCATCCCAGGAGAGCAGCCTGCCCATCCCACCCCAGCCTCCAGAGGGAACCAGAAAGCCCATCCCATGCCAGCATCCAGAGGGAACCAGAAAGCCTTCACAGTCCTCGAAGGGATCCCGCTGGGATAGGATCCATCTTTACCACAGAGAACTGACAGATGAGAAAGCCCAGCTGTTTCCATTGCTCTGAGTAACTAGTTGCTTGTGAATGGCCATGGTGTTGTGAATGAAAAGAGCCCTCCACCCAGGCCTCCTCCAGGCTGGGCCTCTTCTCTGTCCTAGGCCCTTTATCCAGGGCCTGCACAGACATGCTCTTCCTCTTGTGTTCCTTCCTGCCCCTTAGCATAAAACCCAGCTGCCTTCTGATCTGACATTCTTGCCTTGCCCTTCCCATCTCTTCCCCCTGACAACTCACTCCCTGGTCCCCTTGGCTTCTACTTTCCTAACCCTGTAGCCCTCCTGCCCTCCTGGAGGACTTGGGAATTCCACAGAGAAAAGGGGACAGGTGGGGTCCCGTCACTCTGCCTCCAGCGCATTCCTAAGAGTGGAACTGAGGCTTCTGCCTGCCCCCACCCTCGAGGCTTCAGGCAGTTTGAGAAGGAGCCTAAGCTGGACAAAGACCTCTCGGCTTGTGCTGCCTGGGGCATAGTGAGAGGCTTGGTCCATTCTGAGTCTCTTTCTTTGGTAAGCTCTCATTTGCTTTTCTACTGAGACAGCAGAATTATGCAAGGCAAGCATAGCCACATGGGTCCCCTGACCTGGTGTCGTGAGCCTGGCCCCAAATTGGCTGTTCATTGGTCATACTGCCTTGGATAAGGCTGTTTAACCTCGCTGAGCCTCAGTTTCCCTACCCGTAAAAGTGAACTATGGTTTGAATACAAAATGACCCACCAAAAAAAGTTCACCGGCAGAGCGCCTGGCCCTCAGCCCATGGCACTGTTTTTAGAAGTTCTGGCGATTTTAAGCAGTAGAGCCTACCTAGAGGAAGTGGGTCACTAGAGGCATGTCCTTGAGAGTTATAGCTTATCCTAAGCCCAGCACCCTCCCTTTTCGGTCCACATAAGCAGCCTCCTCCTGTACCCTTTCCTGTCACCACAATTCTCTGACCTGGCACAGGGAGCCAAGCAATCACTGGCTGAACCATCTGCAATTGTGAAGCAAAGAGGCCTTTCTTCCCTTACACTGCCTTTCACAGCGTGTATTTGGTCATAGCAACATAAAGCCAGCAGAGGGGGTGTAAGAGGACCATTCTGAATCCTGTTCCAGGAACTAACAATCTTGGGAGGAGGGTGGTTTTGGCTTTGGTTTTGGGCTGTGCGTGCCCGCGCGTGTGTGTGTGTGTGTGTGTGTGTGTGTGTGTGTGTGTGTG
>NC_034599.1:44244528-44251184 GCF_900095145.1 Mus pahari | reverse complement strand
GCGCGTGTGTGTGTGTGTGTGTGTGTGTGTGTGTGTGTGTGTGTGTGTGTGTGTTCTTGCTTGCTTGTTTGTTTGTTCATTTGTTTTGAGAATGTTTCCTGAATCCCAGGCTGACCTCAAACTCTATTGTGATGACCTTGCTGATCCTCCTGCCTCTACCTCCTGCTTAGAATTTAAGCAACAACACCTCACAGTTCATTCAGTACTAAGGACTGAACCCAGGGCTCTATATGCTAGGCAGGCACTCTACAGCCTCAGAGTTACATGCCAAGCCTTGCATTTCTTGTGTGAGGTAAATACCATAAAACACGGCCTGTGACCCGGGTTTGGTCTTCTCTGCCCACACCCTCACCATCAGGCTCCCCTGCAGGAAGATCTGTCTAGACTGCCCACCACTCACCTAACCCACAGAAGCCCTACCTGGGCTGCCATGCCTCCTCTACAAGGCCTCCCGGTCTAGCAGAGAGTTGAGCAAACTCCTGGGATCTGTTGAGCTTGATGTCAGACAGATTCACGGCCTTGTGTTGAGTGAGCCTGAGCAGAGGAAGAGAAAACAGGAGGAAGTCAGCTCCCAACTGTAGCATGAGCGAGGTCAGGGGGTCAGAACCACACTGTGCATGAGGCAGACGTGACAGCACTGTGAAGGGGCCAGAGCATGAAGGCAACTTCTGAAGGCACATTCCTAACTCCAGTCCCCCCACAAGCCATCCAGCCCTGCAAGTCTGGCTGTTACCTGATATGCCCAAGACTCTTGCAGATGTGCATGCCCAGGGCGGGGCTCCAGCCCTCGTGGCAGACCAGGAGCCAATCCGGCCGAGCCCTTACTTGCACTTGAAGCAGAAGATCCTCTCCATTTATTCTGAAAGGTACTAAAACCCCCGTGTGAAAACCCTCCTGCTGCCCAGTCCAGGGGAGCTGGATACGTGGGTCACCCCAGGTCGGCTTCCCTGTTCCCCTGGGTGCCTGCTCAGTTCTGAAAACAAAAACTACCTTTCTGTAGATAGTTCAGTTCTGTGTTTTGACCATGCGCTTTAAAAGGCGCTCTGAGGCAAGTGAGATGACTCAGCAGATAAAGACACTTGTCATCAACCTTGACAACCTGGACTGAGCCCCCACAGCCCAGGTGATTGAAAGAGAGCCAACAAATTGTCCTCTGACACCCCACATTCACTCAGTGGCAGACGCCTGCGCGCGTGCACACACACACACAAAGGAAAAAAATAGGGGTATTCTGCCACACTCTTAACCACAACAGCCCTACAAGAAAGCAGTTACCTCCCTCAACAGAGCAGATATCGAGGCACAAAGGTGAAGGCAACTTGTCCAAGACCATAAGATCAACAAGGGATGGATCCAGGACAAAGCCAAATATTATGACAATAATAGTTAATATTAATAAACTTCTTTTTTCCCCATGTTGTTATAGACTCTCTCTCAATCTCTCTCCCTCCCTCCCTCTCTCCCTCCCTCCCTCTCCCTCCCTCCCTCTCTTCCTCCCTTTCTCCTTTCCTCCCTCTCTCCCTCCCTCCCTCTGTCTCTCCCTCCCTCAATGTAACCGTGTTTGGAGACAGAGTCTTGAATAAGATAATTAAGATTAAACAAAGGGCCTTGTTCTACAGCTTCATTGACAAAATGCTTTCCTAGCATGCACATAGCCCTGGATTTGATTCCCAGTGCTGGGTGTGGTGGAACCCGCCTGTAATCCCTACACCCTGGAGGTTGAGGCAGGAGGACCCTGCATTCAAGCCCATCCTCTGCTTGAATACTGAGTTAGAGGCCAGCTTGGATACGTTAGACACTTAAAGATGAAATGAGGACATGGGGTGCTGGTCCAGGTGGGCCAGTGTCCTTATAGGAGATACTAGTTCATTCATTCTTTCCCTCCCCACCTCTCAAAACAGAAGATACTGTAGGAGGATTCTGTGGGGAGCCAGGAAGCGAGCCCTCACCAGGAACCAAGCTGGCTCTTTGTAACTGGACATCTAGCATCCACTCTGTGAGAAAATAAACGCACACCCCCTGCCCCGTCTGTAGTGCTTTGTTTTGGCAGGCCAGATGACAAATGCAAAGGTTCACAACTAAGCTTCTTTTATGAGTTTGCATGCTTTCTTATTACAACTGTACGCAGTAAATACTTTTCATTTTCACTGTGCACAGAAAGAAATAGAAGCTCAAAGAAATAATGTACCCAAGGCCATGCATCTAGCAATATATATATCTCCCAGGCTTGATCTAACTTCTGTAACTCTTTCTAACATCCAGCCTTTGGACATCATTGTACTCTGTGAAACCCACCTCTTACCTGGAAGAAAGGACAGTGGAGGCAGCCAGGAGACAATATGGAGTGGTGTCCCCAGATGTTCTGGTGGCCATGTCCATACACTGCTACCCCGTACCACTAGCTCCTCCCCCCCCAACTGCTAGCTCACACTACCCCCAAATGACAAGCTTCCATCTCTCTACTAGCCTGGCCTAACCACACACCAGCTAAAGATTAGAGGACTCCTCAGGGGAGCCTGCAAACCCTAAATCTGAGCTCAGTGCTGCCAGGAGGTCCTTGTCACAAACCCAGTTCCAGTAGAGGAAGAGACGGATGGGTGATTGCAAACTGCTAGTCCTTCCTTTCGGTCCTGAAGCAGTAAAGGGCCCTAAGCCAGAGCAAGACCGCATCCTGGAGCTTTGCTGACACCGCCCACCTGTTTTGGGAAGAGATGGAAGGAGCTCTTCCTCGCTGCTCACTCCTGGACAGCTCAAAGTCATTTCTTCCTCCTGCAAAGTCCCGGAGATGGATGGCGAGGCAGCCGGCCATAGGTACAATACTTTAAGAAAGTGCAGAGAAAGTCACAGAGAGATTGGGAATGGGGAGGAAAATTCCCCAGAAAGGCTCAACGTGCCTAGCAACTCACTACCGCAGTAGGGGTAGGCCTGCCTCCTGAAGAGTCTCTATCAGCCACATTGCCTATAGTCAGACCCCAATCAATCAGTAAGAGGGGCGCAGGACTGTCTGTCAGACTATCCTGTGTTTCTATTTGTCTGTCTCTCACTAAAAACAATTTCTACATGGGGAGAGGGGGAAACCAGACCGAAACCATGGATCATCCACACAGTGACAGGACTGTCAGGCTAAGCTGTTCTCTCTATGGCCCTTAAATCCCTCCATTCCATGGGTAACCCCTTTTCTGTCTGGCTGTCTTCACAGCACAGATGACAGAGGGCCTTATCCATCTACATATAGTGCCTGTTCGGCACCTGCTTCTGTCTCCAGGCTCCCCCCAGATCCTGTCTTCCTCCCTCCTCAGACAGAAGGGCCCAGCACTGACCTAAGAGCCATGAAGCAACGCCCGCTCCAGCCAGCAGCCCCAGGACGCCCAGTATCACACAGCCACGCTGCAGGCAGCACCAGCGTCGGGAGTGAGGGACTGTGAGGGAAGCAGAGAGCTGTCTGGGTTGTCTCCTCCTGTCAGCAAGCTTTACTCAACCTTGAGGTTCTAACAGGAGCCTGCCCCCAAGGGATAGAGCCTGGTTCTGGTCTCTGAAGCCCAGACCCCACTCGGTCCTGAAGTGGGAAACAGCAAGTGGGGGATAAAAAAATGAGATGTCCCTCATCCTCACATTGATCCAAGAAGAGCATAAGGGATGGAGGAAGAGCATCCTTTGTCCATCCCATCCTGTCCCTCCTTAGTAGCCAGCCAGTGTGACTTACTGGGTTGCCGCTGGTCTCCCAACTCCGTTCTGAAGATCCCAGGTTCAGCCCCCTCTTCTGTGCACCAGATCTCCATTGAGCTTTGGTCATCCAGTGTTGGACTCTGGAGAAATAGTGATTGGAGATCCAGCAGCCCCACACCAGGGATGCCAAGAGAAGACCAAGCTCTCACCAAATTCCCATGTCTAATCTCAGCCCTGCTCCCAAGGCTATCATCTGTAAGTCTCTATTCAGCTTGGAGATGCCTGTCCAGACCCTTTCTGCTCTCCTAACCCCTAACCCCGTTCACTTCGCTCTCGTCCAGCTGTACGGGCAAGGAGAAAACTGGAATCCAGACTTGCTCCACTGCAGATCCCGTGTTCTCCTTCAACTGTGCTCTCTTCCTGCCTCCTGTGAACATCCCAAAGGTCACCCCCTGAGGCATACCAATGTCCTACTCTAGACACCTCCATTCCTTCCTGTCTCAGAAAAAGAGGACGGATACACACACACACACACACACACACACACACACACACACACACACGTACATCAATCATTCCCCAAAAGTATTTGGCCAAAGCTCATAAGCCACCGTAGAAGACATGCTAAGTAATTCAGTATAAACCATCATTCTGCAAAGAATTCTCAGTCTTGTCCCAAACACAAGTCATGGCACACATCAAATCACCACAAAGAGTTCAAGTAAAAGCACCCATGGCATTCAAAGATTGCGGTGGTTTTTCTCCAAGACAATCAAGGAAGGTTTCTAGAGGGGACAGTCTCTAAGGCAGGGTCCTCTTCAGTGAGTGAGGCTTGAGTTGATGTATTTCTGTCAGGCATTGTGTGGTCTGGGCAAAAGATATTGATGAAGCAAAGATGGGGTGGTTAAGAAAGAAAGGAGCAAGATAGTTCACATGTACACCTGACCCATGGTGAGCAATGAAATAATATAATTACAAACACTGAAAAGTTCATAGCTAGGTCTTACCATCTATCCTGTGAACTTAAATAACTCAGACTACCACTCCAAACTTCAGTCATTTATCATTCATAAAATAAGGGTGATAACTCCTGCCTCCCAGTGATTAAACTCCCATCCTAGTGTCCTTCAGTTGTAGGTGGTAAAAGGTAGTCCCCCAATCCTCAGGAAAGGATTAGGTCACTGACCTGGCCCATATTCTCCATGTTGTAAAGCCTGAGTAATCTTTCTAAGAAGCAATTATGAAGATGGTGGTCCAATTTTCAAAGTATCCAGTGAATCTTTGCAGCTTCACCATCAAGCTAAGCCTCACATCAGAGCTTCAAGGCATTTGGGATCTTGCCCTTCCACATCTCTCCATTCTTGCTGCCAGCACCAGCCCTCTCCATAGTACTGTGCCATTCTCTGGCACCTTCAGGCACTCTCACTACACAGGTTTTGTGTCTGCTACCCCTGCCTCACAGCCTCCCTCTGACCCTTCAGTCATTTCTTCAGGGAATGTCTTTACCTAAAGAAAACTTATTCACTTATATGAGCTTCACTTCTTTCTCTTTCTTTCTGCACTGGTCTATGTATACCAAGGGCTGGCACAGGAAGGCATAGAAGTAAGAAAAGAGAAAGAAGAAAGGATGAGAGTGACAGGAGAGGGGAGTAGGAAGGGAGGGAGAAGGGGTGGAGAAAAGAAGGGAAGGAGGAAAATAAGGGCTTTATTGATAAAACACAAGCTACATGTTAATTATAAATAAGAAATACATGTAGGCTGTAAGTCCTTCCTCAAGGAATTTGTAATCTGATAGAATAAATATAGCATCTCAAAACTAGACTCTAGCTGGGTGTGATGGGATATGCCTGAAATTCCAGAGGTGAAAGAGGGGACCCACAAGGCCAGCCTCAGCAGCAACAACAACAACAACAATAACACCTAATTTTAAAGAAGAAGAAGAAGAAGAAGAAGAAGAAGAAGAAGAAGAAGAAGAAGAAGAAGAAGAAGAAGAAGAAGAAGAAGAAGAAGAAGAAGACAGAGAGGCAGAAGCAGGCAGATCTCTGAGTTTGAGGCTAACCTGGTCTACAGAGTGGGCTCCAGGAAGGCCAGGGTTATACAGAAAAACCCTGTCTTGAAATAACCAAAAACCAAAAAGAAAAAAGAAAAGAAAAGAAAAAAATGAAGAAACTAACACAAAAAAAAAGGACTTAAAAGTAAATTGGGGCTGGAGAGATGCCTCAGAGATTAAGTGCACTGGCTGCTCATTCAGAGGTCCTGAGTTCAATTTCCAGCAACCATGTGGTGGTTCACAACCATCTGTAATGGGGTCTGATGCCCTCTTCTGTCCTGCAGGCATACATGCAAATAGAGCACTCATACACACAAATAAATAAATCGAAAGAAAGAAAGAAAGAAAGAAAGAAAGAAAGAAAGAAAGAAAGAAAGAAAGAAAGAAAGAAAGAAAGAAAGAAGGGAGGGAGGGAGGGAGGAAAGAAAAGAAAGGGAAAGGAAAGGAAAGGAAAGGAAAGGAAAGGAAAGGAAAGGAAAGGAAAGGAAAGGAAAGGAAAAGAAAAGAAAGGGAAAGAGTCCAGAAGACAGTTCCATAAAAAGATAGCTCCGCAAAGGGCTTCCATGAAATCACAAGGGCTTAAAGTCTATCTGTAGAACCTATGTAAACCCAGGGCCTAGTAGCACTTGATTTTAATCCTAGATCTCTGGGGCTTGATGGCCAGCTAGCCTAGCCAAACCAATAAGAAACCAGTAAGAGATGTTATTTCCAAAAAAAGGGAAAGGAAGGAAGGAAGGAAGGAAGGAAGGAAGGAAGGAAGGAAGGAACCAAGGAACTAAGGAACCAAGGAAGCAAGGAAGAAAAAGAAGAGAAGAATCAAGATAAGTAGCACTTGACATCTGGAGTTGTCCTGTAAAACACACACACACACACACACACACACACACACATGCACACACGCGCGCACACACACGCACACACACATACNCNCACACACACA
>NC_034599.1:44230737-44244520 GCF_900095145.1 Mus pahari | reverse complement strand
CACACACACACACACANNNNCACACACACACACACACGACACACTGTCATGATTCCCATCTGTAGATTACCTTTCCCTCTTGACACGTTGGACTGTCCCAAGCGGTGGCAAAACCTAAACCACTGACCCAAAGCATTGCTCTCTTAGGTGTGATTTCCGGGTATTCAATGGAACATCTCCAGGGTCTTGCCTCTGCTACCTGCTAAACTGGCTTTCTTCACCATTTATCTAGGGTAGGGGAAACCTGTCAACCTCATCCAGCACAACCCCCTAAACTGTCCAGAAGTGGATTCACTCGCCGACCAATGTGCCCCATGCCAGTTTAGATAGCACAGAGAGCAGCAACCCAACACCTTCCTACAAAGTGAGACACCAGCCCACCTCCCCAACACCATTCATAGCCAAGGTCAGTCAGGGCCTCCCCCCATGGGCCAGCCATACTTCTGGAAAAGCATAGCTCCCAGTGTGTGTCCTAACACACATATTTCCATCTGTGCCCAGAGATGAGAGCCAAGGACAGCAGGCATGGGAAAACCAGGGAAGTGGCTATAGGCATGTGTGGTTTTGCTCCGGGCATGTAGTTCTTCTCAAGTAGATGCCCTGTCCAATCAGACAGCCCATTACAGAAACAATTCTACAGCGCACCCGGGCTTTCCTCTTGTCTTAATATCCAAGACACTAGACTTCAAGCCCAGCCTCTCAACCAATCACCTTGTCTTGGGCACTGCCCTGCCTCAAAAAGCAGCCTGCCCAAACTCACACAATAGCCTGAAAACACGGCCCTTCGATGGACAGACATCTCTTTGCTGTACTAAATAGGAGTCCATTTTAACGCTTTGCTGCTCAGTACGGCCGTGTGCAAACTGCTTTATCACCCCAGAGTAGCGATGGCAAGAGAAAGGCAGCCTCTGGAGAAAATTCTAGCTTCATAGCTCATGCTAGGATGCAATTCCTGTCCCAGAGCTGCCAGAAGAGGCTCTTCTAACAACCTTGCATCCCGGGGTGGAGGGTGAGCAGGGCTGGAGGGATGGCAGGGGTGCGGCCTTACCATGTGAGTCAGCTGCACTGATGTAAGGCAGTAAGGTCTGCTGGGCAGGGTGCGGCTCCTGTCCTCATGTCAGGATTGATTCAACAGCCCAGCCACCGTGGTTAGAGGAGGAAGTCTTCCTGGTTCACACATAGCCCCTCCCCTTGTCTCCCACCCCTACACACATAGACACGCACCAGAGAGACAATGAACTATGCTCAGGGCCCATGAATAGGCCCCTTGTTGCAGAGAATCAGTGCAAGGGTTGGGCTGGGCCTGGCAGCCCCAGCCCCTGCTATCTGCTAACTGGAAGCTTGGAAACAGAAAATAGGGAGGTGGGGCAGGCTACTGTTGCTTAGCAACCTGGTCTCTTGTGCCAAAAAATGTGTCTCCAGTATACTAGCGCAGTTCCCCCTTCTTGCTGCACTAAAGAGTGATATTAGCATGTGCGGAAATATCTCTGAGTTCTATGGAAGCTGGCCTTCCCAGCAGTCTCAGTGCTCGTGTTGGGGCTGACAGATGACAATCTTTGCTACCCCTCACTCAGCCATGTTGTACCTTTCTCTTGATTGCTAGGAAGTGAGGCCTCCTCACCCAGTTCACCCCTGGGATCCAGTAGCCATTGGGGCGATCTTGTTTCAGTGTTCAAGATAATGCAGCCGATCCCAGGCTGGAGCTGGACACAGCTGGAGCCATGTCTCTTTAAAGGAGAAGCCGAGGGGCGCCAGGGAAGCAGGCACTAGAGTGGGGTGCTCTCCTCCAGTCTGCCATCCACGGAGGCGTCAATTCGATAGCCCAGGCTTCAGAGTCAAATCTCTCCAAAGTACAGTTGTCCCCCTCAGCCTCCCTGTGAAAGGAGGGTCACAGTACCCGCCTCACTGTGCTGAGGTTCAAGCCAAAGGAGATGTTGACTATAGAACTCTTTCTCTTGTATCACTAGCTTAGATTCGTGATATTACGGTGGCCAGAGAACTGAAGGGAAGAGATGGTTCTTGTGGTAGGTGACCCAAGGTTAGGGACATCTACCCTAGAGCCCCTTCCCCAGTCAACTAAAAGAAGGCCAAAAGGGAACACTCAGGGAACAAACGAAGCTGGAGTTGAGGGACAAGATAGCACAGGACACCTTTCAAGAAATGCTGAAGCTGGCTGACAGACTGGGAGAAGAACAAACCGCTGACATTCCCGAGCCTTTGCTGATGCATTTACGGTCACAACCATGAAGACAACATTCTCCCCAGGGTGATCTGAGCCTCTGCTCCATTTCCTTAAGCCAGCCAAGGCTGTAGAACTCAGCTGTATTTATTACTCTTGCTTTTAACTTTACAGCAAGCTAAAGGTTATTTTGAGTGGCTCAAAACTTAGAATGAATATTTGAGAAAGAAGCTAGTTAACTGTATTCTTCTTTTTTTTTTTTTTTTTTAAAGATTTATTTATTTATTTATTATATGTAAATACACTGTAGCTGTCTTCAGACACTCCAGAAGAGGGCGTCGGATCTTGTTTCAGATGGTTATGAGCCACCATGTGGTTGCTGGGATTTGAACTCGGGACCTTTGGAAGAGCACTCGGGTGCTCTTACCCACTGAGCCATCTCACCAGCCCAACTGTATTCTTCTTAAGGTTTATGCCCACATAGGTGTCTGTATAAGGAAATGCTATGTGTATGCAGGTGCTGTACAGGCCAGAAGAGGGTGTCAGATCCTCCGGAGCTGAAGTTACAGGCGGTTGTGAGCCCCACAGTGTGGGTGCTGGGAACCGACCTGAGGTCCTCTGCAAGCACAGCAAGCACTGAACTGCCGGCCTACTGCATTCACTGCATTCTTGCCTGTGGTCTCTTCTTAGGCTTTGCTAATGGGGGCACATAAAGGCTCCACTAATATTGACTATCATCAGCTTTGCCTCTAGCTGCCTAGGGTCCCAGCTGCTCTTCTGGTTCTCTCTTTTTTTTTTAAGATTTATTTATTTATTATATGTAAGTACACTGTAGCTGTCTTCCCAGAAGAGAGCATCAGATCTCATTATGGATGGTTATGAGCCATCATGTGGTTGCTGGGATTTGAACTCATGACCTTCGGAAGAGCAGTTGGCACTCTTAACCACTGAGCTATCTCTCCAGGCCCTTCTGGTTCTCTTTTATCCTGCCTCTGCCTCTGCCTCTGCCTCTGCCTCTGCCTCTGCCTCTGCCTCTGCCTCTCTGACTCTGCCTCTCTGACTCTGCCTCTGCCTCTCTGACTCTGCTTCTGCCTCGCCTCTACCTCTGCCTCTGCCTCTGCCTCTGCCTCTGCCTCTGCCTCTGCCTCTGCCTCTGCCTCTGCCTCTGCCTCTGCCTCTGCCTCTGCCTCCTCAGGGTTGGGATGAAAGGTGTATGTCACCACATCTGGCTTGGCTCATTTTTAGCTGACAAGCAGTGTGAACATAATCTCCCGAAATATTGTCACTGAAAGTTCTGAGTTGTTTGAGACTCTGCCTCCTCTCTCATCTCCCTAACTTGTTGCCTACCCCACCATTATTATTGTCAAGCTTCACTCATGCCAACCATAATCTTATCTCTCACTTCTTTTCCTCATCCACTTACTGAACCCATATGCAATGACGAAGACATAGAGATCCTACCTGACTTATAGACACAGAGGAGAGAACTGGTAGCCAGAGATGAGACTCCATAGCTAGGCACTGAGGACTCCTAGAGCAGCACTCTTTAGTCTATGAAGTCAACCACCTTCCGTGTGTCATGAATGAGCCTGGGTATGGCAGTTAAGTAAGTCACAAGCTTACATATCCGACCCATAGGCTAGGCTAGGAACCAATAAAAATAACTCATTTGTGAAAGGTGAAATTACAATGACATAGAAGCATAGGAGAGTGAGGGAAGAGTTGATTTGTCTGCCCAGAGAGCCCAGAGAGGGCTTCTCAAAGGAGGAGACATTTGAGAGAGGGAGGAAAAAAGATGTGGCAACTACAGAAAAGGGTATTTCAAATAGTCCCAGGTGATGTCTGTGGAGCTGAAAGAGAAAACTCTCTTCTTCACAAATGCAATGAGACAACCAGAAGAAAAAATAGTTAGAATCAAGTCTTGCAAAGTCCTGGAAATCGCTCCGAGACTTGTAGCAAACTGGAAGGTATTATTCAAAAGATGCAACGCTCGGTGAGTGTTATGCATCTTAACGGCTCGAATCCTGGAATCCCATCCCCCTCACCCCAGCCCTGCGGGGTGAGGACCACAGACTTGTAGCCCTGAACAACTTTCTCAGAGAGCTATCACTTTTTTGACCTACCTAGTGGGTCCCTGGCAGGAAGCATTTGCCACACTGTCTTCATCTGATCTAACTTGGAGCTTGACCTGTTTCAATCTTTTTTTTTTAAAGATTTATTTATTTATTATATGTAATTACACTGTAGCTGTCTTCAGACACTCCAGAAGAGGGCGTCAGATCTTGTGAGCCACCATGTGGTTACTGGGATTTGAACTCCGGACCTTCTGAAGAGCAGTCGGGTGCTCTTACCTACTGAGCCATCTCACCAGCCCGCCCCAATCTTTTTTTTTTTTTTTTAACTTAAAGTCATGGGAGAGAAGCAGTTGTTAGAGCTTATGGATGTCTGAGGTAGTGGACAACAGTTGATCACAATAAACTATATTACAACCCTTAAAGAAGGATCTGGGCATGAGATGCTTATAGGAGATTGAAGAGCTCTAATGTATTCTGGGACTCCAGAAAGCCACATAACATGCTGAGACCTGTGTACGTGTCCAGAGAAGGGTGACACAAGGAAGTTTCTGAGCTCTCACTCTGGTGACTCTCTAGGCTCTGTACAAGCAGGAATGGCTGAGTGGAGCTGTATCTTCCTCAGACTATTCCAGGCTTCTCTGGATAAGAATACAGCCTTATAAAACTGGATCTGAAAAGTCACTTGCCCAACAAGCAACAGCAAGAACGTTCTCTAAAGACAGGGAAGACTTCCGAGTTCCTGCGCTGTATCAGGTGAAATCTAGTTTTTGAGGTTGGTATGGCAGTGTGAATGAAAATGGCCCCCACATGCTCATAGGGAATGGCACTATTTGGAAGGACTAAGACATGTGGCCTTCTTGGAGTAGGTGTGGCCTTGTTGGAGGAAGTGTGTCACTGGCAGTGGGCTCCAAGGTTTCAAAAGCCCAAGCCAAGCTCAGTGTCACTCTCTCTTCCTGCTGCATGCCAATCCAGATATAGAGCTCACCACTGCTTCTCCAGCACAGGTCTGTCTGTGAACCGCCATGCTTCCCTCAGTGATGATAACGGACTAAACCTCTGAACTTATAAACCAGCCCCAATTAAATGTTTTTCTTTATAAAACATGCATGGTCATGGTGTCTCTTCACAGCAATAAAACTCTAAGACTGCTGGAGAGATGACGAAACAGTTAAGAGCACTGACTGCTCTTCCAGAAGTCCTGAGTTCAAATCCAAGCAACCACATGGTGGCTCACAACCATCTGTAATGGGATCCAGTGTCCTCTTCTGGTGTGTCTGAAGACAGCTATAGTGTACTCCTATATACTAAATATAAATAAATAAATAAGAAAGAAAGAACATGGAGAGATAAAAAGAAGTGGGGGTGGGGTCAGTGTGTGGTGTGTTGTGTATGTCATGGCCATTTTACCAGGGAAGTTCTACAGAGAGAACAAGCTAAGCCCAGGTGAAGACAGAGCAAACCAGAGAATGAGAAGGAGCCAGCAGATTAAAACAGATTGCCAAAGGTAGCATGAGACCAGACAGAGCAACTCAGTCAGAATCTGGGAGAAGCTGGGTTGAATCAGTCAGCTTGGAAGATTAGATTGTGCGGAGGCTAGAAGTTTTCAGGCCTAGGTGGAGGGATAGTTAGAAGGAAGGGGAAAATACCCCAGGCTCAGCCTAAGCTGTGTGTTTACACAGCTTGGGTAAGGCTCTCGTCTCTTCACTTCATCTAAAGAAATAAAAACAGCACTTACAAAATGGGCCCAGTAGGTTTTAGAAAAACGACGCTGAGAGGGTAAAATAGAAGGCTAGAAGGTGAATTGGATGAGAGGAAACGTGGGGTGCACTCAATTAAAACACATTATGTACACTGCATGAAATTCTCAAGTAAAGAAGGAGTGGCTGGATGTGGTGCTGCACACCTTTAATCCCAGCACTCAGTAGGCAGAGGCAGGTGGATCTTTGCAAATTCAAGGCTAGCCTGATCTACACAGTGAGCTCCCAGGACAACCAAGACTTCATAGAGAGAGCCTGTCTCAAAAAAACCAAAAGTTTGTTTAATCAAACTGTGGCCTAGCTCACTCTGACACTGACTGCAAGTGACCATGACATCCAACCATCCTTACCTCACCATCATCTGTCTTAGTGAGCTGGTTCAGGCTCCTATCTTCTCCTTTTTGAACCTGGTAACTTAGTTCTTACCCCATTCAGTCTTCTTCTGCCTTTCTGTATGGCTTCATCTTCCAGAAGTCTGTGGGTGGATGGTGGAATCACCATGCCTGACCTTAAGCTGTACTACAGAACAATTGTGATAAAAACTGCATGGTACTGGTACAGCGGCAGACATGTAGATCAATGGAATAGAATTGAAGATCCAGAAATGAATCCACACACCTATGGTCACTTGATTTTTGACAAGGGGGCTAAAACCATCTAGTGGAAAAAAGACAGCATTTTCAACAAATGGTGCTGGCACAACTGGCGGCTTGTGTACCTAGAAGGAAGAACCCACACCATTTTTACATAACCCTTTAATAGCCAGCATCCTCCCGAGCCAGGTTCAAGCTCTGCTCATGCCTATTGCCATCAGGCACTCTGTAATATCGTTCCTGATATTAATAAACACCTTGGATTTGTGTATGTGAGAGAAAATGGGAATGTTGAAACTGGGTCTCAGTTCTAGCCAGGACTGGCCTCAAAGTTGTGATCTTCCTTCATTTGCCTCCTAAGTGTTAAGACTATAGGGATGTACCATTATGTCTAGAAAACCTTGGATTCAGGCTGGAAAGATGGCTCAGTGGTTAAGAGCACTGACTGATCTTCCAGAGGTTCTGAGTTCAATTCCCAGCAACCACATGGTGGCTCACAACCATCAGTAATGGGATCTGATGCCCTCTTCTGGTATATCTGAAGACAGCTACAGCATACTCATATACATTAAATAAATAAATAAATAAATAAATAAATAAATAAATAAAAGTTCAAAATCAGTTTTTAAAAAATCCTTGGATTCTAATAATGATTTTTCAAAGTAATTGCTATACATAGTTTAATTAGTAACCTCAGTAAGAAATCATTGAAGACTCTAAAAATCATGTTTAAAACAAAGTACAGAGCTGGAGAGATGGCTCAGTGGTTAAGAGTCCTGAATGCTCTTCCAGAGGACCTGGGTTTGGTTCTCAGCACCCACATGGCAGCTCACAACTGCTCCAGGGGATTTGATGCCCTCTTCTAGCCTCTATGGGCACTGCACTCACGTGGTAAACACACACATACATGCAGGCAAAATATTCACATAAAATTAAAGAATTTCTTAATCCATCCAGAGATAGGTTAGATCATGGCAGAAATATATACATTTCAACCCAGCTGTGGAGACAATACACACACACACACACACACACACACACACACACACTAGTAGGAACAACTTGAGAGGTGACATAGGAAAGGCAGGGTTGTTCAACAATGTCATGCTGAGGCACAGTGTGAGGTGACTGCATTGACTCCCCTGACCCTGAGACCAGTCCATTGGAAAGGTTCCTGTACTTGACTCTAAAGGGCAGCACCACTAACCAGGTCCTGAAGGAACAGCTCAGAAGCCAGGCTCTGACAGGACAGGCTCTGGGAAAGTTAGTATGTTTGGAATGTAAAATCCATTGTGTTATAAGGGACATCTGGGCTGACGACAGGACAATGGGTGCACACAGAAGAGTAGAATAAAGCAGGTCTACTTCTAAACTTTCCAGAGCAAACTATGTCTGCTGAACCCTGTCATTAATCTAGCCTTGGCTCCCTGGCTGTCCTGGAACTCACTTTGTAGACCAGGCTGGCCTCGAACTCAGCAATCCGCCTGCCTCTGCCTCCAGAGTGCTGGCTTTAAAGGCGTGCGCCACTACACCCAGCTGGTTTGATCTTTTCTTGAAATTATGATCAGCACAGGGTGCCTTCCTCTAAAGGGGAAAGCTGGAATCAACTGAAGAGACTGTTGCTAAAACACTGTCTCTAATATCCATCGAAAGCCTGTGAAACAGACCTTCTGAACAGGGGCCCTGTCTCTGTGTGTTTAGCCTGATGGTTCTGGGCATATGTTGTCTTAATTAACTTCTTAGTCATTTTAGCCCCCATAAAACAGCAGCAGGAATGGAGGAAGAAAAATTGTGTCATTAAGAAGGTATTATCAAATCCCATAAATGTCCATCCGTGGTACAAGACATGTGAAATCTGTCTCTCTCTCTGTCTCTGTGTCTCTGTCTGTCTCTGTCTCTCTATATATATCTCTCCATATACATACACACACACACACACACACACACACACATACACACACACGAGATAGTTCTCTCCTTCCACCATTTTACATGGGTTAAAGGTATCAAATTCAGGTCACAAAGCTTGCTTGGCAAGGGCCTTTACCCACTGAGCCACCTTATCAACGGGTCTGATGGCTCACAGGTGGCTCTCAGACATTAGGGAGGCTGAGACAGGAGGATCACAACTTCAAGGCCAGTCTGGGCTAGAGTGAGTTCAGTGCCAGCCTAAGCAACATAGAGAGACCCTGTCCCAAAATAAAAAGTGAAAATGGCGTAGGAAACAACGAACCATCCTTCTTGGCATATACAATACAGCTTTGTGTCTTGTTAATGTTTCAATTCCACAGGGGGTCAAACTAGAGCATTCTTTCCGAATATCCTCGATTGAGACTTCAAGCTGGGTGAGGGAGCTGGCTTGGTAAGTAAAGTGCTTGCTGTACACCGTCAACACCTGAGTTTGGATCCCTGGGGTCAGTCAGCCTAGCAAAGCAGGGAGCTTCAGTCTCGACGAGAGACCTTGTCTCAAAAAAATAAAGTGAAGAGTGACAGCAGACACTGTCTGACGTCAACCTCCAGCCTCCACACGTGCACATGCGTATAGCATCATGCACACACACACACACACACACACACACCTTCAAACCAAAAAGAGTAGTCTCCATCTGGAAGGTCATTGGTCACGTGATGAGAGAGTAAGTACCAGAGGAGCTTAGGTTGTCAGTACTTTCTTGGACCACCCACCATTCATTGCTCCAGAATTACATGGCTCCCCCAACCATGAGGAAACCATAAAAAAAAAAATGTAACCCTGCAGTCTGCTAAGAAGCATTAGTAGCTACCATGGTAGATATTCAATAAATGTTTATTTAAAATACAGAACGGTAGGAAGTCCCTTGCAAGAGAGAGTCATTAAATTCACATTTATACTCCAATGACAATTTCTTCCCCCTGGGATGAGAAAGTAATAAATAAAAACAAGAGCAAAGACTGACTTCTCTGTCACCCAGTTGGCACATCAGTTAGGGATTCTCACTGGCTCTTGTCCCTCGCCAAGAGCCCCGGGTCTAGAGGGAAGCAGCCTAGTTAGTGGCTTGAGATCCCTGGTGTTACATTCCCATTGGGGTCAGTGGTATGGCTGTGCATTGGGGCAATGACAGGACATCAGGCCTATTGAGACTAGCTCTGATCTCTTACAGAGTAGATTCCACATCAAATGGGCCTTGTCTCCCTTATCACCCTTCTCTGCCTAGCATTCATAGCCAGTCTGGTTCACCCTGGCTATTTCCTACACTGGGAGAATGCATAACTCTAGGTTGAAGCAATAACAAGCCTAGAGCCGGGCGTGGTGGCACACGCCTTTAATCCCAGCACTTGAGAGACAGAGGCAGGCGGATTTCTGAGTTCAAGGCCAGCCTGGTCTACAGAGTGAGTTCCAGGACAGCCAGGGCTACACAGAGAAACCCTATCTCGAAGAACCAAAAAAAAATTGATAATAATAATAATAAAATAACAAGCCTAGAGTATAAAAGTGAAGGCGACACTACCCAGTGTACGAGCATTTGAATCCCTGAAGGATGGCAGTGCCTTAAATGATGTGCTCTACCTGAAACCACCTAACACACAACCCTCTGAATGAAGGACCAGAAACCTATGTTTCCACCCTGGTGATGCATACCATGGCCTCAACCAAGTCCTGGCCCTGCTCCCACTGATGACTACCCAGTCCACCAGGCCTACTTCTACACACAAACCTCCACTCATGGCTCTTAGAATGAGTGTTCCTTTTCCTCCTTCGATCACTACTATCAAAAGCATCCAGGGCCCTTTTCATCTCCTCCAGATGGCCTCTGGTATCAGAAAGATAGCACGAAGTCCTTTCCTTCCACCCAAATAGAAATACCAAATTCTAACTCATACAGAATACTTGGGCTTATAAAGAATGAAAATGCTAGAATGACCATCCAGAGACTGCCCCACCTGGGGATCCATCCCATATACAATCACCAAACCAAGACACTATTGTGGATGCCAACAAGTGCTTGCTGACAGAAGCCTGTTATAGTTGTCTCCTGAGAGGCTCTGCCAGTGCCTGACAAATACAGAGGTGGATGCTCGCAGCCTACCATTGGACTGAGCACAGGGTTCCCAATGAAAGAGCTAGTGAAAGGACCCAAGGAGCTAAAGAGGTTTGCAGCCCTATAGGAGGAATAATATTATGGACTAACCAGTACCCCCAGAGCTCCCAGAGACTAAACCACCAACCAAAAGGTACACATGGTAGGACTCGTGGCTCCAGCTACATATGTAGCAGAGGATGGTCTAGTCAGTCATCAATGGGAGGAGAGGCCCTTGATCCTATAAAGGCTCTATGCCCCAGTGTAGGGGAATTCCAGAGCCAGGAATCAGGAGTGGGTGGACTGGTGAGCAGGGGGAGAGGGAAGGGGATAGGGGGTTTTCAGAGGGGAAACCAGGAAAGGGGATAACATTTGAAATATAAATAAAGAAAACATCTAATAAAAAAAGAATAAAAATGCTAAATCCAGGGCTGGTGAGATGGCTCAGCAGGTAAGAGCACCTGACTGCTCTTCCGAAGGTCCTGAGTTCAAATCCCAGCGACCACATGGTGGCTCACAACCATCCGTAATGAAATCTGGCACCCTCTTCTGGAGTGTCTGAAGATAGCTACAGTATACTTACATATAATAAATAAATAAATCTTTTTTAAAAAAAGCTAAATCCAAGCTCTCTCCTTTCAGAGGGATAAACAGCATACAAGCCCAGGCCTCCTGTCCAGATCGTTCCCTGTGCCAACCCATGCACATACTGCACAAGTCATATATTCTTCACCCACAACCAGGCTCAGAAGGAAGAAACGCCACCTGTAGACACTGGTCAGCACCCATGGACTCTCACAGCATTCACCACCTCCCCTTCCTTGGTGGAGGATTAAAGGCTGGTTGTCATCTTGTGTTCCCGACTGCTCTGTGGATTTCAGACATATTTAGACAGCTCCCTCAATCATATCAGCTCCTCGTGGAATCAATATGTCTCCACCTCACTATGCTCATTCTCTCTGACAGAGAGAGGAAGGTTGGTTTTCCAGACGATGTTGGTGAGACAGCATGGCCCTGAGGGATGCGGGTTTGAGGATGAGCTTTTTCTTTCTTCATGATGAAGGTTGTGACGGGTTAATCTCTGTAAGTAACACATCCCTCCTTCTTATCCAGCCTCTGCTGCAACAGGGACCACTGCCTCCATAGAATCCTCCGGTCTCCTCGTACGATTACCCCACCCCTTCTAAGCTCAGTATGGGAATCCCACTGCGGTTCATACAACCCACCAGACCCTCTCCCACGACCACATAACCTGATGAAGCCCAAACACACATCTCTTTCCATCCAGACGTCTGGAGAGAAGTTTTCTCAACAAAGAAAGGAATGATTCCTGGGTATCATCAAAGAAAAGCTTTAATTAGTAAAACTGGGGAAATGCCTGAACTAGTTAATTTATTCCACATCATTGTTATGTGCGAACAGGTGGTGGAGACCCCCTGAGTGACTGCTGCCACTTTCCCTGCTTAGACTATAAAGAAATGGATGAAAATGTACTTAGGAGGAAAACTCAGGTGGTTGCATGCGGTAATCGGCTGCTCTTTTGTTAGCGTGCTGCATTCTGAACATTATATCCAGCTTTGTTTATCCTACAAGAAAAGAGTGCTCAACTGAGTGGGGAGGGCAAGTAGTCTCTTCAGAAAGGCTCCGAGAGGCCTGGATGTAACTCCCACTCAGCTTTTTCTTCCTCAAGGGCTTCCTCTCCTTCCAAAGGTCCCTTTGGGTGGGGAGAACAAACTTTGGGCCACCTCAGTTAGGCAGTATTTCAAGTCTGCCCCCTTGTCCAGCCCCACAGCTATCCTAGCCACCCATCAGTATTGTCCCCAGGATTACCATAACAACCACCTACCATCTTCTGCTTCTAGTTTTCATCATCAGCCTGGACCATCTGTAAAGAAAGATCTTTCCTGTAAAGAAAAATCTGTCAGGCCAAAGAGATGGCTCAGTGGGTCAAGACTCCTGCCACCAAACCTGATGACCTGGGTTCAATCTCCTGCAAAAGACATATGTGGTGGAAGAGGTCAGACTCTGACATGAGTCAGTTCTGACCCTGTAAAAAAATGTACACACACATGCAAAACACGCATATGCACACACACGTACACGCACACAGACGTGTACACAAAATAATGTGCTTTAAAAATTAAAAAAAAAAGCAAATCTACCAATATGAAACAATAAATAAATGAAGATGGGATTCTTCCCCTCCACACCTTGCTGCCTAAGCAGCACTGCCAAGAGCAAGCTTAGATGTGTTAACCTTCCGTGGATCCTCACGGCTGCCATAGCCTGGTGCACGCTCACCTACTCTTCATTCACTAAGCAGGTGTTTTTGGTGTTTCACCAAGCACTGTTCCAGACACATTATAGGAACAGTCAAGGCAAAGTCTGCCCTAGAAGACTCATTATCTAGCTTGGGTAAACTGGCCATTCACGTACATTCTCCAGTGTTCAAAAAGAAGGTGCCCTTTCTGCCACAAAGGTTCATCTCTTGCTCCTTCTTTTAACCTTGCCTCATAAACCAGCGATTCATTTTTGTCCTTGAGTATCTCCAGAATAAGCCACAGGACCTCGCTCCTACTGTTCCCTATTCCCGAATGCCTTTCTCCCTTTGACTATCTGAATCTATCATATTTATTGATGAAATACAATGTGTACAATAGGCATTAGTGTAAATCAGAATATACAGTGGTGAACAAAACCAGACACAAGATCTCCTGCTGTAAAAGCTGTACCCACACTGTGAAAGTCCTAACTGAAAGAGTGCTAAAAAGAGAGATGCGAGATGCTAATGAAAGCCTGGGCCACTGGCATGATCAAGTCTGAAGATACAGGGAAGACGTCCTCAAGGAAACCAAGAAGAGAGGGTCTGGGATGGTAGAGCATGCTCTAGGCAAAGGCCGCCGTCAAATCCCTGTGGCTAGAGAGAGTGGAGACTGCAAAGAACTGAAAGAACATAGGGTTAAGGAGAGAGGAGATGGTACACATAGAGGCTGGAGGAGCACATGAGATGGACCAAGCAAAGCTACAGACCCATGCCAAATATCTGTCTTTGTCTCCTGAGCACTTCTTCTTTTTTTTTTTTTTTTTTTTTTTTTTTTTTTTTTTCGTCGTCGTCATCATC
>NC_034599.1:44228007-44230611 GCF_900095145.1 Mus pahari | reverse complement strand
CACCTGCCTCCGCCTCCCGAGTGCTGGGATTAAAGTCGTGCGCCACCACGCCCGGCACTCCTGAGCACTTCTAATAAGCTACATGATCAGCCTGCCTCCATCCCTTAAGACCAAATTAAATGTTTCTCAATGTCTCAGGACTGTGGTACACTGGTGGAGCATCCTCTGGTACTCGGGGAAATTAATGTGTATCTGGATCCTGAGCCAACGGTAGATTTTTTTTCAAGAGTGGAGTCCTATTCGTTTCATCGTGGTAATCTCAGCACATAATCCTAGCCAAGTATGCAGTGAGAGTATGTCACGTCAATCAATCAGCATACACAGTCAAGATAATCTGTTATGTTTCCTCCCACCTCAATAAACTCAATCTAGAGGCTGGAGAGATGGCTTAGTGGCTAAACGGTTGCTCTTCCAGAGGACCTACATTCAACCCCCAGGTCTCTCATGGCAGCTCACAACTTGCCTGTAACTCCTGTTCCAGAAGCCTGACACCCTCACACAGACATACGTGCAGGCAAAACACCGCTGCACATAAAATAAAGATAAATAAAATTTTAAAAATTAAAAATAAAACTCAATCTAGTAGCTCCCTTACAAACATGCTTATCTCCTAGGTGACCTTGTCAAGTGGGAAATCAGTATTAATCATCACCTCACCTTCGGCCTCCTAAACCATCCCCCTTGCCGCCCTTCTCTCTTCTACGCCACCATCCTCCAGGCAGACACCAGGGTTTCTTCCTAAACCAAGTTTAGTCCTGACCACTCTGCTTCTCATCTGAACTTTCTCTGTCTCCCCTTTGCTATCGGCACACACTTTAAATGCTTCAGGCTAGCCATCCAATGAACTTCATGATCCAATCCCAGGCCAATCCTTTTGGGTTTGTGTCTCACCGTATTCTGTCTTCCCTGTACCCTATATCCTAAAGACCAGACCCCAGAATAGTCAGGTAGATGGTGCACCCCCCACGCCTGACCTGCGTTTAGTCTGTGCTCTCCCTTTGCACAGTCCTTCCCTCACATTTGTCTTAAACTGGTGCTTCAAGATGTGGTTCAACTCTCGACACATCGCACACTGCACTTGTAATGCCCCAAATCCAGAATTGGTGGCTTTTGTTTGTATGTAGATATTCATCCACGGCAGTAATGACACATCACAGTCTTCAACTGAGGGAAAAATTAGCCCCTTCCATCCTCCTGTGCCAGCCACCCCACCGCAGCAACAAGAGAAGGAATGTCAGAACGGCTCTCTTCTCCCTACGCAGGACCAGAAGCAGCCAGAGCACAAGGCTGTCCTTATTGAAATACCCAGACAAAAGAAAAAAACAACAACAACAAAAAGACCCAAGCTGTATTCTAGGAAATAGTTTCAAAGCCTACAAAGAACTATTCATGGTCTCTGGACTATTTCTCAGGCTCCAAGATAAAATATGAAGTTTATAATTTGCATACTACAAATTAAAATGCCTTCCTCATACCTGCTCATTTTGTAAAGCAGTTTGTTTAAAAGCCATTTGTAGAAGAAAGAAAGGGAAGGGAGAAATGCTATAATTGTATTCAAAAATTTAAAATCTCAAAAATTAAAAAAAAAAAAAAGGATAGGAAAGGAAAGGGGAAAAGACATTTGCTTTGAAAATCATTCAGGTCTCCATGTGAAGACATGCAAAATACACTCAGCTGGAGATGGACTGAGAGAGCAGCTCCCTCCCCACAGAGGGAGGTGGTGGCGCCAGTATCAGACACGTGGAACATTTTCCATCTACTTTCATTAAGACCCAAAGTAGCAAAAAAATATTAATCACGTGGTTAATTAAAAGCAACTTCCGTAACGTCTGCTCTGGGTCAGTAACGCGGTCTAAAACTTTCCATCACTGCTCAGGGACTGACGTGAGTGTGAAACTCCTGTGACTTAGGAAAAATAAGTCACTGCTCATGGGCCACCTTCTCTGAGACCCCACATCTTTGCTTTACTCCCCAAGACTCGTTTCCATCAATCATGCCAATATAATACAGTGTGTGTGTGTGTGTGTGTGTGTGTGTGTGTGTGTGTGTGTGTGTGTGATGCAACACCGGTAAGATCCTAGTCTCCTCTGTGTTCTATTAGCCCTTGTAGAGACAGGTCCCTTAAACTTTTGTCAGTGTTCAGAACAATCCCAAAGGATGGAGACAGAGCTCCATCTGTTGACCTGAGTTCAATCCCTAGGTTCCACATTTTAAAAAATAAAAGTAAATTTAAAAGCTGTGTGAGATGGGAAATGCTTGGAACCCCAGAGCCGGAGATGCAGATAAGTGAATCTCTGGAGCTCACTGGCCAGCCAGACGAACCTACTTGTCAGGTCCCAGGACAATGAGAGGCCGTCTCAAAAGGGGACCTGAGGATCACCACAACTCGGGGTTGCCACCTGCTAACTACAATCATGCTAACATTCAAGTACTCACACCACACATACAGACACACACACATGCACACACACACACACACACACACACAGAGAGAGACACACACACACACACAGACACACAGACACACACGCACACACACACAGACACACACACAGACACACACACACGTACACACACACACACACACAGACACACACACACGCA
>NC_034599.1:44219928-44227947 GCF_900095145.1 Mus pahari | reverse complement strand
ACACACACACACAGACACACACGCACACACACACACTAAGCCGTCCTGAGAAGGAAGCAGAGCCAGACTTTCTTTCTCCATTTGCTGAGCACACTGAGAGTACAGAGACTAAATGATTTGCCCAAGTTCACACTTAGCAGTCAAGGACACGTGTAACTGTGAAGCCTGGTGTTCTGAGTGCAAATCCAGGGAGCTCTCTCTAGGACAAGTAACGGCTTAGAAGTCGTGCTCACCTGAACCAGTTGAGAGGAAAAACCCAACCAACGGAACATGGAGGCTTTGTAGTGTAGGAGTTTTAGAGACCTTTTGCAATGTAAGAGCGCTAAACTGATGTGTGGAGAGGAGCCAGAAACTGCAGGGCTTCCCTTGTAATCTAGGCCCTTTACTTTCAAAATACACAACACTCAGGACAGAGACTCCCAAACGCTCCTTCAGGCTCGCTCCCTGTTGTCTGGTTATGGAGCAGCTGTCCCGGCAACTCAGCTAATTAAATTAGAGTCCGCTGAATGCTCTATTGACCTGGAGCTCACTCCAGTGAGCAGGCCTGCTTTGAAGGTGATGGTAGCCACAGCTGCTCACTAACAGATCGAATACAATGGACAGGCGATGAGGGGCAGTAGGAAAAGTGAGGCACGTGAGCAGTGCTGTCTAAAGCACGGCAGTGTGAGCTGCAGATCTGAGGCATTGGGAGCGGAACTGTGCCCCCACCCCTTAACCGCGGCATGCTCACCAAGTCCCTTGCCTACATTTGCCCTGGCGTAGTGGAAGTCCTCACTCCCTCAAAATGGGACCTTATTTGGAGCTGAGATCTTTGCAGAAGTAATCGAAGTTTTGAAAAAGGACTCTAAGCCAATGAGACTTCTAAGTACAGGACATCTGGACAGGTGGGGTGACTATGGCACAAGTTTTTAATCCAGTCCTTGGAAGACAGAGTCAGGCAGCTTCGTGCAAGGTCCAGGCCAGCAAAGCCTACACAGTGAGAGAGAAGACTATGTGAAGATACAGGGACAAGGCCATCTATGAGCCTTTGGTAAGAGTCAAACTTGTGAACATCTTAACTTTGAACTTGCAGCTTCTGGAACTATGGGCATTGTAACTGGTCAAATAAAGGCGAGAGCCTGTGACTGGGCAGTGGGAGCTGGAGGTCTTAGAAAGTGGAGGAAGGGAAGGGAAGACGGAGGAAGAGGTGGAAGGAAGATGGAGCAGAACCACATGGCCTGGAGAAGCTGCAAGTAGCAAGGGATCTCAGAGTTGGGGAATAGAGTAGTGTAGTGGTAGATCTGCCCAATCTAGGCATACAGCTTATAAATATAATAACTGGGTTGTGTGTTTTTTACACGGGCTTATTGGTGCTGGAGATTTACTGCAACAGGGGTTGGGGGTAGTAGAGTGGAGTGTGTGTGTGTGTGTGTGTGTGTGTGTGTGTGTGTGTGTGTTTGAGACAAGAGTCTCACTATGTAGACTTGGTTGTCCTGGAACTTGCATGAAGATGCCTGCCTCTGTCTCCCAAGTAGTGGATTAAAAATTTGTGCAAGTCACCCCAGCTTTCATTTCCTTTTCTGTTTTTAAGTTGTCCAGTCTGTGGTATTCCATTACTATTTAATTATTAAGCCTATTAAGCTCATATATCTGGAGACATGAAAAGGAGAGAAGACCTCTTTGTGAGGCAGACTCTTCCAGAACACCACCACCACCACAAGCATCAGTTATAGAAGCAAACATGTCTGGATTGGGAACTTGATATCAAATGGCCTTCTGTGAGTCTTCCATCAAAACACTCTACCTCTCTGTGCTATGGACTCTCATCAGTAAGACATAATTGGCAATAGCTACCTCACAGGGATGTTCTTAGGACTAATGAATACAGTCTTTACTCATGCAGATCTGGATCTCCCATGATCCTTTAGCATGCAGGTTCAGGGTCCACTGCAAATTCGGATGCATTAGTCCTTTTTGTAAATTAACTATCAAATGTTCCGAGGCCAACGCAGCCTCCCCACTATGGGATTTTGTCACCATGGGATTTTGTTCACCACATGGATGCTTCTGCTCTGGGTCCTGTCTGCCACGCTGAACTTATCCCACTTTGCTACTTGGCTCAGACAGAAATCACTCTCCTTCATTTGTCCTGCCAGACCAGGCCCAAGGAGAAGGGTGCTCACTGCTGCATGGCCCTACCTCCCATTACCCACCTGCTCACTCTGACATGACCACATGGATGCTACCAAAACCCTGCTAATAACTTTGCAATGTTTTTGCCTTATTTAAAATAAAATGCTTATTCCTTAAAATAACAACAACAACAACAAATAACTGGGGGGGGGGCACTAACTGTAAAACCCAAGTCATATAACACAGCCCTATTTACAGAGAAACACGGCAAATCAGTTGTTTTCATTACCTTCCTATTCCATCTAAGCTACCCTGACAAAGCTGAACACAGTAGCATATGCTTATACCCCATCACTTGGGAGTCTGAGGCAGGAGCATTGACACAAGACTGAGGCCAGCCTGAGCTACATAGCAAGGCTCTGTTTTTAAAAGACCAAGGAAAAGGAAACACCTGACCTTACAAAACATAATATAGTAAAAATAGTAGTGTTGTTGCAGATGGGAGCCAACAGTGAATTCTACAAAAGGCCATTAGTATGCAAAAATCGTAAGAGTGGCCTCGGACATGTAAAAACCAGCACTGGGAGGATAAAAGTCTAGACTATGCCCAAGCTTATTACTTTAAAAACTATTTCTATTAAGGGGATGTATGTTAAAGATCAGTGAAAGAAGAAGAAACAGGTCCCGGCTATGCGTAGAGTTGATGTGATATTTTTAAAATATCAGGCATTGGCAATTCAGCTACTATTTTGCTTCCACATTCCCTATCAAAGAGAATTATCTTCAACCTGGAAATGACAGAACAAACGCGGTTAAAAGGAATACAAAGTCTAAGATCGTTGAAAAGATAGGAAAAGGAAACTTGAGTTTTAAATGAGTTCATGATTCTAGACCCAAGTGAATTTTATCTCCTGGGACTTACAAATAACAGAAGCTGCAGATGTAATCCAAAAACCATTACATAGTCCTTGAGATGAGTGAGTGCCCTAATTTTCAGAGTTTGATAAAAGATGTACTATGACTTCAGTCCAAGGCAATTGAAGTCAATTTTATAAAAGAGCAGATTACAAAGTAGTTGGTGCCAGGTGTGGTGGCATATGAAGGCAAAGCCAGGGCATCTGTGAGTTCTAGGCCAGCTAGGCTTAGACAATGAGACCCAGTCTCAAAACACAGTAAGCACAGGTTCTAAGCTTTTTGTTTGACTATTTGTTTTTGGTTTTTTGGAGACAGGGTCCCTCTGTGTAGCCCTTGCTGTCTTGGAACTCACTCTGTAGACTAGGCTAGCCCCAAATTCAGAAATCTGCCTGCCTCTGCTTCTGGGATGTTGGGATTAAAGGCGTGCACCACCACCACCCAGCTCTCATCTTTTAAACAATACAGATACGGATATAGTAGTCTAAAGAGACTATACTAAGCAATGGAATGGTAATAAAATGCAATTTGTAACAAAGTCAGTGACATATTTGATGTTATCCATATTGTTAATATACAGCACTGTAATCAAGGCTTCCCTGCCAATGAAAAATGCCAGTAAGCATTCAAAGCAACTTTCATAAAGCAGAGGACGGAAGGGGAAACTGGAACTAAGTAGGGGCACTCCTTTTGCCAATGTGCCATCCAGACCCACTTTTGGAACGCCATTGCTTCGTCTTAAATCAAATACCAGATTCCAGAAGCACTGTCATGGCTGGGCAGCCATGTTTTCTGGGTATCCCAGTGAAGTCTGTGTTTCAAAGACAAGTTCTCACCTGTAACTCAGTAAGACTGTTTTTCTTTCCTTTTCTAAAGATTTATGTATGTGAGTACAGTAGCTGTACAGATGGTTGTGAGCCTTCATGTGGTTGTTGGGAATTGAATTTTTAGGACCTCTGCTCGCTCCAGTCAGCCCTGCTCACTCTGGTCAACTCCACTCATTCAGGCCCAAAGATTTTATTATTATACATAAGTACACTGTAGCTGACTTCAGACACACCAGAAGAGGGCATCAGATCTCATTACGGGTGGTTGTGAGCCACCATGTGGTTGGTGGGATTTGAACTCAGGACCTTAGGAAGAGCAGTCAGTGCTCTTACCTGCTGAGCCATTTCACCAGTCACTCTTTTCTTCTTTTCTGAAACCATGGGATTAGTTTAGCTGAAGTAAACAGCTAAAGAAGCCAGGGTGAGAGCCAGATGTCAAGTGCTTTCAGGGTTAACAGCCAGGGTGAAGTGAGGTAGACAGAGAGAGAGCCAGGAAAACTTGAGGAAAGAGGGTACGGGCAGTCACAGGGACTGTGGTGAGCAAAATGAGAAAGCCTCACAGGAAACAAAACTTGCAGATGGAATGAGCCCTGTGGCATTTGCTTCTGTGTTCCAGTGTTTGCAAGGGTAGAGGAAGAAAGGAACATTACAGATGGCAGAGGGCTGGGCATGAGGTAACTGTTGAAGTTAGGTGACTGACGAACAGAGGTTCATCATGATATTTTTAGTGTATTTCTTTAAGTTTCTTGGAAGCCATTAGACATGAGACTAAAAAAGAAAACCATTCAAATGCCTACAATGGCCAATGGCCCTCTATACCCATCTTGTCCATCTTCTGCTACCTCTGTCCACCCTACTGTTCCTTCTCTGCTGTCCTGAGTTCTTCCCCTCTCAGTAGCAGCACCTAAATATGCACCGGGCTCAGTTACCTCCAAGGCAGGGCAGAATCTCTATCCACTGTAGAACTGAGACTGGCCCTCACGGTCCTGCATGCATTGGCATTGGCTTCTGCAGCACCATCTTTAAGCATCCAGTGTAGAACTGAGACTGGCCCTCACGGTCCTGCATGCATTGGCATTGGCTTCTGCAGTACCATCTTTAAGCATCCAGTGTAGAGCAAGACTGACCCTTACGGTCCTGCACGCATTGGCACTGGCATCTCCTGCAACACCTTCTTTAAGCATCCTGATTTACTTCTATCTTTTCCAGAATTTGAATTACCAGAGGGCAGGACAGTTTTGTTCTGGAGTTTTGTGTGGCACTTACAATATCTGCTACCTAGTAAACACAAAAAGTTGGGTCCATCGTGTGCAAAAGTACATGCCACTAGCTTTGGTGCCAATCTCTTCAATAGTGGGTGTAGCAAAGACCTTACTACCCACTCTTGCCCTAAACAAACTAGGATGCCTGATTTCTGAAGGAGTGAAATGCTCAGAAATGCATCAGTTACTGCTCTTTTCCTACGCTAGGTAGACTTCAGAACGTGATTACAGATAGCCAGTGTGATTTCTGATTATCCTAACTTGTGATTTCACGAAATTCATAACCAAACTTCTCCCAGTAAAAGAATTGATCCAAATCATAATCCTAAATTTCCTCAAAACTAGGGCTTTATCTTTTTTTTTAATTTTAAATATTTGGACAAAATGGCAACAAATATTCACAACCAGATTGGTGATTGGGAAAAAGCCAAGGCAGAAATCACATAACTTTGCACCAATGTACAGCAGACTTCCTCCCCAGGTTTCCAGCTACCTCCGGGCACCCCTATGCACACTTTCATTTATCCATGGCACAAAGTCAACCATACAGCTTAGACAAACTATATATTTCAGATTATTTTTATGATCACAAAAGTATTTTGTATTTGTGTGTGTTTCAGTACTTCCAAAGGCAGGGGAAAAACTTGGGAACTCCAAAATAGAATACCCATCCTAAAAAAAAAAATCCTCAATTAGTAAGTATTTGCAAGCATGGGAAGGGAATTATAGATATCATCTTCAATAATATCAGTAACCAAAATCTGTTTGATTTACTCACAAATGAGCTAATAATTTATAGTGTAAGTGCTGTTCAGAGTCTAGATGACCTTTCTAGAGCTGACCAAGGCCAAAATGTTACTTCAGGAGAAAGCAGACAGTTCATTAGCTTCCCTTTCCCCACTTCACTGGGAGCCTTGTGATGTTCAGGCCTGAGGAAACAGTGCCATCTGGAGGGTCTCCATTTCAGAGACCGCCGGTTCAGCTAGAATCCAGGATCTGTGGAACCAGCTCACTGATTTAGGCTATTTGCACTTACCTTTTGAACAACTTCCTGTTTGTGATGATTTGGGGAAATCTTTCAAGGATTTCATTTCTCAAGGTCTGTTGTTCTTAAAAAACAGGGTCTTTCCACTTGGTTGGACACAGATCCTCTCAACGAATGCTTCTCAGCCCCCTTACTGCCCCAATGGATACACTCTCTAAGAGTTTCTCCACCCAGGCCAAGTGATATTCCCAATCCCAACACGTATCTTCCAAGACTGAGTATGAGCCCCTAGACCAGAGTTCCCATGTGTCCAATCAGATGATTCATCTCTAAGCAAACTAGAAACACCTACCAATGTCACTGGCCAGTGCGGCTGAGTGCCTGCACTGTCCTGGCTTACAGACTGCTCACTTCGGGGGAAGTCGTCCCCCAAGGCTCAGCTTATGCAACCCAGAAACTACAGATGAGGTTTTATATTTAACTGAGAAAGGAATGAGGAGACTGGGTCCTCCAAACTGTTGTCTCTGTCAAACAACAGGAACAGCCTCTATGAGCAAAAGCAATCTGTTCTGTCATGGTCCTGCATGAACAAATGTTCTGTAATGGTCCTGCAATGTATCGATTTCAGCTCCCTCCCTTAGCTCATTCTTTCAATTACTGAGAAAAGAATGCCACCTCAAATTGTGAATTCTCAGCGACAGTACTTTCCCCACCTGTGCAAACAGCCCCTTTCTTCTTCTCTCTTAAATAAGCCCACTTCTTTGTTCTCAAACACAACTAACAACAAACTACCACAGCTGGCTCAGACCACTCTCTCTCCTCTCATAGGAGACCATGCACAGTACAGATTGTCGTTAGCTCAAATGAATGCTGAAGAAATGAATGCTGAAGAAAATACTTTTTTTTTTTTTTAAGTTTTAGCTCTATGATCAGAAGGACTAAGCAAACAGAATGATTTGATTAAAAGGAATGAATCAGAACTAAGAAGGAAAGGGTAAAGACAGAGACTACGAAAGACTGGAGGAAACCAGGTTTCCTGGAGGCCAGGGATTGGGACATGGCAGACCGAAGCTGCAGGCTGGCATACTGCAACCCCTCAGAGAGTCCCTGCCTGGAAGCACATGAAGCTAAGCCTGCCTGGCTTCCATTTTGCAAGGGACAGGACGGACACAAACCAGAGCACTCGCTGGGATAATGTATCGTGGGATGCACCACCAACGATCACCAAGATCTCAACACACAAAGCTGGGCTGAGGGCTGGAGAGATGGCTCAGCAGTTAAGAACACTGGCTGCTCTTCCAGAGTTCCTGAGTTCGATTTCCAGCAACCACATGGTGGCTCATGATCATCTATAGAGAAATCTGATGCCCTCTTCTGGCATGTAGGTGCTTACACAGACAGAGCACTCCTATATTTAAAAAAAAAAAAAAAAAAGAATACATAATGAATAATTTTTTAAAAACTCAACACAAAGTTAAGCTGAAAACCTGTGTTGGGTCTGGGGAGATTGCTCCACGGGTAAAGCACTTGTGCCAAGTGTGGAGAAAGGAGGATGCATGCGCACCACCCACATAAATGCCATGCCAAGCCACTGAGGTGACCTGCCCCTAATCACGGCACTCAGCCGACAAGTCGGGATCTTCAGAATGAGCCGACTAGACAAACAAGCAAGCTCTGCCTCAAAACACAGGGCAGAGAGCAAAGGAGAGAGCCTAGGAGCGGCCTCCGACCTCCACACACAAACTGCACACATACACAGGCAAAGAAAAATCACCTATGTGCACCAACTGAAGGACTAGACTACACAGCCTGGTGTTAGATTTCACCCATGTAACATTCCAAAGGGATTCTGGCAATATAGAACCTTTGACATTTGAAGGATTTTTTTGTTGTTGTTGTTTTGTTTTTTTTTGAGACAGGG
>NC_034599.1:44218762-44219917 GCF_900095145.1 Mus pahari | reverse complement strand
GGGATGACATTTGAAGGAAATACTGGTACTTCAGAATAGGGGACAGGGAGAGAGGGATCCTTCCAAGAGAATAGAATTTAGTCACAATAGCAAAACATGCCGAAAATCTCTCAGCAATACTAGGCAGGCTTCTGAGTAGAGGCCATGTGCAGTCACGGAGGGACATGCTTGTACGTGGGAAGCCAAGGGAGGACGGCGAGCACAAAGTCAGCCTCAACTACAGAGCCAGAGCCTAGCTCAAAGAAAGGGCACGTCGGTGAGACCTCAGTGAGGGATGGACACAGACGTCAGTAAAAGAAAAAAGCAGGGAAGAAAACTGGGTCTGGGGGCTGGAGAGGTGGCTCAGTGGTTAAGAGCACTGACTGCTCTTCCAGAGGTCCTGAGTTCAATTCCCAGCACCCACATGGTGGCTCACAACCATCTGTAATGGGATGCAATGCCCTCTTCTGGTGTGTCTGAAAACAGTGACAGTGTACTCACATACATAAAATAAACCAATCTTAGGGGCTGGTGAGATGGCTCAGCAGTTAAGAACACTGGCTGCTCTTCCAGAGTTCCTGAGTTCGATTTCCAGCAACCACATGGTGGCTCATGATCATCTATAGAGAAATCTGATGCCCTCTTCTGGCATGTAGGTGCTTACACAGACAGAGCACTCCTATATTTAAAAAAAAAAAAAAAAAAAAGAATACATAATGAATAATTTTTTAAAAACTCAACACAAAGTTAAGCTGAAAACCTGTGTTGGGTCTGGGGAGATTGCTCCACGGGTAAAGCACTTGTGCCAAGTGTGGAGAAAGGAGGATGCATGCGCACCACCCACATAAATGCCATGCCAAGCCACTGAGGTGACCTGCCCCTAATCACGGCACTCAGCCGACAAGTCGGGATCTTCAGAATGAGCCGACTAGACAAACAAGCAAGCTCTGCCTCAAAACACAGGGCAGAGAGCAAAGGAGAGAGCCTAGGAGCGGCCTCCGACCTCCACACACAAACTGCACACATACACAGGCAAAGAAAAATCACCTATGTGCACCAACTGAAGGACTAGACTACACAGCCTGGTGTTAGATTTCACCCATGTAACATTCCAAAGGGATTCTGGCAATATAGAACCTTTGACATTTGAAGGATTTTTTTGTTGTTGTTGTTTTG
>NC_034599.1:44215135-44218751 GCF_900095145.1 Mus pahari | reverse complement strand
GATTTCTGAGTTCAAGGCCAGCCTGGTCTACAAAGTGAGTTCCAGGACAGCCAAGGCTATACAGAGAAACCCTGTCTCGAAAAACCAAAAATAAAAGAGGAAAACTGGGTTTTGATCTCTTTTGCCTTAGCACATGTTAGTAAAGACACCCACTCTCAACTCTGAAAGGCATTATTTACTGGAAAGAAATATTATGAGAGGTTTCTGTAATTCTTGTAAGACCAAGTAATGTGCCCTTAATATCTACCCCCCTCAAAAAAAATGTATTTTACAAATTCTGAACCCTAACTTTGAAATGTCCAAAGCCAGGGTCTAAAATTATAATGTATACAACTCTCAAGAGGGCCTGGGGGCAAACCACACTGCGGAACAGACTCATACTTGACAAGGGACAGCAGCGACAGTCAATGAGCCCACCAGTGCTTTGCTTAAATTGATCATCTTAATGTCCAGTTCAGAAAACCTTCGTCCGGACAAGGATGTCCTTATGTGAAGTTTCGCTTCCATGATATATCGTTTGGTTCACCAAAACCAACGAGTAATTCTGAGACATTTTGAAGGAAATAATTACACCAAAGGAGGAGCCCAGAGTCAGGAGAGGCTTTCTCCAAGGAGGAACTATTTAATCTTAGCAAGGGCAGCCGCTCTTCTTTCTGTGTTCTGGAACAAGGCACGGATTAAAGCTTTGACTTCGCTGGAAGGGAAGGCAGTTGCCAGGGGCCCTTTTCCATCTGCCCACCTGCAAAACAAGACAGGTCCTATTTCCTATTATGTCTGAGAGAAGCCAGGCCTTAAATTGTCTTATTTGATCCAAACCCTTAAGTGGAATTAAATAAATCCTCTAAGGCCCATTCTTCTTTAGCTATTGCTGCTCATGGCTGTATCTGGAACCAGCACAGCCGGAGGGTAGAGGCAGGGGAGAGCCGGCTCCGGTTAAGAGCACTGAGCACTAGCTGCTCTTTCGGAGAACCGGGATTCAGTCCCCAGAACCTACATGGAAGCTCACAACCACCTGGAATCCCAGTCCCGAGGGGATCAGACAGACTTTTCTGGTGTCTGTGGGCACCAGGCACACATGTGGTACACAGACATACATGCACACAAAGTTCCCACACACATAAAATAAGTAAATCTAAGAAAGAAAGAAAGAAAGAAAGAAAGAAAGAAAGAAAGAAAGAAAGAAAGAAAGAAAGAAAGAAAGAAAGAAAGAAAGACAAAAAACCAGAGCCACAAATGATGACTCATACCTGCAATTCAAGCACTTGGAAGGCAGAAATAGGAGGATTGTTTGAAGTTCCAGGCCAGCCTGGTGTCCACACTCCCAGACTGCAGTATATAGTAAGACCTTATGTGGAAACACAAACGGTCCTTCAGAGGGGCTGCTTAGGCTCCTACACCAGGGGTCCTCAACCTTCCTCCTGTGCGGATCCCCACCCACAAAACTGTTAGCTGCTACTCTCATAACTGTAATTTTGCTACTGTTATGAATCATAATGTAAATGTCTGACATGCGGCCCTGTGAAAGGGTTGGTGAAGCCCCCAAAGAGTTTTGACCCTCAGGTTGAGAACCGTCATCCTAACTATTGCACTCCCTGCAGAAAAAGAGCTGGTCATTCAAAACACAGCTTCCCACTAAATACTTAAGATTTAACAATCACTCTTTTTTTTCATTAATTTATTTATTCACTTTACATCCTGACCCCAGTCCCCCTCCAGTCCTACACTCACATTTCCCCCCATTCGCTGTCTCCTTCCCAGAGAAGGGGTTGCCCCCTTTTTAATTCAACTGCAGTGCTGGGGGGGATCTCATCATTCTTAGAATGCATCATCTAGGTATAAGAAGGATGAACTTCTAATTTAAAATCACTAGAACATCTATACTGCACGCCAAAACCACATTTTCCATCAAATCAGTAAGAATGAAAATCCTTTTGTCATTAAATATGAGAAAGTGCTCATGAGATCTGCCCTATGAAAGACTACTAAAAGGCCTCAACCTCTGCAATGAAACATGAAATTCTTGCCTGAATAATTTTAAGAAACAGAGGGGCCAGAGATGTGGCTCAGTAGTAGAAGGCTTGCCTAGCATGCACAAGACTGTGGGTTCAATAACCTGAGAGAGAGACAGACAGAGACAGAGACAGAGAGAGACAGAGACACACGTGCAGAGGGCGGAAGGGGCAACTGCCACCAGTGGTCCCTGCCCTCTTTCTTGACCATGTATGAAATGGGCCTCCATAGAAAACACATACGCACCGATCTCCAATTTCTTGCAAGTTAGCTTGTAGCATTATCATGAGTTCTTTGAAAGGCATCCATTTGGACACATAGATGGGAACCTCTTCTTGGTATTTCTTGTTTTTGTTTTCATCAGACAGAGGTGCAAACACTTGTGGCCCTTCATCCATGACTGTTTTGCACAGGGAATACAATCTATCACCATCTTCAGTCGAGATGTCCTAGTTTAGCACAAAGGGAACATAACAGAATAGAACTGAGCCAAAGGGCAGGGCAGATCAGATGTTTTCCCAGTAATGTAGCACATCTTACTAGTCACTAGATTCAATCAGCTCTCTGGAACCCCTCCTGATGCTGGAATGATATAAGCTGTGTGTCAGCCAATGGCCAGCACAGGCTCTGCACAGGAGCCTGTGTCCCCAATACAGTGTGCTACACTCTGTCCTATGAAGGACAGTGCTACCACAAATAAGGGTTGATTGACCTATGCCTTGAAGGATCAGCTAGCTACATCCAGGCAATTTTCCTCATAGTATCACCTACAGTCCACTCAGTTGCACAGTGTGTTGGCAAAGTGGTACCTGCACAGACTGTGTTCACACTGCTAAATTAAATTACTTAGTTCATCTGCAGAACAAATGACTTCATACTAAGTAATATGCCTTGGGACCACTGCCCAGTTTCCAATGTTCCATTCCTAATTTAGATGCTAGACGAAGAAGTCCCACAACCCTACTTTCTTATCTAGGAATAAAAGAGATGAACAAGTGCCCAGCAAAACAGAATTTAAATAAGCTTGGAACCAACCAACCAAACCAACAGCATGAGGAAGACACAAAATGACCAATCTCCTGTACCATTTATGCCCATTAAAATAAGGCTGCAACATCACTTTCTTAATAAAGTCAAGGGGTAAAAAACCAAACAACCCAATCAAAAAATGGGGTATAGAACTGAGAATTCACTACTGAGGAATCTCGAATGGCTGATAAACACCTAAAAAAAAAAAATGTTCAAAGTCCTTAGTGATCAAAGAAATGCAAATCAAAGACCCTGAGATTCCACCTTACACCAGTCAGAATGGCTAAGATCAAAACCTCAGGTGATAACACATGTTGGGGAGAATGTGGAGAAAGAGAAACACTCCTTCATTGTTGGTGGGATTGCAAACTAGTACAACCACTCTGGAAATCAATCTGGAAGTTCCTCGGAAAATTGGAAATAGATCTACCTGAAGACCCAGCTATACCACTCTTGGGAATATACCCAAAAGATGCCCCACCATGCCACAGGGGCACGTGTTTCACCATGTTCATAGCGGCCTTATTTGTGATAGCCAGAAGCTGGAAACAACCCAGATGTCCCATGACAGAAGAAT
>NC_034599.1:44213310-44214585 GCF_900095145.1 Mus pahari | reverse complement strand
AAAAAAAAAAAAAAGAAGAAGAAGAAGAAGAAGAAGAAGAAGAAGAAGAAGAAGAAGAAGAAGAAGAAGAAGAAGAAGAAGAAGAAAAGAAAAAACCCATACAGAATACACAAGATACAGTCCACAGAATTCAAAAGGCTCAACGAGCTGAAGGGCCCAAGTGAGGACGCCTCAGTCCCACTTAGGAGAGAGAAGAAAGCAATCACAAGTGGGGAGGAAGGGAGGGACTTGGGAGGGAAAGTGGACAGGTTTGGGGGCAGTGGTGGGTAGAGGGGAACCTGATCTGGTATTGGTTGAGGGAAAAGGACTGAAGCCCTGAGGGCCAGCAGAAAGAATGGAAACAGGCAACCTCAAGAAATAGGAGATTGGGGGACACCCCCCCCCCAGAATGCACCAGAGACCTGGGAGGTGAGAGACTCCCAGGAATCATAGGGAGGGACCTTTGATGAAATGCCCGACAGTAGGGAGAGGGAACTTATAGAGCCCACCTCCAGCAGGAAGACAGGACATCAAGTGAGGGATGGGGTTGCCATCCCACAGTCACACCTCTGACCCATAATGGTTTGTGTCTGAAAGAATTACAGGGATGGAAATGGAGAGGAACCTGAGGAAAAGAAGGTCCAGCAACAGGCCCAAAGTGGGATCCAGCTCAAGGGGAGGTCCCAAGGCCTGACACCATTACTAAGGCTATGGAGTGCTCACAAAAAGGGACCTAGCATGTCTGCCCTCCCAAATATCCAACAAGTAGCTGAAAGAATCAGATGCAGTTATTTGCACCCAACCAATGGACAGAAGCAGCTGACCCTGTTGTTGAATTAGGGAAGGCTGAAAGAGGCTGAGGAGAAGGATGATCCTGTAGGAGGACCAGCAGTCTCAATTAATCTGGACCCCCAAGATCTTTCAAACACTGGACCACCAAACAGGCAGCATACACCAGCTGATATGAGACCCCCAACACATATACGTAGAGAACTTCCAGGTAGGTCTGTGTTCATTCAGAGATGAAGCACCTAACCCTCAAGAGACGGGAGGCCCCAGAGAGTTTAGAGGTCAGGTGGAGTGGGAAGTGGGGGCATCCACGTGGAGATGGGGTGGGGTGGGGATGTAGAACAGTCGGAGGGTAGATGGGGAGGGGTGGGGAATGGAATATGGAGTGTAAAAAATGAATTACAAATAAAATTAAAGAGAGAGAGAGAGAGAGAGAGAAAAGAAGAAGAAGAAGAAGAAGAAGAAGAAGAAGAAGAAGAAGAAGAAGAAGAAGAAGAAGAAGAAGAA
>NC_034599.1:44205873-44212980 GCF_900095145.1 Mus pahari | reverse complement strand
AAGAAGAAGAAGAAGAAGAAGAAGAAGAAGAAGAAGTAGTAGTAGTAGTAGTAGTAGTAGTAGTAGTAGTAGTAGTAGTAGTAGTAGTAGTAGTCAGTCAGTCTCGGGGTGGGACAGGACTTGCACTCCAGTGTCCCTCAGCTCTTACCTCTAGAGCAGTGATTCTGCCCATCATCTCAGCAATCGCTGTGTTCAGCAAGGTCCCCATGGCCTTGCAGTATATGTTCACTGGCAGGACATCCTGCCACACAATCCCAAGTCTCCTTAGCTGGTGCAGCACCTGAAGAAGGAGATGGCTGCGATTCACTCATCGTTTAGTGTGAGGAGTAAAATGGGAGAAAGAAGTGACACAGAAGTGAGGTAACAGGGATGCCATGGCTTTTCAACGGTTAACCTCTGTGCTATCCTTGAGAGAAGAAGAGCAGACTGGTCCTGAGGAGGGAGCACCACAGTGAAGAGCTAAGTCAGCAGAGGGAGAGAGACTAAATGTGGTGTGTACACAATGGAACACGGCTCAGCCACAAAGACTAAAGTCATGTCATTTGCAAGAAAACACACACAGGGGCTGGTGAGATGGCTCAGTGAGTAAGAGCACCGACTGCTCTTCCAAAGGTCCAGAGTTCAAATCCCAGCAACCACATGGTGGCTCACAACCATCCGTAATGAGATCTGATGCACTCTTCTGGGGTGTCTGAGGATAGCTACAGTGTACTTATATATAATAAATAAATAAATCTTTAAAAAAAAAAAGAAAACACACACAGCTGGAAATGATCACTGTAAGCAAATTCAGTCAGTCTCAGCGGACACAGATCACAGCTTTGCTCATTTGTGGTTCCGAGATTTTACACAGACCCTTGATATAATGTGTGTATACGTGGCATGAGAGTGGAGCAAAAGGGGACGAAAGGTTAGCACTTGACATGAAAGGCAAAACAAAAGGAAAGGGGCAGGAGTTAAATGCTCTACTAATACTTGTATGTAAATGTCTTTATAAAACCCAGTCCATATACAATGAATACACACCAATGAGGTGGGGGGACAGGACTCACTTAAGACGGGAGTAGAGAAAAAAAACTAATTTATTAATTTTTTTTAATTTTTTAATTTTTTTCACAAGTCCATATTATTGAGTCAGTGGAAAGATGGCTTCCACTTGTCTTGGTTGAACAGAAAAAAAACCTTACACACACTTGTCACAAGCATCTAGACTTTCCAACAGGGAGCACAGGGTTCAACTGATGGCTTACTAGGTGGGGTGAGGGACCTCCAAGGACCTTAGTGCCTGCATCAGCCTCCTACCTGCCTCACTGCCTTGTTCGCTGCAGAGTAATTCTCTTCATCGTCCATGTTCGCAAAGTTTCTAGCACTTGATAACCTGTCCAGAAGTTCTCCTTTCTGTGCCTGCATTTGAGCCAAAAAACATTCCGTCCCTACAGAGAGAAGACAAACAAGTGTAAACCTACTGAATCAAAACCAGGGTGGGAGAGCCGAGCATAAGACTGTCAGCCAACCTGGATGAGAACCACATTTGAAAACATCACTAGGGGCTAGAGAGATGGCTCAGTGGTTAAGAGCACCACCTGGAGCCGGGCGTGGTGGCGCATGCCTTTAATCCCGGCACTCAGGAGGCAGAGGCAGGTGGATTTCTGAGTTCGAGGTCAGCCTGGTCTACAAAGTGAGTTCCAGGACAGCCAGGGCTACACAGAGAAACCCTGTCTCGGGGGAAAAAAAAAAAAAAAAAAAAAGCACCAACTGCTCTTCCGGAGGTCCCGAGTTCAAATCCCAACAACCACATGGTGGCTCAACCATCTGTAACAAGATCTGACTCCCTTTTCTGGAGTGTCTGAAGACAGCTACAGTGTACTTATATGTTAAATAAATAAATCTTTAAAAAAAAAAAAGAAAACATCACTAAATGTGTTTGTTGTATGTAACGATTCTGAATTCACTTAGCCAGTCCCTCCAATCCTATCACAGCGTTAATAGATAAACCTTTTCCAGCAGTTTGCTTAGGATATGAGACAGCTAAGAAAAATCATTTCATCGGAAAAGCAGCTTACTGTTCCAATGTCTATACCACCGATGGAGAACATCTACAGCTGAAAAGCAGGGTGAACATTTAGTCTCAAGTTTTCTCCGGGTACTCTTATAATAAATATCAATTTACCATACAAATGTGGCTCTCTTCTGTCACAAGTGACTTGGTGGTGCCAATGCATACCGGCAATAAAGTCTGGCATACCAACACACCACAAAATCATGTTATGAAAAAATAATGTTTACACAAAGACGACATCCATTTTATAGAATAACACAAATCAGAAGACCTCCCACACTCTAACACATCTAGTACAACACTAACTCCTAACCACCTCCACTATTAAACTACACAGATACTAGGCTAGAAGCATGGCATCCCCAAGGGTGAAGTATCAGGTACCAAGTCTTCTGAAGCCAGGTACAAGGTCCACAAAGGTGGTTGTGCCATCGCAAAGAATGGGAGCGAGCCGCAATCTGAACTGATGACCGAGGGTCAGCAAGTGGTGAGCAATATACATGCAGTTGTTGTGGTGAATGGCAGCCAACTGGGGGAGCTTCTGAAGGTTCTCCCTAGACCAAGAGAAAGGGCAAAAAAGGAAACCACCTGTTACACTTAAGTTGAGCTTTCTGGAAAGTCATCTGTGCTCTAAGGTGGCTGATCACAACAAAACATGCTGTAGCTCTCACTCTCATTCAGTGAGCCGTACCAGCCTGGCCTCAGCCAACAAACTGTCCAGTGAAGCTGGAGAGGTCTCAGCAACTGCAAGTGCTTGCTATCCTTGCATAGGGCCTGAGCTAGGTCCCTGGGATCCAAGTCAGGTGGCTCACACCCACCTGTAATTTCAGCTCCAGGGAATCCAACTTCTGGCCTCAAGGACACACACACACACACACACACACACACACACACACATTTTTAAAAAAAAACAACCCTATCCCAATGACTAACCAAAAAGAAAAGCCGTCAAGTAAATAAACTGTGGATGTGTTACTTCTGGCACAGGAAACATAGTAAACTGTGCATTCTGCCCTTAAAATTCATCCAGGAGAAATACAGATTCACTTTCCCCTTTCTGAACTCCCATTTCACTTATATAAATCAAACACTGAAATCAGATTAGAATTTGATTTAAGAATATACAGATGTTTAAACTTTACCGCATACAAGTCCTTTGAAGTGGATTACAGATCAGAATCACATGGAAAAATTTAAAATGTAAAGATATTTAGAATTTTCCCCAAACAGACTATCACAACCTTTGAGAATGAAACCAGGCATTTTTACATTTTGAAATCTCGGCAGATGATTGTTTTTAACCCAGAACTGAATTCATTGCTTCAGTTCTCCCACACAAATTAGTGTCTACCCAGTTGAGGATGAAACCCTAAGAGAAGGTCTGAGCAGGTATGGCCACCACAGATGCATATGTTTGAATGTTTGGCCATGGGGAGGGGCAGTCTAAGGAGGTGTGGCCTTGAAGGAAGTGTGTTACCTTAAGGGCAGGTTTTGAGACCTCCTGTGCTCAGGCTACACTCAGTGTAGCACACAGCCTCCTTCTGCTTCCTGTTATCAAGATGTAAAACTCTCAATTTCTTCTCCAGCACCATGTCTGCCCTGAATGCCACCATGCTTCTCTCCATGACAATAAATGTCTGAAACTGTAAGCCAGTCCCAATTAAATGTTTTCCTTTATAAGAGTTGCCATGGTTACGGCGTCTCTTCACAGCAATGGAATCACTGGACGAGGACCTTTCTATTTCCTAACCAAGAAAGGTACACTGGCTCTGAAAATGTCTGGGCCTTAAAAACTGGATACAGTTCTTTTGAACTTCTAAGTGTATGCTATCTTCCTACATACAAAAATCACTATGCATGTACAGTAATGTCTACAGCCTTTAAAAAGTCTGAATTTGGTGTACTAACTGTGAATGTTAATCACTGTCTTTGGTGAAAATATAGTTACTGGTTTTAACCTGACTTAACTTCGAGGTCTGAGGTCCAGTTATACAAAAAGAGATACTCACTTGTGGTATGTTGGCACCACATCATGGAACAAATGGAAGATATTCCTCACTGAGTAGAAAAGCTGGACAGCACTGGAAGGAAAATAAACACAGAATGCAATACAGAATGAAGCAGGTAGTCTATTAGTGAAGGTCATGTGATAAAAACCACAGCTCAGAAAACACACACCTTGGTCACTTCAGGAAACTGCCGTGGACCTCAGTGGAGACACACTCAACCAGTATCTCTAAACTGAACTTCTCTTCTAGAACCTGGATACATTAATAACCTTCACAACACAAGCATTCGCTCCAAAGCCTCTTTCTTCCCCATCTGTGCTCTGCCAGCACCCAAAGTATCCTTCCAGTGACAGACAGAGTTAAGCCTCAAGCAAATGTCACCCATTTCCTGATGCATTCTGCAAAGGGCATCAAGAGAGGCTCTCCCCGGGCTTTCAGAGTCAGGCTGACTGACTTCAACTTTCACCTTCCCCTTCTTCCCCAATGCAAAGGGATGAAGCAACACTTCTGAGAATAGAATCTAACCCTCAAGCTCCTCTGCCCTTTAAATCTGAGCTTTAACTACCAACAGATCACTATTAAGATGCATTTCAAAGTGTGTGTGTGTGTGTGTGTGTGTGTGTGTGTGTGTGTGTGTGTGTCAGGAAAACTTGGCCTCCAAAATGAACCTTACAAGAAAAACCGGGGGCTGGTGAGATGGCTCAGTGGGTAAGAGCACCCGACTGCTCTTCCGAAGGTCCGGAGTTCAAATCCCAGCAACCACATGGTGGCTCACAACCACCCGTAACAAGATCTGATGCCCTCTTCTAAAGTGTCTGAAGACAGCTACAGTGTACTTACATATAATAAATAAATAAATCTTTAAAAAAAAAAAAAGAAAAAGAAAAACCACATTAGAGGAAATAATGCCAACTATGTTTATCTTCCCAAAAGAGCACACTCATCCCTTATAAAGAAACAGATCTCTTCCACAGGGTCAGTGAATGGCTCAGCAAACAACAGCTCTCTTGCAAACCTGGTGACCTGAGTGTGATCCCCAGAGCCCACGAAAAGGTGAAAGAACTGATTCCACAAAGTTGTCTTCTGACCTCCACATGTGCCATAGCATGATCAAGAACATATATATACATATAGACTAATAATAAAAATAAATGCTTTTCTTTCTACTTATAATACCAGACAGTCTAATTGTGGCAATGGCAGTATTTGGAAATGTGTTCTATCCAGAGCAAACATAAAACAGAATATTGCACACAGAAATAACCCAAGACCCGAGGATACAATGACTAACTCAACCCTAAACTCCATGGCTTTTCTTAAGGCTGACAACAGCTCCATGCAGACACACTGAATGGCCTTTATAGGACCAACTCTACAACCAACTGGCTTGCCTGCCATTTTTTTCCACAGGAGCTGCTTCCCTAAGACACAGGAGCCTTTCAAACCAAAAAGACTCAATATGAGATGTGAAACAGAGTCAGAGGCACCCTGAACACACGATGGATAAGGAGGAGCCATCCTGAAAGGGTGGAGGCAGATCTGCAGTGTGTTCTACCTCCAAAGAAAACGGACTCTTCCCCCCCTGGCATGCTGCTGCTACGTGGAGTTGAAAGGAGACATTCTCAGGTCCCTCCGGCTCTCCAGGTTCATGTGGTGCTGCTGCATGCGGTATAACTACCACAGTTATCCAGCAATGAGCATTTCAGCACTAGCCCTTTTCAAAGGAGTGCTCTTGGTCTTCTGCCTGTGCTTTCTTATGTAACATCCTTTGATCACAGACAACCAATATGCGACAAAAATTAAAGTGTCACTTACTAAAAAGTGAAAACAATTTTTAATGCCAAATAAGCCTGCATATCTATCCACACCTGCATCTATTTCTTTGCTTCTCTTTTCATACTTGGTTTGTACTAGGTAACCCAAGCTAGCCCAGACCCTGCTTTGTAGGTCAAGCTGGCTTCAACTTTCCACTCCTGCCTCAGCCTTCCGAGTGCTGCGTTATGAACCAGCACGCCCAGCTAGCAGCTGCTTTTACACCTATGTTACTGTAAGGAAATGACAGGGATCGAGTTATCTTTGTTACCATTGGTCGCTACTTGTTGTTGCCTCAAGTAAAGTCTGATAAGCGAGCTCCATTAACTTCTTCACAGCCTCGCTGATACGGCACGTGGGTAAAGAAAAGGACTGAGGGTCCAGTGAAGTCTCAGGCTCTAAGTTCCCGGTGTCGGTGAACTGCACTTTGCAGACCTTCTGCACCTGTAGCTTGTGGTCAGCATCGGGACTGGGTAAGTCTGGTAAGGTTTCCTTACAATCGGGACCAATCTAAAATTCAAACACAGCAACGGAAAAGACTGTTTCTGGGAAAATGCAAACTCAAGCACACAGCAAAGGCAAAAGACACTCAAGGCTTGCTTGTTGATAGAGGCATGGTCCTACAGGTGACTAGAAGATCCTCACACAAGTGGCCTGATTTAAGGACTGACTGGTCTTGACTGATAGCACACCGGAAGAAAGAAACAATCATGTGTACTGTGGGATTCTTTTTTTTTTTTTTTTTTAGATTTATTTATTTATATATACAATGTTCTCCCTGCTTGTATGCCTCCATGCCAGAAGAGGGCACCAGATCTCATTATCGACAGTCATAGGCTACCATGTGGTTACTGGGAATTAAACTCAAGACCTCCAGAAGATCAGCCAGTGCACTTAACTTCTGAGCCATCACTCCACCACCCACCCCCCGAGATTCTTAGTAATAATGGAAAAGCAAAGATTTGGAGAAACAGAAAAGACCTACAAAACTCATCAACTCAGCTCTCATAAACACTCCAAGTTGTCTCAAAATGTGTGCTTCAGGGCTGGAGAGATGGCTCAGCAGTTAAGAGCACTGACTGCTTTTCCAGAGGTCCTGAGTTCAAATCCCAGCAACCATATGGTGGCTCACAACCATCCATAACAAGATCTGATGCCCTCTTCTGGTGTGTCTGAAGACAGCTACAGTGTACTTACATATAATAAATAAATAAATCTTAAAAAAAA
>NC_034599.1:44202753-44204859 GCF_900095145.1 Mus pahari | reverse complement strand
GAGAGATGGCTCAGCGGTTAAGAGCACTGACTGCTCTTCCAGAGGTGCTGAGTTCAAATCCCAGCAACCACATGGTGGCTCACAACCACCCGTAAAGAGATCTGTTGCCCTCTTCTGGTGCATCTGAAGACAGCTACAGTGTAATTAGATATAATAGTAAATAAATCCTTTAAAAAAAAAAAAAACATTTAGAGCCGGGCGTGGTAGCGCACACCTTTAATCCCAGCACTTTGGAGGCAGAGGCAGGTGAATCTCTAAGTTAGAGGCCAGTCTGGTCTACAAAGTGAGTTCCAGGACAGCCAGGGCTATACAAAGAAACCTGTCTCGAAAAACCAAAAAAAAAAAAAAGGAAAACATATTTATTTTGTTTTTAGTTGTGTGTATGTGTGCATGCATGCACATAGAAATCCATGTGCGTGAAGGTAGGTGCTACGGGAACAAGTGAACATTTCACAACGGGCCACATTCTCTACACATAATGCAGTCCAAGTACATATATCCTGACGTAACGACGACAAAAGTAATCTGCTTTTTAATTTTGACAACAGCAATGTGCAACACTTATACAGACTTTCTCAGTTTATACAGTTGCTTTCAAGTCCATGTTTTATCTGGAACTCACAATACTCAAAGAAAAGGGAGCCAACAGGAGCACTTGAAGAGGACCATTTGTCTCCAAGAGCTTGGCAACTGCCACTCTTCCCTACTTCACTACTCATGTCTCAAAACTAAGCTGCTTCCCATGAAAGATGCAGCAAACCCCAAGTACCTTCACGGTGTTGTGAATTTCAGAGGTCATTAGATTTCTAGCCGCCACAATCACATCCTGGCACTTCTTATTAGCAAAATGAGAATTGACATTGCGAGCATATTTCAGCAAGTCAGTAGTATCTCCTTTTAAAAATCTCATCTCCTTTAGGGACTTCTCAAATTCTTCTGTGGACTGTATAATCTGACAAAGACAAAAATAAGAAAAAGAGAAAAGAATTATCTACAGCTATCCCTTGGTACATTTTGGGAATTAGCTCCAGAATACCACCTCAGAAATTACAATCCATGGATGTTCAAGCCCTCTGTATAAGTAAGCACACTGTTCACATACAAACTATGTTCACCCTCTCTTAGTACATTTAAATCATCTCTAGTTTACAGTATTTAATAACATAAATGCTATGTCAATAGACACCATCATCCTCTGAAACTCCAGTTTCACAAAAAATGACAAGAAGAACTGTCATATAAATCTAGCAAAAAAACAAAATTTTCCCCAAGTATTGTCAGTCAACAGTCAGGCTGAACCTATAGACAATGTAGATCAACTGTACATACATATCGAAATGAAAATTTCAAACCCACTGTAATGAAAAGAATAAGAACCAAGACTGAAGTGGAAATTTCTGGTTTCTTTGGAACTCAGTTGTGTCATGTGATGCTTTTCTGGAAGCTGCCTGATGAGGATGCTTTGCTGAGGCAGTCACATGACAGGATATTCTCTGAGGCAGACACTTGAGAGGATGCATGATAGTTGGAAAGAGTATTAATAGAACCCAACAGACAATGAACAACGCATCACTCATGGTCATCACTGATCTTTGCTTGTTGTGATCTTGCAGAGAGAAATGAGCCAAAGAACTCCTGGTATTTTGGTTGCTTCTTGCTGATGGACTGGTGCCAGTTAGGCAGAGCCTCCAAGTTTCTTCTGGATTGAGCTTCTGATTCATGTTTAGTGTTCTGGACTGAACTGCTGATATTCCAACAAGGAAGATTGGAATTGGCCCAAAGAACTACTTCTAAGCAGGCCCACACCCCCTTGTCTTATTAACCACCTTTTCCCCCTACCTTTGGTCAGTGGGTTAGAAGGGAGATTGAAGCATTTAAGAACCGTTATTAAAGTAGGTTCTGAAAAATCTAAGCCAACACAAGACGGCCATTTATTCAAGTCATCAATTACTCGGTTTAAAAATATACATTCTTGGGGGCTGGTGAGATGGCTCAGCGGGTAAGAGCATTCACTGCTCTTCCAAAGGTCCTGAGTTCAAATCCCAGCAACCACATGGTGGCTCACAACCACCCGTGATGAGATCTGACACCCTCTTCTGGTGTGTC
>NC_034599.1:44189608-44202662 GCF_900095145.1 Mus pahari | reverse complement strand
ATATATATATATATATATATATATACACACATTCTTGGAGCTGGAGAGGTGGCTCAGCAGTTAGGAGTACTTGCTGCACGTGTGGAAAGCTGGTGTTTAATTGGCAGCACTCACGTGGTAGCACTCAACCATCTGTAACTCCAGTTTCAGAGAATCTGATGCCCTCTCCTAATCTCCACAGGCACCAGGCACATGATTCACATACATACACTCAGGCAAAACACTCTTGTACATCTTCTAAAGAATTAAAATTAAAAATAAATTTTAATTATACATTCTTCCAACTCTAGATTCATTTGGAAGAGAATCTTCAATAGAATTTGAAGACTCTAATAATGGTGTCAAGATCTTATAAACACCCTTATTTTAGCATTCCAGCAAGCACTAAAAAGGGAGTACCACAAAATAGCTATTACAGCTGATAAAATTATCAAATTTTTTTAAAAGGCATAAAAAAGCATACTTTCTTAATCAAAGAGGCAGGAAGCCAGAAGAGAAATGAAGTTATTTGTTTTTTTCACTCATTAATAATTTTTGGTTTTGGTTTTTTCGAGTAGCCCTGGCTGTCCTGGAACTCACTCGGTAGACCAAGCTGGCCTCAATCTCATAAGACTCCACCTACCTCTGCCTCTCAGGTGCTAGAATTAAAGGCGTGTGACACCACTGCCTGGCTTTTAATAGTAACAGTTTTCTTAAGGGTATAACTTTAGAACAAAAGATAAAAAAAAAAAAAACAAAGAACAAAAGCAACACAGCATAGAACTTTTCCGACTGAAAGCGTCTTTACCTCTTCATACTCCTGGAGCTTGCTGCTGTTTGTGGGGATAGAGTAAACCAAGCAGTTTCTGATGAGGCACTCAGAAAGGTCCTCCCAGATCACCTCACCAAGCATCTCAGCCAACGCGACCTCAGGGACTTTTCCAATTTCTAGGTCAGCATCAGGAGGCAAATCTGAATTCAAAGGAAAAGGCTTTAGACACAAGAGTCCTGACAAATGGATAATCCCTAGTTTTCTAAAATGACTCAGTTTTAAGACGGTGGGCAGAACAGGTTCCTGGATGCCCAGGGTAACACAGAAAAACAAAAAATATATATAAATTAAAATAAAATGGTGGTGGGAAAGAGAAACAGCATAGACAATGCCATAGGTACTTAGACAGGCTTGCATGACAATGCACAGTGTAAAGCCAGAACTGCTTTACTCTCTGCGCAGATGGATCCTGCTCAGCACAGCACTCCTGCACTCTACGGCAATACACATCATGCCCACTACACTGCAATCATCTACCCATACGCCATTACTCTGATTATGTAACAAACACTCAGAAAGTATGCATTCCAAGTTAAAACTAGTTTTTAATAAAGTCCTATAAAACCTTACTTCTCTTTTTAATAATAAAAAAAGCAAAAACAAAAGAAAGAGCACTGTACTTTTCCATCTCTGTGAATGATTTGGGAATTTATCCTAAGCTAAGTATCAGTGAATTACATGAAATCTCACGGCCTAGTCTGCCAAGCAGGGCCTTAGTACCTCCCTCATAGTTGAGTTCATGGTTAGTTTTACCAAAGAACCTTGGGACCATTGTATTTAGAATAGCATATTTATCATTTAAGTAACAGTTAAGGGCCAACTGAACGGCTCAGTGGGTAAAGCTGCTTACCACTCAAGCTTAATGACCTACCACCAATTCCCAGAACAGTTACATGATAGGAGAACTGACCCCCAAGTTGTCCTCCAACATTCACACTCAACAAGAAAATATAAAGCTAGGCAGGGGTGGCACACACCTTTAATCCCAGCACTCAGGAGGCAGAGACAGGAGGAACTCTTGAGTTCAATGCTAGCCTGGTCTAAGAGTAAGTTCCAGGACAGCCAGGGCTATACAGAGAAACCCTATCTTGAAGAAAACCAATAACCAAATAAATATGAAAAGAAATAAGGGGAGAAAAAGCCAAGATGTTGGTGCTTTCTTTTAAACTCTTATACCAACACCATAAATTATCCCTGATTTACAAACAACAACAAAAATGAACTCTTTGCCATTGCTCATGAGTTATAGAGTTTTAGAAAGTCTACTGAAACCATGTCATATTTTCACTGAAATAAAGGAATACTTGCTAAACGTTCAAATAATCGAAAATGAGCACGTGGATTTGGGAGAGGGGTGTAATACAGAATGAGACAGGACCTTACTCTGTAGTCCAGGCTACTCTGGAAGTCACTGTGATCCTCCTGCCTCAGCCTACTGCCTGCTGACAATACAAGAATAAACAACCACATTAAACTGTATTTCTCACTGATCTCATTTAAAAAGGATGGGAGGGTGGCTGTCACCTGTCACTTGCTAAGAACTTGTATCCCCATAAAATTCTTTAGCTGAAGCCAACCAGCAACTGACAGTATAAGGCAGAGACCACTGGCCCAATCCAGGATCACAGTAAGTTCTAGGCCAGACAATGAGACACTAGTCTCAAAGAAAACCAAAACAAAATAACAAAATTGTATTTCTTCCTAACAACCAGGAGATGGACATGGAAGAACATGCCTGTGATCCAGCCTTAGGAGGCTAAGGCAGGAGTAGGAGTGATGGTTTAAGGAGTTCTGCTCCTATCAAAGTTACACTAAGAATTTCTTGCTTTGTATCTAAATCACTTATCCAAAATTCAGTAATTTATGATTGTTAGGAAGGTCCGTGAATAACAATGTTTTTAAAGTGTTAAAAAAACTTTCCTCAGAAGAATGCTGGCTGGAACACTCCACAAGACTGCTGAGGGAAGCAAGGGTAACATAAATCAAACAGACTAGGAAGAACCAGAAGAAACTTCTTTTGTTGTTGTTGTTTTTAAGTCAGGGTTTCTCTGTGTAGCCCTGGCTGTCCTGGAACTCACTCTGTAGACCAGGCTGGCCTCTAACTCAGAGATTCACCTGCCTCTGCCTCCCGAGTGCTGGGATTAAAGCTGTGCATCACCACCATCTAGCTCAGAAGAAACTTTTGTAAAAGGAGGGTGGGGGAAGGGATATCTGATTCAAAGCAAATCAGGCAATTTCTAATGCAAGTACATAAAAATTACCAATAGGCCAAATGCTACTGTGATTTGTTCCTGATATTCCGCATCATTTGTTTGCATCAGGTTAATGGGGATTCTCCTATGGAAACATACACAACAGACCCGGCTCATTTCTCTTACTATTAAGGCAAGTGTCCCAAAATATGTTATCAGACGTCCAATAAGAGATGTACATCCTAAACTCTAGCTAAAATACCATTAAAATACAGGCTCTGAGATGTCACTAATGACCCAAGAAGGCAAAGAGAAAAACTATAAATTAGGTTAGAAGATAGGGTCTACTGTGTTCCTACGGCGTGACTTACCCCAGGTTTCAGCACTTTTGCTCTAAGAATAACACATGTAAAAGCAGCATGCAATTATAAAAGGCTGTCTTGGTGTACACACCTAGAAGCTGTTTCTGGAGCACTTCCAGGACCAATCGGATCTTTGCAAAAGCTTCCGGTGGTGATGGGTGTTCCAAGTCCGTGGTCAGAGACTGGAAACAAATGCTAACTGAACTCGGCTGCCTTTCGATCACAGCGTGGAGCGATGGGCAAGTCACCAGAGGCTTAAGTATATACTTCAGCAGCATCTGACCTGAAATCATGGCCATGGGGACACTCATCAACAACCACTAGAAACACACTACTCATATACGAAATTCCCAAAAGTAAAGAAAGGAAAAAGAGTAAGACATTGACTCAAAAACATAAAAACATTAAAATTTAAAAACGGGGACTGCCTTTAATCCCAGCACTCAGGAGGCACAGGCAGGTGAATCTCTGGGAGTCTGAGGCCAGCCTGGTCTACAAAATGATTCTAGGACAGCCAGAGAAATTCTGTTTTGAACAAACAAACAAACAAACAAGTAAACAGATATTAGGGGCTGAAGAGATGGCTCAGAGGTTAAGAGAATTTCTTGTTACTGCATAGTACCCAGGTTTGATTCTTAACATCCACATGTGGCTCACAAACATTCCTAACTCCAGTTCCAGAGGATCTAATGCCCTCTTTTCCAATGTACCCTTGACACAGACATACACACAATCAAAACCCCATATATATATTAAATCTAAAAATAAAAATTTGTAAACACAAATCATCACTAAAAGAAACCTCTAAGGAGTAAATGTGCCAAAACTATATATATCGTGAGGAATGAAGAGATGTTTCAAGGTAAGAGCACTGGCTACTCTTGCAAAGGACTTGGGTTCAGTTCCTAGCACCCACATGACAACTCGAAATTGTCTATAATTGTCAGTTTCAGGGGATCTAACATCTTCCATGGGTACCAAACATACAGAAGTAGACAAATGAGTCATATACATAAAAATGAGTACATTTCAAAAACACAAAATATATCTGGGCTGGAGAGATCCAGAGGTCCTGAGTTCAATTCCCAGCAACCACATGGTGGCTCACAACCATCTGTAATGGTCATCCAATGCCATCTTCTGGTGTGTCTGAAGACGGTGACAGTATAACCACACATTAAATAAATATTTTAAAATAAAAAATAAATAAATAAATAAAATCCCAAAATATACCCATGAAATTACACACTGGAGGTTTTCCCAGGGTATCTTTCCTACCTAAAAACTTTTAAGTTATTCAAAACCAATAGCTGTTTAAAACTAAGAACTAGTTAGGTTTTTTTCTTTAAATATTTATTTATTTATTTTATGTATATGAGTACACTGTCACTGTCATCAGACACACCAGAAAAGGGCATCAGATCCCATTACATATGGTTGTGAGTCACCACATAGTTGCTAGGAATTGAACTCAGAACCTCTAAAAGAGAAGTCAGTACTCTCAACTGCTAAGTCATCTCTCCAGCCCAAGAGATCGGTTTTAAAAAGGGCCCATGCATTCCTAAAAAAAAAAAAAAAAAAGATTTGTGACCACTCCCTTTGATAGATTACTAAGCCAAACACTGTCACTAATATTTCCCTCCGAAGTTTATCGACTCTTAAGTTTAACAGCGGCCTTCTGAAACTTAAAGTGAACGAAACAAATCATTTACCAAAAGACTTCAGCTTGGTGGGTAATTCTCCAAGAATAGAAAAGGCCAAGAGGACAGAACTGATGGACGGCAGAGGAGTCATCTCCTCTTTCTCCGGCTGCTCAGTGCATAAATGAAGCTCCGTTTGTAGACAAGACTCTAAGCTGCTGGTATCTAAGAAAAGGAGGGAAATATCAGCTGTCTTAGCAATGAAATGTGATCATCTCCTCTCAGCATTTCCTCTACTGAGATTCCTCAGAACAGCTTCATTACAATCTGCTTAAAAGGTGGCTAACTGAGCCTGGCGTGGTGACCTTTAATTCCAGCACTCGGGAGGCAGAGGCAGGCGGATTTCGGAGTTCGAGGCCAGCCTGGTCTACAAAGTGAGTTCCCGGACAGCCAGGGCTATACAGAGAAACCCTGTCTCAAAAAAAAAAAAAAAAAGATATGCCAGTAAGAAATGGTATCTAAATATGTGCAGAATGACTGAAAGCAAGGAGGACCTGCAAAGTGGGCTTGTTTCCCAGACTTTCCACACACCAGTACGCCAAACCAGTTAACAGGTATAACAAGGAGTACGATATTGGAAAGACTTCAACACTCCTGACAGCCTCACACCTAAACTTTCTGCAACATTTCTTTCCAAATACCAGGCGATATCCAATACGTAATACACGGAAGTCAGGGCAAAATGGATATAGGAAACAGAGCAGGATGGGGTTTACTCTGAACTAATTTCCAAAATCCAACACAGGAAAATGAATGTCCTTCACAAACCTCTTCCTAGGTTTCATTCTAAGGCAAATAATTACCAAAGTGAGCTCACTCGCAGAAGTGAGAGGAGAAAGAGAAGGGAATGGGGGGTAAATATGACCAAAATATATTATCTATTATGTGAAATATCTATTGTATCTATTATTAATAATATCTAATATTGTATCTATTACTATATACAATATATGCTTTTGTTATACACAATGTATACTAATCAGAAAGATGAAAAACGTTCCTTTGAAAAGAGAGATCTGAAGTAGGTAGATGAATAGATTAATAGATTACTAAATATTTAGTAATCTAAATATTAGTACTAAATATTTAGGATGTGTGCAGAGGTCACTGTGGTTCAGGCAGATTAAGCAGAGCAGTCCACCTGAGGTCAGCAGCACCTTTTGACGGCGGAAACTTCCATACAACCAGCTTCTGCCAGTCTTCTCCGAGGTGGTAAAGTATGTTCTGCTTCTGGACAGTGAGCTCCATGCTGAGAGACTTCAACATTTTTACGTCAAAGCATTTTCTGTACTTTAGTAACTTCAAGTACTCCTGGGCCTGGTAGTAAAATGGAATCACTGTTAAACATCTCCTCTAGAGTCACAAAAACATTAGAAGCCACCTGTTGGATGACAAAGGGCAGAAGGGACACAAACATCTGAGAAGTCAGGACAGCACTAGGTGCGCAGGCAGCGGAGTGTGCATACCTCTTCCAGGTGCCGAGCAGCAGGGATGTACTTCCTCTCTGCTAAGGCACTGCTATACTCTTCAATAGCAGAGGAAAACTGAAAAGGAAACGTTTCGGTTAGCAGGCATTCAAACTTCTATGTCTGTTTAAACCATTAGCTTGTAAAATGTGAAAACAGGGTTTTATCAGGGAGCATCAGAACAATTAAAAGAGAGGCCACCTCCTCCTCACCACCTTAACACGGAGGCTCCAGCTGGGCTTCATTACCTCTTGGAGTTGTTTGAGCAGAGTTAGGACTACAGAGTCTCTTTCCAGCTGCTGCTTCAAGTTTGTAAATTCAACGGTTGATATGTGAAGATCCCGGCAGACCTAATTTATACAATAAAGGTGTAAGAACTTTTAAGTATTGCCACATCAAAGGAATAAAACATGGATAGCCTATCACTAAGCCTTAGTTCCCCAGTGGAATGCATGTTGAAATTTAAACACAGTTCTGACAGAAGAAATAAAAGCACAGAAGATGACTAGGAGAGGCTGGACCCAGGTTCAAAGTCTTACCCTATACAAGAATGCCATTCTCAGGTCAATGAGATAGATGCTCAATGGGTAAGGTTATTTCACCCATTCACCCACCACGCCAGATGACCTGAGTTTTAGTGGCAAGCATCTGACACACAAAACAAATAGACAAAAATCAACAATCTCATCAACACCAACTGTTAAGTCACCTTCTCTTCTTTTTCCTGTTTGAGACAATCCAGCCCTGGCTAGCCTGGCACTCACTACACAGACCAGGCTGTCCTCAAACTCGAGGAGATGTGCTGTCTCTGCCTCACCACCTCCCCTTAACACAAGCTGTCTTTTAAGTAGAGCTCATCACTTGGATTACTAGAGAGACATCCACAGCGGCAAGTGATTGTGATTCTTATTTTAATGTTGAAGGAAACCTCACTTCTCACTCTACTCCACTCTCCCAAGGCCCACGCATCATTCATTTTCTCCCTTCTGTGTTTTACACTCCCCGTATCTCATTCCTCATTCATTCATGAAGAAAGGAATTAGACACCCAGGCATGGAAGGTGCCTCACACCAGATTTAAATATGTTGAATTTTTCCCACCATGGCAAACAGTCCCTCCACTGGAGCAAGCACCTGACTTCTCTCCTCCTTCCCACAAATAAGCTTTTTCTAACAGTGACACAGACACTGTCTTAACTCCTGACCCCAGTCAGTCCACATCTTACTGTTAGGAAGGTTTTAGTTCCCTCATCCATCAAAACCGTCCTCGTCAAAACGCTGCATTTTCTCGCTCTGCTCCATCCAAAGCCTATCTCGCCAACACCAAGCTAACACACTCCTCCTCTCCTTCCTCCTCCCTCTCCCTGTTCCACGGTCCCAGTCTCTAGTGATGTTCCTTACTTCTCTAAAATACCCGGCCATGTCTGGAGGCAATTTTTGATTGCCACACTGAAGGAGGGGTGGCATCTAGTGAATAAAAGACAGGGAGAAGAGCAGCTACAATGTATAGGACAGAATCACTCAGCCTAAAATATCAAGAGCCGAGGGGTCTAGATGTGTTCCATTGACCAGACAGCTTGAGCCTCAGTTACCCTTGGCTCCTAAAGCATACCACGTCTCCATCGCCTAGATGTAAAGCACTAGGCCACAGAGCATGGCAGGACAGGGAGAGAGAGAGTTTTCTGCAAGTTCATGCTAAGGAGAAGAGCCGTGGTGAATAACGCAAGCCACTTCATAAACAGCCGAATTCAAGAGAGATTGTTCTGACACTTAAAGGTCTGGGGCCAACTGCAGATCTAAGAGAATGCTATTAAAAGATGAAAGGGTGGTTGCACCAAGTGACACAAGCCTCCAGTCTCTAATTTTAGCTTCTGGGGATGAGGAAGCTGGAGCATTGCAAACGCAAGGCCAGCGTGGGCTACATGGTAAACTCCAGAGCAGCCGGGTTGCACAGAAAGACCTCTGGGGGGGAGGAGAGGGAGGAAGCATTTTAACTAGAAAAAGATGAAAGACCAAATTCTAAGCATTTTCATATGAAAATATTGAAGTCCTGAGACTTTCTTTAATTAAAAGAAAATTCCATGTGGCCTGGAGAAGATGGCTCAGCGGTTATGAGCACTATCAATCTTCCAAAGGTCCTGAGTTCAAGACCCAGCAACCACATGGTGGCCCACAACCATCTGCAATGGGATTGATGTCCTCTTTTGGTGTGTTTGAAGACAGTGACCGTGTACTCACATACATAAAATAAATAAATCTTAAAAAAAAACAATCCACTTAAATGTAAGACATTATTATCTTCACTAAGAGAGAAGTTAGTAAGAGAAAGTAGTGTAACTGAGTTTGAGAAATATTTCTAATTTAGAACTGAAGTCACCATCATTTGGTTCAACCTCTATTTACCAACAAGAAAAGGAGGATCCTGGGCTGGAGAGATGGCTCAGCGGTTAGGAGCACTGACTGCTCTTCTGAAGGTCCTGAGTTCAAATCCCAGCAACCACATGGTGGCTCACAACCACCCATAATGAGATTTGACACCCTCTTCTGGAATGTCTGAAGACAGCTACAGTGTACTTATGTATAATAAATAAATAAATAAATCCTTAAAAAAAGAAAAAGAAAAAAAGAAAACACAGCTTGGTGGGGTGATGCATACCTACAATTTTAAAAAAAAAAAAAAAAAAAAAAAAAAAAAGGAGGATCCTGAAATGTTTCACAGGATCGTCTTGGAAACCAAGAGGTTATTAATATGATGTCTCCCCTAAGAAACCTAAATGTACCCGATACAACGATCTATGCTTACCTCAGTCTCTATCCTGGATTTCAGCTGGTCGATGTCATTAGATAGAGTCTCCACCTGGGTAACTAGGGCCTGTGCGCTCTGCATGGTAGGCAGGAACTCACTGTACTTCTTGCTGATCATATTACATACCTCACCCTATAATACAAGACAGGAAGTACATGATGATGAAATGATTCAGAAACTTCATCAAAAATACACAGCCTCTTCCAATGTTAGAACTTTATCAAGTTACCCACAGGCATGGGTTTCCTTTAAAAACATGTCCTTCATCTGTAAAATGTAGGAAGACAATTCCCAACGATGTGCAAGATCTGTACAGAACTGACTCCGGAAATGAGCAAGATGGAGTCAAACATTTCACAGTAAACTGTATCATACTTTGTCCACAAACTTTAATCATCTACCTAACTACACATAGAAATAAATAATCTGTATAGCTTAATTTACTAATTTCCATCTTCTGGGTTGCAAATTTTTCATTTTAAAACTCCTCAAATGATAAGAAGGGCTAGGGAGATGTCTCCAATGGTAAAGATGCTTGCCCCCAAGCCTGATGACCGAGGTTCAATTCCTGGGACCCACAAACGAAAGAACTGACTCCCACAAACTGTCCTCTGACCTCCACACTTGCACCAGCGCACACATGCGCCCACAGGCATACACACATGAATAAAATAAAATTTTTTATAAAGGATTGAGTCTTGTTATTTCCCTTAATTTAAAGCAACTTAATATCATCTTGAACACTCTGCATGATGTAAATTATGCTTGCCCACAAACTAACTCCTTTTATGTAGGAAAGATACTATTCTCCAAACTGACCAAAATACAGGGCTGAAGTGTATTACTCCAGCAGTTACAAAGCACCCCAGTTCAAAAGAGAAGACTCAGGGGAAAGTCAGGCATTTGTTTTATGCAGGAGGCTACAACTGAGATGGAAGAGGGGTGTGTGTGTGTGTGTGTGTGTGTGTGTAGAAATACATTTAAAGTGCTAAAAAGCTGAAGGTGCAAAGAATATGCCTGCTTGAGACACAGAAAGTAGTTCTCGGTTGACTAAAGATTCAAGCTTATGATCATTAGAGAGTCATTAAAAAAAGACGTAAGCCACACTACAGAAATGCCAGTGGCATGAATACATAAAATTAAAAAAGCTAACATCAAAAATTGTTAGGAGCGGGTGTGGTGGTGCAGGCTTTCCATTCTAGCACTCGGGAGGCAGAGGCAGGCGAATTTCTGTGAGTTCGACACCAGCCAGTTCTATAAAGCTTGAGTCCAGGACAACGAGGGCTATTACACGGAGAAATCCTGTCTAGAAAAAAGAAAAAAGAAAGAAAAAAAGAAGAAGAAAGTAGGAAAAAGAGTTGTTAGGTAGCGCCTACCAAGCTTGCTCTCTTTAGTCCAGACTTTGTGAGGTACGCGTCACTTTCAAAGAAAGCCACTGAAGACGTGGCTTGCCAGGTAACACTAATGCGAAGTGAAACTATGGCTGTGAGCCGCAAATCCATGCAGGTACCTGCTCACCAGCCGTCAGCAAGCCTCAAGTTCCGTGCGTGACATAATACTTTTATAAACATATTCAACCAGTTAAAAAAGAAAATCCGAGGAGAACGGCGCGACTTTCCTAGAATTATTACATCCATCCATAAATGAAGGAGTGGGTAGAGATGACAGATAGGGTGGCTGTCCTGTCCTAGGTGGACATCCGGGCTTCCAGTTCCACCTCCGGCTCCGCAGGTTTCTTCAGTCTTCTCCATCGGCTCACTCTTGCCCAACTTAGCCCACTCCCCACCACTAAACAGCCACGGCCCTTCCTTCTCACAGCCCCAGGCCCTGGTCTCCAACCGCTCTGCGACCGCGCTCCAAACAGCCCCCCAATACTTCTGAGCCCCCAACTCAGGAGGCTCCGCACCCGGCTCTCCCCAGCGGCAGCAGCCTGTGGCCCGCCCTCACCTTGATCTCCTCCACCCGCCGGGTCAAGCGGCTGATCCTGGTGCCCAGATCCTCCTTCTCTAGGCTCCCCGAGTGGGCCAAGACTTCTGTCACGAAAGAGGCCATCGCCACGGAGCGTGCCCACACAAACAGGATAGATCACTCCAGGGGCCAGCGCCGCAGCTCGGGTCCCGCCAGCGGCCTCACCGCACGGCCTGCCGGGAAACTGAGTTCTACGGGGCCCAGCGCTCGCGCTCAGAAGAGGGTCACACTACAGTTCCCAGGAGGCCCCGCGCCGTCAGGCGTCGGCTGTTTCAGTGGCCTCTAGGAGGCACCAAAGTGCGCAGGCGTGATCCGCTCCCTACCTGTTTTCAAACGCCAGTCTGTTCCCGCCAGTTTTTTTCTTGTATTTTGGGTTGGGTTGGTTTGGGTTGGTTTGCGCTAGAAACTGCGGAATGTTTCTGGTAATAATCCTTTATGGCCCCCCCTATACTCAGTAACGTTTTCCTGTGAGATTATCTAGCTGGATACTTACAGAATCTTCTCGATCTTTTTTTGTTAGATATTCATTCATTCATTGGGCGCAGCAGCTGACTGAATCTATGCGAATTTTGCCCTCTGGAATTGTGCGAGAGAGTGACACAAGTGAAAGGATTCCCACAATTGCACCTTTTAAAATATTGTTTCTTTTTTGTTTGTTTGTTTAGGGTTTTTGAGACAGGGTTTCTCTGTATAGCCCTGGCTGTCCTGGAACTCACTCTGTAGACCAGACTGGCCTCGAACTCAGGAATCCGCCTGCCTCTGCCTGCCCCTCAAGTGCTGGGATTAAAGGCGTGTGCCACCACCACCTGGCTTTTATATTCTTAATAGTGCCTCAAGTATATTGATACATGGATATGGTACAAATTCATACTTAGTGTAACAGTCCTGTGTGTGCTAAAAGCATTCTTTTGTAAAATCTGTCTAAGATATGTATGAATGTTTTGGCTGTGTCCATGGAAGTCAGAAGGCAACAGATTCTCTGAAATGGGACTTAAAGATGGCCTGAGCCACTATGTGGATGCTGGGACTTGAGTCCTGGTCCTGAGTAAGGGCAATGAGTTCTTCTAGCCACCGGGCCATCCCTAAAACAAGATTCTTATCACTTCCTATCAGAGATTACAAATAAATTTCACCAAAAGCTTTTTATCATTGCTTACTATTAAAATTTTCAGCGATTTTTTTTTTTTGGGGGGGGGGCTCTGTTTTGAGACGTGGTCTCTGTAGCCCTGGAAGGCATCAAATTCATAGCTAGCCTCCTGCCTCAGCCTCCTGCACCCAGGGATTATACACTTATCCCACTATATCCAGTTATCCATAGCTTTTTAAAACTATTTCATTATTGAAGGTCAGGAGAGTGTTATGTACAGATGAAGTCACTCATTCACTTTGCAAACCAGGCTAACCCGAAGACAGCCACTGAGTCCAGAAAGCGTTCCAACCAAGGCGACACTCTTTGTAGGAGAAGATGCGTGCTGTAAGAGCATCCTGTCCCCTCTATACACTTTTTGTTACTTGGCTGGCCAAGCAAGCAAGCAGTTTACAAAAGCCAAATGGAATGCCATTGGCACAGCAATATCATAAAGTATAAAATTAACAGAGACAGCTGGGCGTGGTAGCACACACCTTTAATCCCAACACTCGGGGGGGGGGGGGGCAGAGGCAGGCGGATTTCTAAGTTCGAGGCCAGCCTGGTCTACAAAGTGAGTTCCAGGACAGCCAGGGCTACACAGAGAAACCCTGTCTCAAAAAA
>NC_034599.1:44139505-44188503 GCF_900095145.1 Mus pahari | reverse complement strand
AAAAAAAAAAAAATCTTTCATTCTTTAAAAGGTGTCTTATGAGAGAAGCCCTTAGGGGGCTGGAAAGATGGCTCAGAAGTTAAGAGCACAGACTGTGCGGGGCATGGTGGCACACACCTTTAATCCCAGCACTCGGGAGGCAGAGGCAGGCAGATTTCTGAGTTCGAGGCCAGCCTGGTCTACAAAGTGAGTTCCAGGACCGCCAGGGCTACACAGAAAAACCCTGTCTTGAAAAACCAAAAAAAAAAAGCACTGACTGCTCTTCCAGAGATCCTGAGTTCAAATCCCAGCAACCACATGGTAGCTCACAACCATCTGTAATGAGATAGGATGCCCTCTTCTAGAGTGTCTGAAGACAGCTACAGTGTATTTACATTTAATAAATAAATAAATCTTAAAAAAAGAAAAAGAGAGAGGTGGGGACCTTAATTAGATCCCAACTCCCAAGGTCCATTGCAACACTGTGTTCCTAAAACAATCAAGCTTATCCTAATAGAGCATAGGGCAGGAAGTTCCTGTTCCATGGGGGAAGAGAAAGAACCTCCAGTTGAGAAAGCATGTGCTCTAAGGTGGCCAGACTGTCCTTGGAAGGCAGCTTTGAGTGGAGCCCTCTCAGCCTTACTTTGAATACTTGAAATGTTGCCAACAATAAATGCCCAGTGACAAAAAAATAACCCACAGATGACATTTCTGAAAACCTGCACTGTGCCTTCACTGAGGAATACTATGTGGCAAGTTCTGTACTAGGTCTGGAGACCCCCAACATGTGAATTAATGATCACAAAAAAACCACAGTAGTTATTTTCAAAATAAACGAGGGATGGAAAACACAGAGTGGGGAAGATTCTTTAGAGGAAATTACAAAATTACAAATAATTTTGTAATTTTGCTTTGGGAGGGAGCTCATACAAATAACGAGCCCCAATGCTTAATTATTTCTTGGGAAAATGCAAAGACCCAGGAAATCCGGGGCTAGAGATGACTCAGCAGTTAAGAGCACTGACTGCTCTTCCAGAGGACCTACCTTCAATTCCCAGCACTCACACTGCAGCTTAAGACTGGGTGCAACTCCAGCCCCAGGGGATCTGAGGCTCCCATCTTGTTCTTTGGACACTCTACTCATACACATAAATAAATAGGCAGGCTTGGTGGCAGGCAGAGGCCTGATCTCTATAGTTTGTGGCCAGCCTGGATTATATGATGAGTTCCGGGCCAGACAAGAACTACATACTGAGATTATGCTTCCCCCAGCCAAAAAAAAAAAAAAAAAGAATAGTTTTGATTTGTATTTCCCTGATAACTAAGAATATTAAATATTAATTTTTCTTTTTATCCTTTTATTTGTTTGTTTTGTTTTTCAAGATAGTTCCTCTTTGTAACTCTGGCTGCTCTAGAACTCACTTTGTAGACTAGGTTAGCCATGAACTCAAAGATCCACCTGGCTCTGCCTCCCGTCTACTGGGATTAAAGGGATGCCCCACCACCACCGAGATAAACATTCCTGTAATGTTTCTCAGCCATTTCTGTTTCACCTTTTGAGAAAACTCTGCTTAGTTCTGATTCCCATTTTTAACTTTGCTTTCTTTTATTTTTTTTAAAGCTTTATTTATTATTATATGTAAGTACACTGTCGCTATCTGCAGACACACCAGAAGAGGGCGTCAGATCTCATTACAGATGGTTGTGAGCCACCATGTGGTTGCTGGGATTTGAACTCAGGACCCTTGGAAGAGCAGTCAGTACTCTTAACTGATGAGCCATCTCTTCAGCCCTAATTTTGCTTTCTTGATGCCAAGGTTTTCTGTTTTTTTATATATTTTATACACATAACCCTCTGTCAGATGTACCTGATATAATGGTGTCCTTTATAAATAAGTAAATTAATTAAATGAGTAAGATGATGAATAATAGAAGACAACACTGGACATCGACTTCTGGCCTCTACACACATACAGATGCACATGTATGCACATGCTACACACACATACCCAAAAGCATGAAAAGAGAACACACTGTCCAAACCTTTATGACTTCGGTGCAATAAATCCCAGGTTTCTTGTGTTCTGCCATAAAGACAAGCTCTTAGCCACATGCTGGGTCGATGCTGAGGCTAGGCACAAGAACCTGAAGTGGTCAAGACCAAGTCACTTAACTTGAGGTTACTTCTGTCCCCTACCAGCCAGGAGACCTTGGTAATTTCCCCAAAGTGTTCCACACAGTGTCAGAATGAAAATTCAGTGCCAAGCATCGAACCCAAAGCCTGGCATTTAGTCATGATCAGAAAGTGCAAATCATTTCCTCTCCCATCAGATCCTGTGGCTTAGAAGCAGCAACAGACAGAACAGAAGCTGGTATGATTGACAGCTATTTGCAGCTGACTTTGGATCAGCAGTAGACCAGCAGAGGGCGCACTTCTCTCCAGCGATGTTCTGGGTCTAGGCCAGAACATAGCCAGAAATAGTAATCTTAAAATGTATGGGTTTTCTGATCACAAAATATCAAATGACAAACTTATCCAATATGTAAAGAAATGAGTAAGAAAATTAAAAAACAACACAAATATAACATTAGTAAACAACAAATTAACATTTTGTTTAAAACAAAACTTGGACATGAAAGGGGCTAAAAATTATTTTACACCACGCGGTGGTGGCACACGCCTGTAATCACAGCACTTGGGAGGCAGAGGCAGGCAGATTTCTGAGTTCGAGGCCAGCCTGGTCTACAAAGTGAGTTCCAGGATAGCCAGAGCTACACANAGAAACCCTGTCTCAAAAATAAATAAATAAATAAATAAATAAAAATAAAATAAAATAAAATAAAATATTTTACATGTGTTGTTGGGAATGAGCAAAATAAACTTAATCTAAGTACTACCATTTTGTTTTCAGAAAATAAATTCAAGGTCCCAGGCCCTAGAGAGGCTGGGGACTTCACTATAGCTGAACAGCTTCTGTTGTAAACAATTGTCTGAGTTCAGACATGTCAGGGACAACTTGTAAGGTGACAGTTGTCTGAGTCCAGCCCTCTCAAGGACAACTTCTCCATCTTGCTGGCAGGGTCAAACAAGTTCATGTTCCCAACCTAGGAACAAACTCCTATCCCACTTCTCCAAACGTTTTCTAAATTGTCTGTTAACGGGTAAAGAATATAGAAATTGCTGTCATCTAAACCAAGGTGCATAAGTTGTAAATATCTAACCAATTCCCTGTTATGCCCTAATAACTACATGCAGCTGATCCACTCCTTTGTTCCTATATCACTCTGAGTGAACCTAATGTCTAGGAGAATGAATTAAGGACCTTGAAGCCAGGTATTATAACTTTATTTTCTTTCGAAGCCTACTTCTAATGATGGTTTGTTTTTTTTTAAAGATTTATTTATTTATTATATGTAAGTACACTGTAGCTGTCTTCAGACACTCCAGAAGAGGGCGTCAGATCTTGTTACGGATGGTTATGAGCCACCATGTGGTTGCTGGGATTTGAACTCCGGACCTTCGGGAGAGCAGTCGGGTGCTCTTACCCACTGAGCCATCTCACCAGCCCCTAATGATGGTTCTTAAAACACTTAACCTCCCTTTTAGCCCACCGCCCACCAGAGGTAGTAGAAAAGAAAGGATATGGGGGAAGTGGACCTGTTGAGAAAGGTTCTTTGGAGCAAATCCCATCTGCATTGTCAGGAAATCAGCAGTTCAGTTCACAGGCAAGCAGCGGCAGCTCGATCCACTCGCAAACACTTCAAGGATATACTAGCAGTCCTGTTCAGTAGTGTCTGGACAGCAGTAGTGGTGGCACAACCTAGCAGGAACTAGCCAGGCCTCAGTTGAATTGAATCAGCACGAATCAGCAGGAAAGACCAGGGCCAACAGGAACACCAGGAAAAGTTCTTTGCTGTATCTCTCTCAATGAAGCAAAGATCAGCTAAGATGCAAAACAAAGCAGCTTTATATACAGCTAGCTCTATAAGCAAGCCTCAAGCCTCCATCGCTGTCTGTTGTGTCCTATTTATACTCCCTCTAAACATCACAAGTCCTTCTCTGGTCTTGCCTCACCACATGCCTTGTCTCAGCACGTGAGGCTCTCATCTTTTAACCTTTCATATTTGAAGTGAGTTTTCTTGGCCTCCACCCTGAAGCCAACAGTCTGGGTACTTTCCTTGAGTATATGTCTGTACACCACTTGCATGCCTGCTGTTCAAGGAGGCCAAAAGAGGGCATCAGATTCCCCTGGAACTGGAGTTATAAACAGTTGTGAATTGCCATGTCGGTGAGACTCAAATCCTGATTTTCCAAATGAGCAGCCAGTTGGTGCACTTAACCTCTGAGCCATCCCTCCAGCCCTAAGAGAGAGCTTTTAAAGAGAATGAAGTTGCATTCTCTATGCTCTGCATCACATGATCAGCTGCTTTCTCAGTTAAGAACTTCAAGTTCCACTCTGCTTCCTGTCTGCTATGAGACAGAGCAGCTCCTCCCCCTGACCCCCACTTTATGCCATGAAAATATCTTCTGCAGGCTAAAGAGCTGGCTCATCAGCTAGGAACACTTGTTCCTCCACAGGACCCAGGTTTGATTTACAGCACCCACAAGGCAGCTCCAACCACCCATAAATTAAGTTCCAGGGGACTCAATGACCTACTGCCTACTTGGGCGCACCTACATACATGCAGGCAACACACACACATAAGTCTTTCAGAAGTTTTTTCTTCCGAAAATGTTTAATGTAGTGAACTTGCACTATGTAAGCTGAGAATGACCTTGAGCTTCTAAACCTCTGGTTTCTCTCTGCCTCCTGAGGGCTAAGATTATAGGTGCGTGCAACCACATCCTTTTATGTGGTCCTAGGTATGCAGCCAAAGGCCTGTACTCCAAAGCATTCTACCTAAGTTCCCAAGCCCCTACAACATCACTTAAAGTTGTTCTGCGTATGGGTGTTTTGCCTGTATATGTGTGCCTGTGCACCACATGTATGCCTGGTGCCTATGGAGGCCAGAAGAATGTTGGAATCCCCTGGAACTTGAGCAGGAGATGGTTGATTGTCACTATGCAGGTGCTGGAAATTGAATCCAAGCCCTCTGGAAGAGGAGCCAGTGCTCTTAATTGCTGAGTCGTCTCTCCAGCCTCAACATCACTACTAACCAAGATGTATAATTATTAACAAGCTTCAATGGGTGTTTAGAATAAGTCTTTCTATATACTTACCTAGAACATAGATAAAATTCCTTTAGATAAGTTCTGTGTCAAAGTCTACATATTTTAAGTATTTAGTCACATTTATTCAGAGGTATGAGCACATGTGTACAAGTCAGTTCTCTCCTACAGTGTGAGACCTTGGTCTTGAACTCAGGTTGTCTCACTTGGCTGCAAGCACCTTTATCCATTGAGCGAGATATATATATATATATATATATATATATCAGAAATTCGCCTGCCTCTGCCTCCCGAGTGCTAGGATCAAAGGCGTGCGCCACCACGCCTGGCTACCCTACCCTATATATTTAAAAGTAAAATGTCCTTGGGAAAGATCTTGTCAAGGTGTTTTTCCAGAACACCAATTTTGTAACCTCAGAGTCAAGGAGTGATTTTTGACTTTATGAATGTATTTATCAAGCACAGTGACAGCTTACTCTCTAGCTATTGGACTCGCTCATGGGACCCTCCTTCAGAATCCATCCCCCACATCTGATCTTGGCCACACCTCTAGGCCCAAACACTGCCAAATTCCTAACACCTGTCTCAGCTGTTGCATTGAAAATTAACACCACAGCTTTCTGCAACTTCCATCCACTCTAACTTCCCAGCAAGTCACCCCAGCTGACCAGTCCCTGAGTTCATTATCCCCTCCTGCAGAGGGCACAACCATGGCCTGTAGCTTCCGTGGGAGAGTCCAGCTTGGAGGTCTGCTCCTCTCTGTCCTTGGCTGGGTGTGCTCCTGTGTCACCACCGTTCTTCCCCAGTGGAAGACTCTCAATCTGGATCTGAATGAAATGGAAACCTGGGTCTCGGGACTCTGGGAGGCATGCGTGAATCAGGAGGAGGCTGGCACTGTATGCAAAGCCTTCGAGTCGTTTTTGTCTCTGCCCCAGGAGCTACAGGTAGCCCGAATTCTCATGGTGGCTTCCCATGGGCTGGGACTATTGGGACTTCTGCTGTCTGGCTGCGGGTTGGAATGCTTCCAGTTTCACAGGCCTGGAGGAGTTTTCAAGACTCGACTATGCCTCCTGGGAGGGACTCTGGAAGCATCAGCTTCGGCCACCACCCTGTTTCCAGTCTCCTGGGTGGCCTATGCCACATTCCAAGACTTCTGGGATGACAGCATCCCTGAGATTGTGCCCCGGTGGGAGTTTGGAGACGCCTTGTTCCTGGGCTGGGCTGCTGGGCTTTTCCTAGCTGTGGGTGGACTCCTCCTCATCTTTTCTGCTTGCCTGGAAAGTGAAGATGGATCTTCTTCCTGGACGGCTGAAGCCACAGTCCCACCAGCCTGTGCTCCAGTAGAGGAAGAATTCGATGGTTCCTTCCACCTCACCCCAAGACCGGTGAACCAGGTCATCTAGAGCTACAGTCTGCCTAGGAATCTGTATAATAAAGGAATGTCAGTAGGCTCCTTTTTCTTCCTTACCCTTCATAGTTCTGTTGGAAAGGAGTGGTCACTATCATATTTGGCAAAGGTTTGATTATCTTGGTGATCTGAGAACTTCAGTTGAGAATTAAAAATCAGGACAGTGTCTTACAAACATGTTTATCTCATTTGAAATTTTATTTATATAGAAATCCTTGCAGTTGAAGGTAATGCTTCATGCTTACAATTTCAACACACAGAAGCTGATAGAACTGAGAATTCAAGGCCAACCTTGCCTGCATGGTGAGATCCTGTCTCAAGCTTTGGGGGGTGGGGAGGAGGAGATCATGGTGGCCCTCACTTGTAATGCCAGCACGCAGGAAGCTGAGCCAAGAGAATTGCCCTAAATTCAAAGCCAGCCTAGGTTACTGAGTTGAAATAATAATAACCCCTCAGTAGTATTTAAATACTTAATCACTTTATTATTAAGGAAGATGTTTTAAAAAGTTGGAGTCACCAGGTAGTGGTGGTGCACGTCTTTAATCCCAATATTTGGGAGACAGAGGCAAGCGGATTTCTGAGTTCAAGGCCAGCCTGGTCTACAGAGTGAGTTTCAGGACAGCCAGGGCTACACAAAGAAACCTTGTCTCAAAAAACAAAACAAAACAAATAGTTGAAGTCACCAGAAATAATCTAGTGTGAAGAGGCATTGTATGCCTAGCTAGAAATGTTGATGTGTTGGCAAAGGAAAATTAGTTATTGGTCCACAATAGACTCTAGCATGGGACTCCTCAGGTGTGAGATTTGAATCACAAGTCTCTGCTGCTAGTGTTCTAGAAGGGCACTGATTTATTTCTGCTACATCATGAGGCTGTGAATGGTCCCATGTTTCTTACTGAAGGTAATGGTCTCTGTGAATAGTAAGGTCCCTAACCTTTTTGATTTGTCCAGGACTCTGTACTTTTGACTACTAAAACTACACTGGGACAAGCTGGTTACTCAAGGACAGTTGTGCCTATTAACCATCCAAGGTGGGCTTGTGTGTGCAAAGAATTCTCAGCTCCACAAAAATGTCTGTTACCACATGCAAAAATAAGCCTATTATAAATGTTTTATCATGGAGGATTTGGGCATGCTTGCTTATCATGTACAAAGTCCTGGGTTCCATCCCCAACACTACATAAGAGCAGGTGTGGTAGTACATGCTTGTGATCCTAGTACTTGGGAGGTAGAAGCAAGAGGATCAGAAGTTCAAGGCCAGCCCAGGCCACATAAAACCTTGTCAAACAGAAAGAGGAGGGGAGTAAGGGGGACAGACAGACAGAGTCAGACACACAGACATAGGAGGTGGAGTTGGGAGAAAGGAACTTTATTGCTATTTTATTATGTAGAGTTGGGGAGGTCCAGTGGTTGGAGCATCTACCTAGCATGTAAGATCTTGGATTTGATCTCAAACGCTATAGAATAAACACATTTGCAAAAGCAGCCCAAACCAGCATCCTTTTGTAAAAAGCCATTTTCCCAGGCTAACAGGATGTTCAGTGACTAAAGAAACTGGCCACCAAACTGATGACCTGAGTTTGATCCCCAGAACCCCTCACAACAGTAATAGAGAACTGACTCCACAAAACTGTCCTCTGGCCTGTGCACACGCACTGTGCATACGCATGCAGCACTCCTCCAAACACCATAATGCACAATAATAATGACATTAAGAAAAAAATGTTTAAAAAAGAGTTAGAGGTGCACTGGTGCATACTCTGCATCCCAACACTCCAGGAGAGGCAGGTGTGTCTCGGTCAGTTCAAGGCTAGTCAGGGCTGCAGAGACCTTGTCGGAGAAGAGAGAACACTCCTGGCCAAGGAAATAGACTGCACAAGTTCAACTTTTCCCTTCCTATTGAAAGCTGAGTCTCTGGGAGTTAAGTTTCTCTTGAAAGGCCCCTTTCTTTAATGTGCGCTCATCTGTGAACAAACACAAACATACCTAGCCAAATATAATCCTCTGATTATTTTGTGTGCACCAAAGAATATTTTGTTCTTCTCTGGCCAATCAGAAGACTATTTCTGATGACTGTGGGTTTTTTTGTTTTTTTTTTTCCAGCTAACCTGACTTTTTCAGTAGGTTTGACAGGGCAAATGCCAGTAAAAAGTGAGGCTCAAATATCCAAGGATCCCTGGTCTGTAGAGTGCCTGCTTCATGGGACCACCACTCACCTATCCATGTCAATTTGCCCATTTAACAAATATTCATAAGCACTTACCATGTTGTGCTGGGAACCAAGTGGAAAACAAGACACATTGTACCCTCGGTCCTCATTCAAAGAACACAGACGTTAAGTAAAACCATTCAAATCAACGCACCACCACACAATTCAAGATGATGCAAAGGGCTTTTTGGAACGAGATAGCGTAAGGGCAAGATGTTAACTGCTAGAATTTCCTGGTATGGTGGCAGATCCGCAAGGATTTGCCACAGGAGGAATCAGATTTTATGAAGGTTAGCCAGATTAGATTTTAGTTGTTGTGCCCAGAGATTGAGTTATTATTGTTTCTGAACTAAGTTTATGTGGTGCTTTTCTTCTCACAGCTACTCGTCTAGGTTCTCAGGAGAAAGATATGGCAGCAAAGTGTTCGTTGCATTTTGAAATGAAGTGCCAAGATGTTTCCATGTTTGGTTTTGTTTTGCTCAGTGCTGCTTTTTCTTTGGTATCTTGTGTTATGTATGCAAATTTTCTATCTTCTAATGAAAAGATTCCATTAAAATTTCAATAAGATACTATATGGAATGGGCAGCTCAGATTGGATAATGATACTGATTTTTACAATATAATAAAAAATAATCTTACCCTTAAAAAAAAAAAGATACAAAGGAAGTGAGGTCCTCAGAGTCACAGCTGGGCACCTCCAAGAAGTGGCTGCGGTTGCAAAGGTAAGGGTAGATGGAGTTCCAGACAAGGAAAAGGAGGACGAGGCTGATGATGCTGGATGGAATCAGAACTTGCAGCACATTCAGGGCCTTCGTAAAGATGCTGTTGTGGAGTTCTTGAGAGGTTTATGTAAAATCTTGGAAGGTTTTTCAGAGCAGAAGAGCACATCTCACTGCTCCCTTTGATAGTGAGGGGGAACTGAAGCAGCCCACACCTGTCGCAGTAAGTAGCTGAGTCAAGCTCTGACATTACGGATGCTCTTCTGAACCTCATCTTCTGTATCACCACATAGGCCACACCCAGACTCAGAAATCCTCCTCTGCACTGGTTAGCCTAATCAGGGTTTTTGCAGACACCTGGCTCACCCGTGCCTGCTGGGGGTGCTCTAGTGCCTCATCTCAATCCCATGTTCACAGGTGTTGATTTCCTATTGCTTTCTCTGCAGAGAAATGGACACAAGCTAGAGCACTGTTAGAGCATCCTGTCTTCCCAACTCTCCTCGTGCAGGACACGGGGCACGACTGCTAACGGGCTGCTGCTTGACATGTAGTGATATGACCAGCAGCCACTCCTGAAAGGCTGGCACCCAGAGGCACCGTTCACCTAAATCGCCAATGTTTACTCACCTGTTGTTTTGAAGACCAAGTGAGGGTTGAAAACAGAACTACTTATATTTTTTTTATGAATTTTTTTTTTTTTTAGATTTATCTATTTTATGTGTACACTGTTGGTGTCTTCAGACACACCAGAAGAGGGCATCAGATCCCATTACAGATGGCTGTGAGCCACCATGTTGTTGCTAAGAATTGAACTTAGGACGTCTGGAAGAGCAGTCAGTGCTCTAAACCACTGAGCCATCTTTCCAGCCCGAATACCTACTTCTTCTGGCCAAAAATAAGGTCTGAAAGGGGGTGTCTCATGGAGCCGTTTCTAATTGCTTCAATGTCTTTCATGTAGCTACTTTTCTAGAGATGTTTGGATAACTCCCCCGAACCCTGCTTATGATTTGAAAGGCTGGGGCTTGAACACAGGACCCTGAGCCTGCCAGGCAAATGCTCCAACACTAAGCCAAATCACCAAGTCTCCTTTTATTGTTAATAGGTATTGGGTTGGTTGGTTGGGTTTTGTTGAGACAGGGTTTCTGTGTGGCCCTGGCTGCCATGGAACTCAAGGGATCCACCTGCCTCTGCCTCCCTAGGGCTAGGATCAAAGGTGTGTGCTACCACTGCCTGGCAGCTAAGTTCTAAGAAGTGTTCCAATTTCCAGTTCACTATGCCCCCGTGGCACACACTGAGGTAAGATGCCCTGCTCAAGCACTGCCATCTTTTCACACTGGCCTCTTCCTCCTCTCAGCCCTTCCACCGCAGCCGCCTTGTTCCCAGATCTTTAATCCTGGCTGCTCAGAAAGACCAGAGAGAGACCACGGGGATTCTATATCAGAGAGTTAAGAGCCGGTGAGGTGGTTTACTGGACAGATCCACTAAACAATCCGAGCTCAGCCCCCAAATCCTCTGACCTCCACAGGCATGCTGTGGCATGAATACACCAGCAAAGCAAATGCATGAAATTTATGTTAATTTATGTTAAAAAGCATTTTAGACTAGAAACAGTAGCTTACACTGAAATCCCAACATTTGAGAGGAGGCGGGACTGTTCTAAGTTCGGGGCAAGCCTGGGCTACAGAATAAAACCCAGTGTCAGTAAAATAGTTAAATGCAAATAAGAGAGCTGAACAAAGCGCAACATCCTAAAACAGCCTGAGAACTGTAACAAGTGATACATGGTAACAAGTGCTGCCTCTCAGTACTTGGGAGATAGACACAATAGGATCAGTAGCTAGGGACCAGCCTCTGCCACACAGTGAGTTTGAGCCCAGTCTAGGATATATGAATATCTCAAAAACAAATATCAACAAAATATCAGCCTGAAACCTTAGTTTGTCAGCTATGCAAATATGAGAAATTGCCTGTCAGCACTCCTCCTAGTGATCAGACTGGATCTGACTGATGTAGCTATAGGATGTGTGTATTGGGGGTAGGTGGGTGGGTAGGGGGAATGGATGGACAGTGTAGTGGCTATTCCTGGTTGTCAACTTGACAATATCTGGAATGAAGTACAATCTAGAATTGGAGGCTCACCAGTGATCCTAAACTGGAGACTGGGAGATACAAGTTTCTGACCTGGATCTTAGCAAGGAGATCTTGAGGCGTAGTGGCTACGAATCCCAGAAGACTAAGACAGGGAGACCTCTGAGTTCAGGGTCATCTGGGATTAAAGACATGGTAGCACACACCTTTAATCTGGGCTATACCTTCTGCTGGAGACCTACTACATAAGGACATTGGAAGAAGGAAGATTTTCTCTCTCTTCTTCACCTGCTTGCCTTGTGGGACTGAGCAACTGCTAGATCCTTGGACTTCCATTCACGGCTGCTGCTGACCACTGTTGGGAGTTGTACTACAGACTGCAAGTCATCAACAAATTCCTTTTCTTTATAGACTACCCGTAAGTTCTATGACTCTAGAAAACCCTGACTAATACAAAGATTGACCCCCAGCCACAAAAGTGCTACCTCATAATTCTAATTCTGCTGCTATAATTAATAATGTAAATATCTGTTTTCTGATTGTCTTAGGTGAGTCTCGTCTAAAGGCCATTTAACCACTCACAGGCTGAGAACCACAGTGCTAACTGAAGTTTGGTTCCTAGCACACAACAGGTGGCTCAAGACTCCAGCAGCTATGGGGACTCCAATGCCATCTTCTGTCCTCTTTGGGTACTTGCATACATTACATACACATACATGTTCACATAAGTAAAAACAAACCTTTGGAAAAAGAAGGGGATGAGAGAGAATCACTCTTCTTTTTCTCCCCTGACCCTTTTAATAGAAAGGCTAAAATCATATAAATGCTATGAAGTCCATTCATTTCCAAAATAGAAAACATCTATTTCAAAAAGGGTCATGCTACATACCAAAGGTAAAACAAATACTTTTATTGCACATTTATAAAATCTGCATAGTTGTACTGTGTTCTTCCCTCCCATGATTCCTCCATTAATCCTTAAAATTTGGTTAAAACATGAGTTTCCAATTAGAAGTTCTTTAAAAAGCAGTTTCTTTCTACATATGCACAGATAGATGTTATTTTTTATACAAATTCACATCCCTTATTTTCTTTAAAAAATAAAATAAAATAAAATAAAAAAGAAGGGAGAGAGAAAGAAAGAATAAAAACCCTCTTAGGCCAGGCGGCCTTAGACACCTGTCCCTGATGGTTAGTAACGTGTCCCTTGTGTGGCAGCATCACACCAGCACTGGGCTGGAAGCCCCGGATGCTTTCTTTTCTTTCACTCAAGACTGAATGTGAGGTTTTCTGGTTTATCTAAAATATAAACAGATCAAAAGGGGAGGCAGCTTTCCCTTGGCGGCTTCATGGCGCGGCCTTGTGTGGAAGGAAGGGCCTCACCAGCACCTCTTTTCATCACTGGCAAGAGCCAGGCAGGACCCCTACTACCAGTCTCTGGTAGCTGAGGACTTTTAAATGTCACCTGAACTTGACAAAGTAACTAGAAACTGCTCTCCTGGCTCAGTTCTGATGAGTCACCTTTCTGCTGTCAAAGACTGGTGCCTGAAGGGTAATTTAAAAGTGGCACGATAGACAAACCCAAGTATTATGGGAGATTTACAAAGGCAGTTCAAGTCTTCTGGGATAATTCAAAACCTTAATGCACCGGCTCCACCTGCCTTCTTCAGTGAAATAGCTCCCATGATTCTGTACCTAAAATGTGCAACTTTATCCTTAGTCCCTTAAACACACATCAGGAGAGGGGTGAGGGTCTGAATCTTGCTCAGACACCCAGTCCCTCTGTCCAGGGGAATCTGCCACAACAGACTGCCACGTAACAGGCAGGGGACCAGAGATCAGACTGAGTCTTGACTGTCCATAAGCGGCTTATTTCACTGTTACTGTTGAAACTCCTTGAATGGACTCCATGACAGCTGCAAACCGACTGCAAAGATCATAGGGGGAATTCGGCCGAATAGTTGGAGGCTCCTTTAGGACGATGATTTCTGCAGAAGGATCTAGAAGCCTGGGTAGGAACTCCCCTAAGCACAGCTGCAGATTCTCTGTAGAGGGAAAATGGACTGTTACACACACAGCTAAACAAGGCTACCGCTATCCGGGAGGGCCTTCAGAAGGCAGCATTCAACTCAACAGCATGCATCCTGCTCCAGCTAAGAGGAAGATGCCTTTGCAACTCACCCTCCCACACTAGGAGGGAAGCCCATCTAGGGCTGCATAACTGAGTCGACGTCCATGTCTGTGTATGTTGGGGAAAGAGTTTGTCATGGCGGCAGTAAAGGACATCCGCTCAAAAGAAAACATATAACCATGACACCATTGCAGTCTTGTTTCAAAACATATAATATATGTCAAACAGTGCCAAGTTTTCCTTTCTTATACAAACATTACTAACTCCAGAAAATATTTTTTTGGAGGGTTTCAAGATAGGGTTTCTCTGTGTAGTCCTGGCTGTCCTGGAATGCACCCTGTAGATAAGGCTGGCCTCGAACTCAGAAATCCGCCTGCCTCTGCCTCCCAAGTGCCGGGATTAAAGGCGTGTGCCATCACTGCCCAGCATGTGACATGGTATGTTCATCATTGATATTCATAGAATTAAAATATCAATCAAGTCTGAGAAATTCTTGTTTCTCAGATGTTCTAAATTCTGAAGTGTCAAATATTTATTGAAGATTTAACCTTTTATGAAAAGATAAAGTGACCCATCTCATAATCATGCAAATTTGTTATTTATAAACAGAAAATTTCTCTATGATTATTTAAAATCTATATGCATTTTGCTATGTGTGCACCTGGGAAGTATCAAGCCTCTTGGCTGGGAACAAGGAGCTGGCTTGGAGAGGAAGGTACCTGCTGTACAAGCGGACCAGCGTTCAGGGGACAGAGCCCAGGGGAAGATGGGAGGAAAGGACTAAGCACACAGAGCTGCCCTCTGAGTGACACACATGCACCCTCTATACACCCAACACCAGTAAACACAAGCAACACTTTTAATTAGCTTGGTGTGCTAGAGCACACCTTTAATCCCAGCACTCAGGAGGCAGAGGTACAAGCATCTCTTGAATTCTAGGCCAGTTTGGTCTACATAGTGAGCTTCGGGCCAGCCAGGAGCAAAGGTCTGCTTACCAAGTAGCAAAGCTGTTTTATTATCATGGCCATTCTTAATAAACTATCCTCTTAAATCTTAATAAATTGGATATGATGCTCTGTACCACACACACGATGGTGCTATTGTCTTTCAAATGCTTAAATATACTAATGTGTCCAAAGAGAATTAAGCAAAGCTATACATCATATGGTCTAAAGAAAAACAAGGAAACACAGCAATTGCTTATTATAAGAGTTACCAATCAATTCTGTATACTAAAACAAGTCACTAGTAGGAAGTGAACAAGAATTCCTATCAGAACATACACCTTCCAAACAAAATGAACGCACCTTCAAAATTGGGGTCTTTCAAGATATTCCATTACTAATTCACAGAAGTATTTAGTTAATAATATTCTTATATACTGCAACTTCAAACCTCAAGAAAGTTTATAGAGCCATCAGCTAATCATACTCCACATAAATATACTATAAAACCCCATAATTTAGTAGATGGGAAAATAATGAAAAACTAACAATCCTGCAGAGCACTAGGGAGCAGGGTGCCCTGGGTTTAGTTCCAAGCAGTCACAGCTCCCGGGACTAGTTGGCTGACCTTGGAGTTGATTCAGCTGCTGACTGAGGTAAGGAGGCAGAGAGAAGTAGAGCCCAAATTTCCACACTGTATCCTTGGAGCAGATCCCTGTATCTCACAGATGTTAGGGGGTGTTTCAATCCCCTAAATGGCTTCAACAACCAGTGATGCTAAAGAGTGAGGGCACTGTGACGTTAAACCAAGCAGTACTAATAACACATACCCGCAATATCCTTCCCCAGGTAAGAGCACCAGTGGTTCCTCATGACCTCGATGGCATCGAGGTCGTCCTTGGAGATGTCATTATTAATGATCAGGTGGATGCAGGGAATGATCAACTCATTCATTACATTAATGCCCTCTGTTACAGAATGGTCGTCATTTGTTTCAAAAAGAGAAGCAGCCTTGGCATTCAGCTCCTACAAATAAAAGACAGACAAAAGGGAGACTGAGAAAAATAAGTATCACTTTTAGTATGAACCTAAGCCAACAGTCACACAAAACTTAACTGGAAAAAAAAAAAAAAAAAAAAAGCATTGGTTCCTTGCCCCAGATGTTCTGACATAATTAGGATGTAGGTGATCTGGGCCCTGGGGTTTTCTAACTCTCGTGATGATTCTAATGCACTTAATCTTGTGACTCAATGGCCTACATTACCAGCCAAGGTCATATTTGACATCGGTTTCTATCCTAAAACCTAGCGAATGATTCTCAATCTTCACGAGCCACTAGGACCACTCACAGAAGACACTGAAATCCAGGTTACTCCCAGATTGGCCAGTTGTCATCAATGGCTGAAGGTGACTGACACACATCAGAGGCAGTGATGGGAAGCCAAAGTCATCCTCGTATAGCAGCAGGAAGGAAGGAGTAAGGACACTCAAGGTGATGACTTGAATCTGCTGACTTAGAGGCCAAAAGCACAGAGCTTTTAGGGGCCGCTTCTCAGCACAGTAGACAGTCTTACCACACCGATAATTGTCACAGCAATCAAAGAATTCCCAGAAAATAAGGATGTTGTAAGGATAATCCCACAGATGTCTGGGGAAATGAATATACAAGGACAGCCTGCAAGCCAGCCATCTCTTGAGAATTTCATGCAGAACTAGCATGCTATACACTGCTGGGCAGATTGACAACATTATACTAGACCTTCCCTATGGCTGTCCATAGCAAACAAGGTAAGGTAACAGGGTTAACAAGAACGATTCTTACATTCTGTAACCTAGTATAAGACTGAAATCGATTTTTAAGATAACTCTAGTCCTGAAAACTACCCTTTGATAGGCAACTCTGGGAAACATCCCATTCTCCAACGTATTCATAAAGCTCTGTGCTAGCAAACTCATACCTTGTGGGGGCAATGTCTAAAAGCTTTAATGTGGGCTCAAAAGAAGGGCATGGCTGGCTCAACTTTTCAAGGGTTGGAGAAGAATGATACAATGAGATAAAAAGAACAGGAGAGAGGCAGGGAGGGAGGAAGAGAGATTAACATTTTGTAAATGGTACAGACCAGAAGGCATTTTCTGCGGTACAAAGCAATCACAGACTCCTTCACGCCCCTGCGGGGCCCCTTCACCAGCAGGCCAGCGTTGCTCTGGTATGCATACACCAGGTAGGACAATGCTTCCTGGTACCTTAGAAAGTGGGAGACAATCCACAGATTTGAGTTCCCTTTGCCAAAACCTAGGGCTAGCTCTCACTTTTCTGTAATGAGAATCCACTTGGCTACAATATGACGTACTGGGAAAACATGGGGGCCAAACCCACATCCAGTATCAGCTGTTTTGCACTCAGATCGAGACAGGTAAGGCAAATCAGGAAACATCTTTGGACCTCAGGTTTTCTCTATCTCTCAAACAAATGAAAGACACTGGCTATTCACTAGAGTCTATGCTAATCAAAACTACTTTCTGGTCACTACAGGAGCCCGCCATAACATCTCCTCACTGATAAACCCAGTTACATGAAGGAAAAAAAGCATAATGTGTAGAACACGTTGAAGCATGGAGTGGGGGATGGGCAGGCCCAGTGTATGTAACAAAGGGGATTCATGGCAATTACTTCTGAGTACCCCTGAGTAGGCGCCAGTGTTCTGACTATCAATGCTAGTGAAAAAAAAAAAAGGGGGGGGGACATACTTTCCTTTTTGGAAGAGTTCCAAGCCCGTTAGAAGGTACACAGACACCTTTCGGAACAGACTATAATCTTCATGCCACCTCTGGAAAGGAAGGACCACCATTAGTGACACGATCTCAGTAAACTAGCGCCTGCTTCACTTTTGATGCTGTACACCCAGTACAACCACGTACTCACAAAATGTGGTTAAGTATAAAAACACACAACATTTTGGGGTAAAATAAAAACAAACCCAAAACTAAAAACAAACCACACAAAAAAGACTTAAATGGAGGTGCACATCTGTAAACCCAGCACTGGGAGGTGGATGCAGGAGCATCAGCAAAGCCAGAGTCATCCTTAAGCAAGACAAATGCGAGCCGAGCTCAGCCTAGAGTATGTTTACGCCACTGACCTAACTTTCTGTGTTCTATTCCTTCTGCTGAGGATCAGTAAATCATTTCATTTCAACGAAGTGTTTGAGTTTATAAACTCTCCTAAGCCCAACACAACTCGTCAAGGTCCCTCTGATGTGAATAAATGACATGGCTGAGTGTGATCTTCTGATGTGTATAGATGACACACCTGAGTGTGACAGGCAGAGGCAGCCATGGCTCAGCAAGCCAAACAGTACAACTCCCGCACAGCGTGCTTTTACACACAGAAGAGTTTGTTCTTTTAATGTAATCTGTAGTCCCAGATATTTTAATGCACACTAGAAAATGATGCCATTACACACCCACACCGACACCCACACGGCCCAGGGCAAGGCTCAGAAGGGCCCTTAGGAAAGAAGCACAGACATAGGCTAACCCAGCCTGAAAAGAAGGCCTGTGCTTCTGAATCGAAGAAGACAGGATTTTTATTCAATTTCCACCATCCCTTCTCTCCCCCGCTTTTTTTGGTTCTTTGAGACAGGGTTTCTCTGTATAGCCCTGGATGTCTTGGAACTCACTCAGAAAGAAATCCACCTGCCTCTGCCTCCCAAGTGCTAGGATTAAAGGCATGTGCCACCAATGCTCGGCAATTTTTCCCCTTTCAATCTGTATCTTGGCTGTCCTAGAAATCCTTATGTAGGCCAGACTGGGCTTGAACTCAAAGATATACTCTTGGCTTCCTGAGTGCTGGGGTTAAAGTGTGGCCCACCACCCCCAGCTTTGTTCTTTCCCTTCTCCTTTCAAGTTCATAGGGAACTAGTTGAGTCTGGTAACATAAAACTTCATTTTATCTTAAGAATCACTTGCCTCTAGAAGTAAGGAATTAATAAGAAACAAAGGCCCACACGTACCTTATACTCTTCCATGTTCATGTCATCTGGACCAATTTCCATCAGTTTGGCCTGAGCCACCTTCATGATACTGATAGATCTGTGTGGGACAGAGTTCAGAAAGCAATGGCAGGGTACAGGGCAGCTCCTCCAAATTGGAGGAAGTGAGACCCCACGCAGGAACAGGCTGGCACATTCTCACCTCTCATCATAGCTAAGGTTTCTATCTGCAAACTGTTCCAAAAGGGTCCGTTCTACTACCCTCTTAGGTGCTTCATTTTGGAAAAAGTAGACAAGAACATGCTGAAGGCGAGGGTCACTGTGAGAGGTGGGCGTCTCTTTGGCAAGCTGATAGAGCCGGGAGTACTCCTCATGAAATGCCTGTTAACGACAGAATGGAGGGGCGGGAAAGGGAACACCGTGGACTTCAGAAACTGACAAGAAACACCAGAGGGCCTCTCATTAATTCACACTAGACTAAGAAATTCTTGTCAAGAAACTACAAAAGCAACTATGGGATGTGAATTGGCATAACAGAACTCCCTCAAATACTGACATTAAAGACTTACTATATTCAAAAGATTAAACTCATTTTCCTCATCAGGTCTCAATTCTGTAGTCCAGGCTACCCCAGACCTCATTATGTAAACTAGGTTGGCCTCAAACTTGTGGCCATCCTCTTGGTTCCTGTGCAAGCCCACCTCTCACCAAATTCTTAAAAACACAAGCACTTAGTTTAAATTGTTTAAAAATCCACCCAAATGTAATCTTATTTCAAACATCTTAAATACCAAATACCTCAAATAGTATGCCTGTTAAAATGAAGGATCCCAAGTTACAAAGTCAGTCTCAGAGTTTGTGTCATCAATGAACATTTAACAACCTCATCATACCTGTAGACTAGATGCAATGCAGTGGCACTCCTCACTGCTGGGCCACTGCCAGGCAAAGATAAGCAAGCCGCCAGCTTTGTGGGACAGCTTGCTCATCAGCTGGGCAGCAAAGACAGTGTCATGTTTTATTTCAACACAGGATGCTGTGTGTCTGTGTGTTAGGGTGCACATGTGTAGAGACCAGAGTGCAATCATGAGTACTGTTCTTCAAATTCTATCCAACATACATTTGTGGGGGGAAGGAGAAGTTGGGCATGGGGTTGAAACGATCTCACTACGTAGTCCTGGCTGGCCTGTAACTTACTATGTAGACAAGTGAGTCTTGACCCTCACTTGAATTAGTCTGGCTCTGTCTCCTCAACGCTGGTACTGAAGGCATGTACCTTGCTCCATCATACTCTTTTGGGACAAGGTCTCTCACTGACTTCAAACTCACCAAGCAGGCTATATTGGTTGGCCAGCAAGCCTCAGGGATCCTATCCCTGCCTTTCCAGCACTGGGATTACAGACATGTACTGTACCATGGTACACGTATATATGTATGGGCAGGGTATGCATGTCTAGTAGCCACAGAAGACAGAAGAGTGTCAGACAGCCTGAAACCAGAGTGATAGCAGTGAGCTGTCCAGTGTTGGGTACTGGGAACCAGACAGGGCACAGCAGTATATGCTGGGACATCTTTCTAGTCCTGTGGAAAACTTTGTTTTGTAAAATGTAGATTCTGGAGATCAAAAATGTATCCTTTCAACTGAGCTATGTCCCAGCACAAGCAACTGTAACACCATTTCCCACTGTCTTACAGAAATATTCCTGGGTTACGAGGATTAAAATTTTAAAATAAGGGGGCTGGAGAAATGGTTCAGTGGGTAAGAGCACTGACTGTTCTTCTGAAGGTACTGAGTTCAAATCCCAGCAACCACATGGTGGCTCACTACCACCCGTAATGAGATCTGAGGCCCTCTTCTGGTGTGTTAGAAGTCAGCTACAGTGCACTTATGTATAATAATAAATGAAGCTTTGGGCCAGATCAAGCAGGGACTCAGTGAGCAGAGTTCACCAGAGTGAGCAAAGGTCCTAAAAATTCAATCCCCAACAACCACATGGAGGCTCACAACCATCTGTACAGCTACAGTGTACTCACATACATTAAATAAATATTATAAATATTAAAAAAATAAAAAAGATTTTAAAACAAAAGTACCTTAATAAGCCCTGCTTCAGACCCATCTCGGTCAAAGGTCTGGCGTGCTTTAGCTATGGCCAGGATGACCCCTTGCATGGCAGGGCTCAGCATCACCTACCACAGAGGGCACAAAACAGAGAAGAAGGAGAGCAGACAGGTTCAGAAGGAAACAGTATGAAGCGAGGTGAGCAGAGTGCCCAGAGGAAGCCGAGCACTGTCTCCTTGGCTGGCACGGGCTGCAGGCCCTATTCTAGATGCATGCAGAGCCTTGGCTACCCTGTAATGATGCCTATAACAAGCCAGTCCTCTATGTGCACATTCTAAGTCTATGAGAAAAACAAAGATGTCCAAGACCATCTCTGATGGGGCACCGCTGAAGATTAAGTTCAACCATAGAATGGTCAGCACTCCACTAGAATGAAGGTATAAAGGTATATAATATTAAGTAAATGCGAACTTTCAGTAAATAAAAAACATATATACCCACAGCAAAAAGCAGAAACCCGAGAGACAGGATTAAAGACTGTTTATGTGCAGAGCAACTGAAAAGGAGACAGCGCGAAGGACAGCTGCTCGTTCAACCTCAGAATTAAAAGCAAAACCAACTTTAATCCACATTTGTTTTATTCACTGAGCAAGTGGAAAAAAGTCTACTTCTAAGACAAAATAATGGACAGCCACCAAAACCAAACAATCTCTCAAAGGTAAGCGTATTTTTGTTCATAATACCAAATGGAGTTAATCCTTTCCCTAGGCCATCCAGGCTTTGTAGCAGTCCCTGCTCAACACAAGCTGAGTGTACACACATACACATGCAGACACGCATGCCAAAAGTGCACAGCAGGAATGAGTCACCCGTGCCTTCATAAAGGACAAGGTCAGTAGCAGACAGGCCTTCATGGCTGTTGCCTGATTCAGTGAGAAATATTAGCTTGTGACACACGCCTTTGAGAAGCGACACACAGCTAGCCTGCACTCATCTCGGTACCTCCTCATCATAGCCATCAGCATCAGATCTAACGAGAATCCTCCCCACACTGGGGATCTCCACTTCAGAGACCTCAGAGTTAGGTGCGGCAGCAGCCGCTGTGTCTCTGGCCTCTGCCGCCTGCTCTGACTGCTCTGCAAGGTTTGTTTCTTGGGGCTTCTTGGGCTCAGCTTCATTATGCTGTGGCAGCAGAATGGAGGGATAGAGTTAAGAACAATGGGGACAAACAGGAAGAAATAAAGAGGGCTAGTTAAGTCAGCAGAGATGACAGAAAGCTGGTAGCTGGTGTCCAAAACCAGACCCTCTCAAAGGAGGGTCACTCAGCCAGGCTCACCTCACTCAAGGCTGCTTCTACACCACCCTTCTCGTAGGCATGAGCCGTGTTTGCAATTGCCTGGGCAGTCTGTTCCTTTGCAATCACAGCATGCTCAGAAGACAAGCATCGAACCCCATGAGAGGACACTGCTGTAGACTCTAACAAAAAGAAATAAAAATAACAATAACCACAGAAGTGTCATATCTGATGACCAGCAAGCAGGAGGGACACACATTTCAATATACAGTTCCAGCACACCTCTTTCAAAGTCCATGTGAACGCCCCTAAAAATTTTGACAAGAAACATACGCTGCCAGGCAGTGGAGGCACACACCTTTGATCCCAGCACTTGGGAGGCAGAGGCAGGTCTATCTCTGTGAGTTCAAGGCCAGTCTAGTCCACACATAGAAACCCTGTCTTAAAAACAAAACAAAAAACAACAACAACAAAAAAAATCATTAAAAAATTTTTTTCTTTTTTTATGAGGCATACACCTTTAATTACAGAGCCTGGGAGGCAGAGGTAGGTGGAACTCTAAGTTCAAGGCCAGCCAGCATGGCAGAGCAAGTTCCAGGACAGCCAGGGCTACACAGAGAAACCCTGTCTTGAGAAATCATTTAAAGAAAGGAAAGAAGGAAGATCTACTCCATATCAAGGACTCTCAAAGGTCTGTTAAAATTACTGTGCACAATCTTTCCTAAGTTTTCACACCAAAGATGCTTGCTTTCATTAACCATTTAAAAAGAGCATCTCTAACTTTCCATCCAGTCATTCCTTCTTCTACAACCCAGGGGATAAGCAAAGCACGATAGAAAGCAGACAGCCTTTCTCATACATACTATTTCTGCTTGACAGAAAGCAACTTCTAAAGGCACACTGATCCTACCAAACTGTAGGACAGCCACTATAAACAGAACCTGCTGTTGGGCCAGCAAGACGGCTCAGTGGGTAAAGGTACTTGTTTGCCAAGCCAGTTCTCTCCTTCCACCATGTGGGTCCCAGGGCTTGATCCCATGGGACCCACATGGTGGAAGAAGAGAACTGGCCCCCACAAGTTGTCCTCTGATATCAAAAATGTGTTATATGGCACATGTTCCCACATTCTTCCCATCAAAGAAAAATAAAAAATTAAAAATAAAGCCACCGTGAGGTATTTCCATGTCACTGAGGATCTAGGGTTGGCTGGAGAGGACAGCAAGGACCTGACCAGACCTGGCACAGTGTGGGGGAAGAGCAGGCCCAGACTGGTCCGTACCTTGTGATGTGGAGAAATCCTGTGAGGAGGAGTTTGGGGAGGACTCCATCTGCGGGATCTTACAGGACTGTTCTTCCTCCCACTCCTCCACCTCTTGCTGAAACCTCCAGTTATCTTCCTGAATGTACTGCCTGAGCTCCACAGACAGGGCTTCCACTTCTCCTGCAGTCTGATCAGATTCACTACAAGATGCCTCTGCGGGAAAATAGTTAAAATGGAGAAAGGTAAACCAACACACTATCCCAGAGGAAGGGCAGCACATCCCAGCTTTACTCCTGTCCCTAGACATACTTATATGTACGCGCGCACGCACACACACACACAGAATTCAATCAGAAACTCTTGACAGCATGAGGTTAACCGGCACAGCACATTAGGAGCTGTAACAGGCAACATCAGTAGGCAGGCAGTATCTATTTAGTGGGGCTGTAGAGACAGCTCTGCAGCTCACAGCACTGCCTTCTCTGCATAGAACCCAGTCCTGGTTCACAGCACCAACATGGTAGCTCATAACAGTCCATACTTCCCAGTTCCAGGAGATTTGATATATCAGGCATATATGTGGTACATACACGTACAAATGTTGAGTGAATGCCCCCAACCTTGGAATAGGTATAGCCACTTGTTCCATGCCTGCCAGTCACTGCCACAGAAAAAGAACTTAGACAGAGCAAGGTCATGCTGACCACAAACCCGATTATGATGTTCTGCATGCTCTGCATGAGGTTTGCTAATCTTAAAGATATTCCACAAAGCTTTAGGTAGGACCCATCACATTAAAGGTGAACTGTTATATGTAAAGTAGCTTGAGTCAAAGCCAGCCTGCACTTCCAGCATCTGTGTAAGTACTCACTGTTCGGATTGCTTTTATGGTTTTTTTCCTTTACTAGCCCCGGCCCTGAGAAATGTTCATCATCTTGGCTTAGTCCCTGGATTCTGAGCCAATTCTGAGCTACGGCCCTAATCGATCAGTTTTAGGGTGTGCATTCAATAAACGACCCCTATCTGACTGAGATTGGTGTTCATATGGTTTATGGGGCAATTCCTGGACCCCAACATGTACATGTAGCCAAATACTCATCAGCAGAAAATAAAAATAAAGCCTTAAAAATTAGTATCTGTTGGCTGACTGAATGAACACGATAGGTTAATGACTTAATCGTGGTCAGTCACTGGATGCAGCCAGTATTTCTTTAAAAACCTGAACATTAGGGGCTGGTGAGATGGCTCAGTGGGTAAGAGCACCCGACTGCTCTTCCGAAGGTCTGGAGTTCAAATCCCAGCAACCACATGGTGGCTCATAACCATCTGTAAAAAGATCTGAAGACAGCTACAGTGTACTTACATATAATAAATAAAACAACAACAACAACAACAACAACAACAAAACAACAACAAAAAAAACCCCTGAACATTAACAGATGTAACAGAAGAAAATGGAGAGGGTTGAGTGCTTCAGAATGCTTGCTGCTCTTCTGGAAGAACCCAAGTCCAGTTTCCAGTACCCATGAGGCGGCTCATAAGCACCTGCAACACCAACGCCAGGATGACCTACATCTTGTTCTTATAGGTACCTGCATGTACATGTGCACAAACACACATAAACACAGGCACAAAAAGAAATTTACACAGAAAATAAAAATACACTGAAATAAATTTCTTAAAAAAACGGAAAAGAAACTTTAAAGTAGTAGTCTTATGAATTTAACTATTCCATCTGAGAGAGGAAGATCGTCCCTGCTGGGATGGTGGCACACAGCTACAACCTCAGTGCAGCTCCAGGGGTGAAGGAAGATCAGGACCCGAAAGGTAGGAAAGGCTAGATGAGCTATTGTCTCAAAAAGAGAAAAGAACGACCATCGGCTCCATTACAGCTGAGCAGGAGTGTGAAGGCCCTGATCCGAGCACGCTCAGGATCGAGGCGGGCAGATGCTACCTAGTAAGACCGCGGTCTTTAAAAAGAAAGGAAGGAAGGAGGCAAGTACTGTATTTCCTGAAATTCCACAATTACTCTGTAGTCAGAAACCAAGGTGAATTACTGGGTAAATGGTGCATAATCAAGTCAGTAAGTACTCTGGCTCAGAGAGTAAGAGCACAGGCTGCTCTTCCAGAGGTCCTGAGTTCAATTCCCAGCTACCACATGGTGGCCCACAACCATCTGTAATGAGATCTGGCGCCCTCTTCTGGTCTGCAGGCATACACACAGGCAGAATGCTGTATTCATAATCAAAAAAGAACAAGAAAAAACTGCAAAACTATGAAGGACACGTTGAATTCTATTTCTAACCATGCCATCAAAACCAAGAAAAAGAATCTGCAACAAAACAACAAAGCCATTGTTAGCCACCTTTTCATGAAGCCCTAAGAGTCTTCTTGCTTCTTTTGAGCCAGGGTCTTAAGAAGCCCGGGCTGGCCTTAAACATGTGATCCTGCCACCTATACCTGAATGCTAGGATTGCAAGCATGCAGTCACCCCTGGTATACAAGGTGCTGTGCGTCAAACCAGGGCACACCAGGCAAGCACTCTACAAACAAATCTTAATCCTCAACTCTCTGTGTACTCCATAAAAATGAGCAATCTAGGCAATAACAAGGAACTCACAACAACCGACGGCCGGCCGGCTAGGACAGTCTTTTAGAACCTCACAGCCAGTGTTTATGACTTCCCATCAGAGAGGGTGGTTGTTTTCTGACTATTTGAGCTATTTTCTCTTTCTCTCCCTTATAGTTTTTATGTTTTAAGAACATTTTACATAGTGATAAATTGTAGTTTACAAATGTTCTCAAAATAAGTATAAGACTGCTCCCCTCCCAGGGGCTAGATCCCCTAAATGCTCTCCTCTAGTCAGTGTGTTTACCTGCATTGAAGTGGGGCAAGTTGTCATTGATATACATCAAACAGTACGCGCTGACATTTCTCAGGCCCCCGTAAGAATCTCTTTCAAGTTCCTCCCAGGAAGACTCAGTAACAGAGATGTCGTTGTATTTGAGCCAGATCTGCCGGGGCTGGTTGTAGATGTATGCCCAGTAGTGTCCTGCACTGGCTTGTCCTTCGTGAACAAGAACTGCATGTAAGCGATAAGGCACCTGCAAATCAGAAAGGAGGGCTCTCAGACCGGGCACGGAAATCAGATGGTATCTATGTCAATACAATTCTGAACATTCCCAACCAGCAAGTAAAAGGGAATGCCCATACAAACACAAGACAACATCCACATCAAGCATTTTACCAGCTCATGACAGACTAACGAAAACACATTCTTGGAGGCTATTACGGGTCCACTCACTCCCAGGGCCTCAGAATGAGTCAAACCACGCCTTGCTGGAGGTTTCAGCCCTGACTTCTACTCAGTGCCTTACCCTCCTGTCACTCAGGGGCAGATTGCTTTGAAGCAGCCAAACAAGAGGGAAAGTCAAGAGCCACATGATCTGTTCCTATTCCAATCACAAGCATGCTCACTGCCCCTGCTGGGAGCAGAGCTGTGTGCTGGATGTTACTCGGCCATGAGCCCTTCATAGAGCTGCCTCTGCACAGCCCTGTCCAAGGCCCTAAACTGACTAAAAACAAGTGTGGACATCAAGGATTTCTGTTCTGCCTGGCTTCCTTCTGGAATCTCCAGTTACTAGAGAAATAAAGCCTAAGGATACTAATGGAAGCTTTCCGAGGACCTTAGAAACGGACAACTTATCTCCGGTTGGGCTTCCCCACTGCACTGCTTCAATTACCACATGGATGGTGCAGACTGTGACCCCAAAACTGTTATTTACTAGAAAAACCTGGGTGTTTTCTATGATGCTCTGAGCTAGCAGACTTTCACCCCAGCATCTGGCTCCCAAGTCTTTACTGGTAAAATCAAATAATTGAGATTTTGTTAACACCACCACTTAGAGAAAAATGTTTTATTAATAAGTAACAGCAAGACGGGCATGGTGGCACATGCCTTTAATCCCAGCGCTTGGGGAGGCAGAGGCAGGTGAATTTCTGAGTTTGAGGCCAACCTGGTCTACAGAGTGAGTTCCAGGATAGCCAGAGCTATACAGAGAAACCCTGTCTCAAAAAGAGTAAGTAATAGCAAATTTGTTTTTAAGATTTGTCTTTGTAAAAATTATGTATAACCATGTGCATGTGGTTATGTATGTGAGAGTTCAGGTGGCCATAGAGGGTTAGACATATCAGATCTCCCTAGAATTGAAGTTAGAGGTGTTTCTGGGAACTGAACTTGGATCCTCTGCAAAACAGCATATACTCTTAGCTGCTGAGTCATCTCACCAGCTCCTAACAGCAAATATATCTCCATTGCATGAAAACACACCACAAGGATGAATTAGGTTTCTATGTAAGCAGAAGACACTCTGAATTCAACTGGATGTAAGGGAATATATGTCTATCTTAGCGAGAAATCCATGCAGCTCTTGTGGTATTATGCCCTCTGCCATTAGTACCAGCCCATTTCCCTTAACCTTTAACTCTACCTGACGAAGAAGAGGATCACAGTACATCTGCTCAATAGCCTGTGTGGTGCTCGAGATACAATTCTTTAAGTCTGTTAAGAAGAAAAAACTCATTAGGTTAGAGTGTCTGTGACGGGCCCTGCCAACACAGAGGCTTTTAATTCAATGTAATTACATTGAGGTGCTTAACAAATTATTCTTATAAATCTGCACTGACATTTCTTAAAGCAATTGTCTCAATTTAGGACAAACCTGGGTGTAACAGAGCACATGCTTATCTCTTCTGAGGGCCCAGGACAGGAGGGAAGCCAAGCAAGAATATAGAGTACAGGTAAGCTATTGTTTAGAAAGCATACATTTTATTAAGATGCTCAAACCCGAGAGCACTGTCCCCACACTGGAAAAGCTGAGGCAGGAGGATAATGAGTTTGAGACTAGTCTGTGCTATAAAAGGAGAACTTATCTTTAAAAATAGCAAGAGATATGAAACCAAATTTTCTTTTAACAAGGCCTGGTTATAAGGCAAACACTGTTACTACCCTTTTATAATCAATTACAATCTTTACATTCAAACAAATGTAAATGTGCCGCAGTATGGAAGCACAAGGGCCATATGAACTCAGGTCAGTTCGGAGACCCTGCCTCAAAGGGACAGGACAAGAGCAGGTAAGCAGGGAGGGGAGGAACGTACACTGCTTTATCTCATCAAGGGCTCCCATGATTGCAACTATGCAACTACGAGATGTTTTGAGGAGAAGGAAGAGGAAGAGGAAGAGGAGGAGGAAGAGGAGGAGGAGGAGGGATAATCCCACAGGACCAAGCCTACAAGGCAAGAACTGCAGAAGTCACAGTTGCCATGCACATCAATCAGGGAGCAAACACCCATCATGCCTGGCTTCCAAACAGCCAGGGAAAACGGAGTAGCTAACAAGTTTTAAGAGCACCAACCTTGTATATCCTGTTCAATTTCACTCCGCCACCTCTGAAGACAGGTCTTAACGAAGTTCATTTCTTCATCTGTGACTGTCCGAGGAGCTGGGGGTGCAGGCATTTCCAGAGAAGAGTGAGGAGAGGTAAATGGCCCATTCATTACCTCAGAGTTGGGAAGAGCGTCTTCCGGAGAGGAAAAGGTACTTTCAGCATTCCGAGAGCAGCTTTCTGGACTTGAACTAGAGAAGACAAAAGATGGCATTCATTTTGTAATATCTAAAATGCAAGGAGGGGTGGGCATGGTGGCAGAAACCAGTAATCTCATCCCTTGGGAGGCTTACACAGGACTGTTGTGACTTTGAGACCACCCTGGTATAGCTAAGGGCCTACCTCAAAAAAAAAAAAAAAAAAAAGTTCAACTTGACCCAAACTAATACACTTCTGAAAACCGGCTGCTTTATGAAAAGGTCCAGTTAAGATACAAGTCCGAGCAACAGTGTGGCTGAGGCAGAAAGACCTCAATTGTACGGCCAACGTAAGCTACACATACACAGTGAGGCCTTAGCTAAAATCTACACATATAATAAAAGCTAACTGTTTCTTGTAATGATCTTCTTATTTAAGACAGTCTGGTTATGAAGCTAACATTAGTACTATCCTCATATGATGAACTACTAGCTCAGCATTTAGCAGAGCTTAGCTGGCATAGTGGTTAGTGCCTATAAACCTGGCACCCAAGAAATGACAGGAGGCAGGAAAGCCTCAAACTCAGTGGTTCTCAACCTTCCTAGTTCCACAATCCTTCAGCAACACAGTTCCTGATGTGTTGACCTCCCAACCATAAAATTACTTTCACTGCTACTAGGTAACTGTAACTTTGCTACTCAAGACCATAATATAATATCTGTGTTCTCTGGTAGCCGTGAGCCGTCCCCATGAAAGGGTTATCCAACCTCCCAAAAAGGGGCTGCCATCCACAGGTCGAGAACTGCTTCTCAAACCCGGGGCTTTGACCTAACAGTCTGTCTCAAAACAATGGGGAAACAAACAAAAAAACAAACAGAAACAGAAAAGCATCATGCTGCTCAGATGGCATAGCACTTGCTTAGCTAGCAAGAGACACTGGGCTAATTCCCTATACCAAATAAGCCAGGCATGATAAGCAAAAAGGAGAAATAAATGCAAATTTACCTCTAATACCACCAAAAAAGCTGCCTGCTGTGGATGCTGGAAAGTGAACTATGGCCGTCTGCAAAGCAGTATGAACACTTAATGGCTGAGACATCATCTCGTTGGCCTCTGGGGTTTTTGTTTTGTTTTGAAGACAAGGTTTCTCTGAGTAGTTCTGACTATCCTGGAACTTGTCCTGTAGGCCTCCAACTCAGACTCAGCCTGCGTCTGCCTCCCAGCTGGTGAGATTAAAGGTGTGTACCACCACAGTCCATCTAACAACAGGTTTTTAACATAAGCTTTTCTTCTGTGAGGGACAAATGTGCCCTAGTAATTTTATTAGCCAAAGACACACATATCATGGATCATGACACAGCTGAACCTGCAGGCACCATCTAGCTATAATGACTGCTGGTTAAATAGGTAGTCAGAGGATTCCTCCACGTGGCCTCTCTGTGTGTTCATGAGCCCTGCTACCGAAGGCTTGGCCTCAGAATTCTGGCCAGTTCCTCCTTATGTAACTCTACCCATATGGTTTTCCTTGCTGTTAATTTAGCCTCCTTCATTGGAGATGAAGTACAGAACGAGATGCCTGGAGGACACCTGGATGTCTGAGAAAGCCCTTCCGAGGCAGATTCAAAGCAGCCCTCAATCTGATCCATGCAGCAGACAGTGAGAAGCCTCTGGAGCCAGTGCACTGCAAGGACTCAGGACAGTGCCAGGTGACAAACCCCCCATCTTTCAGGGATCAGAGGGGTTCACAACAGGTGGGAGGATAGGAAGTGAGCCTAATAAGAATGGGGAAACAAGACAAACTATTTAAGAAATCTGCTTGTTACCTTTCCTTGGATGTGAGGTCAGAAATCGGGCAGTGCACCGAGGGAAGTGGTAATGTCACGTGCTCAGCACTTCCAGACAGACAGCTTTCAGAGGCGGGTTTTGTACTGGCAAATTCAATAACGTATTTCAACATGTCGGGGAGTGGGAACCGAGATGGGCCCGAGCCGTACTTCACATACCTAAGAGGCAAAGACACTGGAACACTACTGCCCAAGTCTGCTATGCATTGCAATAACTGCTGATAAAGACTTACCATGCAGAGTTGCTAATAGCCAGCTATAATCCTAGTAGCTCAGGAGGCTGAAGTAGAAGGCCACAAAAAGTTTGAGGCCGGCCTGGGTTACACAGTAAGTATGGGGCAAGCTAGTGACAGCCTATCTCAATATAACAACAACATCCCATATTATTCCTAGAGGCATATACCACTGAATTGGTTACTCAATCTATAGGGTTAAAAACTAAAAAAGGCTTTAGCCATGAAAGCACACACATATAATAAATAAATAAATAAATAAATAAATAGATCTTAAAAAAAAAAAAAAAAACATAACAACAACAAAAAAACCAGCAACAGTAGTATTACACTAAGGAAAGTACTTCCAAAGTCTCAGTGATTCTCGGTTACATTAAGTTCCCTAAAAATAACAGACAAAGGCACTTGCCACCAAGCCTAAGTTTGATCCCCAGAATCCACAAAAAGATAGAAAGAGAAAAGTGATTCTGTGGGTTGTTACCTGACCATTATATGCATACAGGAGCACACATGTTCATCCCCACTCCCCTTTCCCTAATCCCCCCGGCCCTATTCTCTTACCCAATCCCTACACGCAGCAAATAATGTTAAATGTTAATATTGGATCTGGGTAAAGCTTGTGTCCCTTGGAGTAATTAACGACCTAGCAGTAGACCCGTGAGGTAGGACAGAGAATGTTAATAGATGAAACAGTTAAGAGCACCAGCTGTGGGCTGGAGTGATGGCTCAGTGGTTAAGAGCACTGACAGTTTTCCCAGAGGTCCTGAGTTCAATTCCCAGCAATCACATGGTGGTTCAGAACCATCTGTAATAGGATATGATGCCCTCTTATGGTGTGTCTGAGTACAGCAACAGGGTACTCATATACATAAATAAACCTTAAGGAAAAAAAAAAAAAAAAAAAAAAAGCACCAGCTGCTCCTCCAGAGGACCCTGGTTCAATTCCCAGGACCCACATGGTGGCTCCCCAACTGTAAATCCAGTTACAGAAGCTCAGATACTCTCACAGACAGACACACATACATGTAGCCAGAAAGAAAAGAACACTTCCAAGCCGGGCGTGGTGGTGCATGTCTTTAATCCCAGCACTTGGGAGGCAGAGGCAGGTGGATTTCTGAGTTCAAGGCCAGCCTGGTCTACAAAGTGAGTTCCAGGACAGCCAGGGCTATGCAGAGAAACCCTGTCTCAAAAAAAAAAAAAAAAAACCACTTCCAAAAATGCACAGGGAATAAAAAAAAAAAAAGTAGTTGAAGAGGAAAAGAGGAAGCCACCGACAGTGTATGATCTCCTTTGTAAATGTTAAACTAACAGATCTATCTGGAAAGCGCTGAGTCTGCCAGAAGAACTCAGCACACAGGAGGACCTCGTCCTGGTCTCAGTCAGCACCACCCCCATTCAACACTTCACAAGCCCATTTTCCCCAAGTGAAACTGCCAGACCCCAACCCTTGGGGAAGTGGAGACAGGCGAACAGAAGTTCAAGGTCATCCTACAGAAAACTGTCTCAAAAAACCAAAGAGGACAAGTGACTGACAGCACTGCTTCTCAAGTTCATTTAGTCAGACAGCAGGAGGGCAGGGGAGAGAGACTGCCAGACCGTCATAGTATGTCCCGAGCCCCTCATTCCTCAGGACCACTCACCCACAGGCACTAGCTGGCCTTGAAGATTCCTTTACACTTACAAAGAGGGTATTGCCTTTTTTACAAACCAGTTATTAATCATGCTCTGGACTTTTAGATATACTCTCTAATCTTAATAGTTGCTCTATGTTCCAAAGCATGACACGATCCAGAGGACTCACCTTTCTAACTTCTGCTGCAGAACTTGTATTTCCTCCTTCAACTTCCGAATGCTCTCTCTCTTACTTCGGATAAGCTCTTTGCTCTTATACATGTACCTAAGCAAATGATAACCACGTGCAAAAGTGACATCAGCGCAAAAGTGACATCAGCAGCTATCAATGGCAAGACCTCAGTGAAGACCTCACACAGGCAGTTATCCAATAACCAATATTACATTTTAATTTTCCTTTATTTTGGGGGTTTTTGGCTGGAGACAGAATCTTAAAGCTCAGAGTAGTCTCCAACTCTCCCTGTAGTGGAGGATGCCCTTGCATTTCTGGCTAAGTTACAAACCCACCTGAGAACACTGCTGTGGATCACACTCAGGTCAGCAAGGAGGCAAGGATGGATGCCCATTCTCACCACTATCACTAAATGCTTTCCTAAAGGTGAAGCCAGTACAGTGCGGAACAAGTCCAAGAAACAAAAGGTGGGAGACAGCAGCAAAGGACGAAGAGCTGTTCTTCAGCTACTGCTCACAGCAGCCACAAGCCCTAGCCAAGGTGGTGAGTTTACTCCAACCTGAAGATACAATGTCAATTTAATAACCAGTACAACCAACTTTATTTCCATCTGCTCACAGAGAAAAGAGTAAAAATTTAAAAACTCAGTATTTTAAAAGTTTGATTTATCTAATGATGGAAGGGCTGTACACCAAATTGTAAAACATCACCAAGAGAAATAAAGATGTAAAAACAAAATGGTAGTAGCTATTATGCTTAGAAGAAAAAGATCACACTCTAAGATGTCATTTCTCCCCAGACTGAACGACAGATGGGGCACAATCCAACGGAGTGTCCCTTATTTTGGCAGAAACTGGCAAGTCACTAAAATTTCCATGGAAATGCAAGGAGCCAAAAGGAAAATCATTTTGAAGCTAAAGCCACTGGAGAGTGTATATTCTTGTCAAATTAAATAAAATAAAAAAAATAAACAAATTAAAAACTGTCTAAAGTTCCAAGGGGTGTGGGCATGAGCTCTGAGATCGACTCGCTTCCTTGCTAATATTGGGTTTTTTCTCTTATTCCCTCCCCCTTCTCTTCCTGTCCCCTCCTTTAAATTACAATTGGGTCCTTCTTAGAAAAGTTTTCAGAAAATGAATTTTCCAGGTGGTGGCTGGAGAATGAGAGCTTTTTAAAAAAATGTCAAAGTTAGAGAAAGTTATGTTCCCCTATCTGGATGTAAAACAGGAACCTACGCATAATTAAAAACTCAGTTGATATTCCGGTGGGTTTCTGTACATACAGTTTTACCATGACAGTATAAACTAGTACCTGCCTTGCATTCTTCACTTTATTGGTATACAGTGTCCATGGAGATGAGATTTATGTTCTGAGTCCAGACATATGCCTAGCTATGTCAGTGACAGTACTCTGACATTCTCAAGTGTTAGGTGATCTCCACACATAACTACGTAGCTCACAGTCACTTCTGTTGTGTTTAATATCACAAAGTCATGAACCAATACTCACCTATCCATATAGATAATCTGAGGAAATTCCAGCTTATTATGAATTTTTTCAGGCTGCCCAAGAGACTGATTAAACTCAAACCTGGAGAGTTCAAAGGTCAACACTGGAGGCAGCTTTGTAAACCAACGCTGCCAAGGAAAAAACATAGGGGAAAGAGAAGTTAATGTCAGGAAATATCAGCCACATTAAAATACCTTTCACCAAAATTCTTTTGATATGAAATTTATATCCAAGACAACTAAGTATTATACAGCATTTTATCTCACATACTATCTAAATACTTAGAATTATACTTGAACAGTATGACTAAAGCCTCTAAATTTACTACTAGCATTGCGTTCAACTATCACTTTTAGAAATAACCACCACGAATACAAGAACTGATCATGCGCTAATGCAAATCATTCCCTAAAAGTCATCAGAATTTAAGATGTTCAGATCTTACAACAGAGTAATTAGGGGGTAATTGCACCCAATAATCATCTAAAAAGACAAACACTATAAATATATTATGTACTGTTTATTTACAGGTAGCCACAGTTTTAAGTCCTGTTTACAAATAACAATTTAAAACAGTCTCATGTTTCTGAGGAAAATAATCTCTGACTTCCAGACAGAAGTTTCTGAAAAGCCAGCCAGGCCAGTGAACCCACAATGGCACCCAGAGTTTGAGAGCAGAACAACTGCTCCCTAAAATGAAAAGAAGGCACGAGGTGGACACCGAGCACGGCTGAGGGAAGAAAGCCTGCGCTAGCAGAAGCTTTGCTCACCACCAGAGGCACCCACGGGTGGCTGCTGGCCCCAGGGGCGACCGACTCCCCCACAGCTGAGTCTTTTTATCTTTGTTGTTTGCTTCTTGAGACAGGATCTCACTCACTAGACAGCCAATGCTGGCCTTGAACTTGTAACAATCCCAATTAATCAGTCTCTTAAGTGATAGAATTACAAGCATGAACCTTGTCTGGCTCTTCTTGGTTAAATCTAATAAAACAAGCATAAGGACTCTTGCTAGGGTTTATGTTACGCACGGGTGTTCACTGATTCCTGCTTAACTGGAATGCTGAGGTAGTAATTACCCTTGCATTATTATGTTCTTCCCAATCCATCAAAACCCAAGAATCCCACATAAATAAATTAAAATTAAACTTTAAAATGTAAAAAGCAGAGGCGGAATTTACAAACTGAGAACAATAAATACTGTACTAGGGAAAATATTCTACATGGCATATCATAAGAGTTAATCACTTTTACCTCCGAAAATATGGAGGCAGTGCATTCTCCCTGCTCAGGTACATGTAGGCTTCAACAGAAAGGGAGAAACATGATCATACTGAAATCATATCAGGAGCAGAACAAGGCCTTACATGTGTAACTCAGGATTCACACCAACTGCTTAGAAATGGGAGACAGATTCAAGATCTGCTCAGCCTGTGGCGACCTAATTCGTGAACTGGTTTGCCTAAGTTCAGCCTACTTAATTGGCTCTGTCACTGGTAGGACACACCTCACCTCTTGCCCATACTTCACCGAACGATCCGAAGGAAGCAGCGCGATGTCACCTTCCACCATGGCCCCTTCCAAACATTCGTCTAAGTTGTGGTAACCATTTACCTGAAGAGGATACTGGCCGAAGGTCTCGTTGTTACAAAAGGGCTTTCCTAGGCAAAGAGGGGGTTGTTAAGCTTCACTACCACCACTTAAAGTCTATTTCTCTAGCGCCACTGAGACACCACTGTTAGGACTCAGTAGTCTCTGAGAAGTGGAGAAAACCACACTGGAGGTTACGTAACCTCCACTGACCTACTGGACCCGGGCCTGTGAACGCTGCAAGTTGCAAGCCCAAGGCACATGCCTCCACATCAAACCCATCACGAGAGTCCTAGCTGGAATAAAACTACACAAGATGCACAAGAGTGGCAGCGGCCTGTGTCACGTTAACTATGTGTGCTGGGGTGTGGCCAGTGAATTCCAGACCTAGGGGTTATTACAAACAAATTACCTTCTTCAAAACATACATTTCAATATGGAAACAAATATGGACACAGCGCTGAACACCTGCAGTCCTGGTCCATGAAAGGCTTACTACTGAGAATAAAGGATATGTTCAACTACACAGCAAGACCTTGTCCCCCACCCCCAAAATCAATAACACAAGATATTCCAAGGGGAAAAGAATAAGGGAGGAAGTGAAGCTCACAGTTACTGAAATGAGACTTGCCAACAGTCATACAAGAACCTGGAGGGTGAGTGGACACTTCTGACTCAATATGGGCAGTCCTGGGTTGCTTTCTCTGAGGGAAGGGATTTCAATATTGACTAAAACAAACTCTGAGGTTAAGTGTTCTAGGTCAGCCCTGGAGCCTTTGTGTGTGGGGTTTACTAACCCACGTAGGCACAGGGAGGAAGTCGGCTTGGGGATCTTCCTCAATCACTTCTCCATCTCTTGGGGTGGTGGGCAGTCTCACAAAACGTAAAATGGGACTTTGCTGGGTAGTTTCATGTCAACTGGATACAAGCTAGAGTTATCTGAAAGGAGGGAACCTTAATTAAGAATCTGCACCCATTAAAATCTGGCTGTTGAGGGGCTGGTGAGATGGCTCAGCGGTTAAGAGCATTGACTGCTCTTCCGAAGGTCCTGAATTCAGAAACCAACAACATGATGGCTCACAACCATCCTTAATGAGATCTGATGTCCTCTTCTGGGGTGTCTGAAGACAACTATAGTGTACTTACATATAATAAATAAATAAATCTTAAAAAAAAAAAAAAAAAGAGAGAGATCTGGCTGTTGAGAATTGTCTTAATTAGTGATTGACAGGTGAGGGCCCAGCCCACTGTGGACAGTGCCATTCTTAGGCTGGTGGTCCTGGGTTCCATAAGAAAGCAGGCTGAGCAAGCCATGGGAGCAGGTCGGTAGTAAATAGCACCCTTCCCTGGCCTGCTTCCATCAGTTCCTGTCTCTATCTGGCAGAGGCGTATTTCACATACCGATGGACCTGACTGCCAGGTTCTCCTGATGGCATGCCCTGCCCACTACCATGACCCTCTCCAGCCCCGTCTAGGCTGCGCTTTCCTATATGATCCACCATTCTGGCTACCTGCTACTCCCTTTTGGGCCTCTGGACTACTGCAGCTGGCTCCCTTCTCCTTTCCTCTTCTCCCTACATCCATGGCTCAGGTCACAGCCACTCTGGCCTCTCTCAGATGTCTCAGATTGCCTCTGACAATGCTCTCCCACAATGAACACAATGTCTTTTCCTTTGTAATTATTTTTTTCACTCACTAGCCCTGCTTTAGTTCCTGCCCTGATTTTCTTCAATGATGGACTGTGATGTGGAAGTATAAGCCAAATACATCCTTTGCACTCCAACTTGGTTTTGGTCATGGTATTTTGTCATCATAGCAATAATAACCCTAAATAAGAAAAGGATGTTTTTAAATAAATTGAGAATTTAAATATTTAAAAATGCTCATTCTTTGGAGAAATTGTGTGTGGCGATTTAGATTTATGTCTCTGACAGGCTCAGATGTGTGAATGCCTCATGCCCAGATTGAAGGCTTAGGAGGTATGTATGGCCTTAGAGGAGAAGGATGTCACCTGGGGTGGCCTTATGGAGTTCACAGCTTCACCTGACCTTCAGTTTGCTCTCTCCTCTCTCAGCTTCCTGCTCCTGCCCCATACCTGCTGAGTGCTGCCATGACTCCGCACCATTGCCCCCTGGAACAGTAGCTAAAATTACACTTGACAATTGCTTTTGGTCATGGTGTTTTACCCAACAGAAAAGCACCTAACGCAGAAGTTCATGTCAGAATTACTCTCTGGATGGCCTGAGGTGATCAAGAACCTGACCCTGCCAATTTTTTGGAGGAAAGTGGAAGATTTTGGAACTAAAGTGTTGAATGCTGTAGGCAGAGCTTAAAGGAGTGTTCTAATAGGAGTCAAGACTAACAGCACTCAGAGGCCAGTCTGGTGATATTCTGGCCACCTTCTGCCTTTGCACGATGAACTTGCCTGAGGCAAACTTTAAAACAAGACTGGTTTCTTTGGCATAGAAAATTTCAAGACTACATAATGTTGAGAATGTGGCATAGTTATTATTACTAATGCTTCCACAGGTCTATCATGAAAAAAAAATGGGGCAGAAAAAAGTACAAAATGTACAGTTTTGAGAGAAAAGAACACCAGGAAGTTTATTGTTACAGCCAAAAACACACTCAGGAAGAATGGCTGTAACTGTTAGGAGGTTCAGAGCTTTAAGGAGAGGCTGCTCTGTGCCCGAACAAATGAAGGGCTTCCTCAGGGCAAAACCATACACAGCAAGTTTCCAATTTGTAACACAGAACTCCTATGCAGCAACAAGAATAAAAGCTTCTGCTGCCAGCCGTGGTGGTGGCACACGCCTTTAATCCCAGTACCCAGAAGGCAAAGGCAGGCGGATTTCTGAGTTCAAGGCCAGCCTGGTCTACAAAAAAAAAAAAAAAAAAAAAAAAAAGCTGCTAACGTGAATCAAGAAAGCAAGGATCCATTGCAAGCAGGCAGCCAAAGTTGGCAATGTCTGTTATCCATGTGGTGCTGACTTAAGAGACGTAAGCCATTTATATGTTCAGCATATATAACCTGCCTTTTGATTTTATAGGGAGTATAATTAAGAGATTGCCTTGAGTCTCAGAAGAGACTTTGGACTTTTAAATAGAAAATTGTCAAAGACTACAGAAGACTTTTGAAGTTAAAATAAATAGTCTACATTACGATATGGCCTCAAACCTATTGGGGCCAGGGAGTGGGATACTATAGTTTAAATGAGAAATGTTTCTCATGGTCTCCTATTTGAACCCTTCCTGTCCAGGAAGTAGCCTTGTTAATGGAGGTAGGTATGTCACTGGGAGGCTGACTGTACGAGTTCACAGCTTTGCCCTGCTCCCTGCTTGCTCTGGCTGTTTCATGTTTACAGTTAAAGATGTCACCTCTCAGTTTCCTGCCAGCTGCCTGCTGCCATTTTGTTCTCACCATCATGGATTCTAACCCTCTAGCCCCAGAAGCTATAATACTTTCATCAGTAGATTTCCATAGTCATGATATTTTATCTCAGCAACAGAGTAGTAGCTACTACTACACATGGTACTGGGCTATATCTAACATCCATCCATCCATCCATCCAAATATGAAAACTATAGCTGTTGGTGTAGCAGTTAAGAATGCACCCTGAGTTCTGGGTTCAAGTCCTAGTAACAAAAATGAACACATATAGTAAAAAATATAAGGGCCAGTGGTGGCACATAGCTGTAATCACATGAGAATGAGGCTGATATGGGGAAAAGCTGGCCATAGGTTCACAAGTTGCTGAAACCACAGAGGTTTCGATACTATTCTATTTGTACATAGTCAAAATCCTGACACTAAAAAAATAAAAACTATGTGCTTAGCCAACAGTTTAAATATTCAGAGAGTAGATAAGCATTTCTGGCAGTTTGATTCTACAGAACCTGAGATTAGATGGTCGATCAGGAAAAGCAATATAGAAAATTAAGTAGGATCACTGCTATCAACACAGATATTACTCAATTTAACACAACAGTTCTAGGACAAAAACTGTGCCCACTGTACAGATCTAGAGACTAAGGACTCAGACCGTGTGCCCATAGTCACAGGGAGAAAAGTCAGAGAGTAAGTCTTCGGTTTCTTGGGCTTTCAAGTCTACCCTGTCTTCCTGCAACACTGAAGCCATGAGAACCAGTCGCAGGTGACAACAAACACACAGGACAAACAAAGACCTTACCTTCTCGGACCCCTTCTGTCAGGAAAGTACCGTAGAATAGCTGCACCATGGGATTCTCAGATTTATTCCTGAGATGGCTGCTATTTTAAAAGAGACGAGACAGTTCTGTCAGTCAAATCAAATACATGCCCATAAAACCCAAGCAGCATTCAGAAAGAACTGAGAAACCCATTTATTCTCATCACCACACTGTCACATGGTAGGTATCTGAGTTTCTAAGGAAGCAAAGATGTAGTTCAGCTCAGACCTGACTGACAGGAAGATGCCTGGCACTGTGTTGGGGAGGCAATGTGTGAACCCTGACCTTGGGGTCACACTTGGTGACAAATGTGTGTATATACATTTGCTATATAGACAGTCTGCCAGATTACATGTATGTATATACATACATGTATGTATATACAAGGTAGAGAACAGCACAGTAGTGAAAAATGGACCCCCCCCCAGAGTTTTACAAGTAAATGCTTACAAATTTCCTCAATAGCAAGCAAATGTTCGTTTCCTAAAGCTCACCTTACACTGTAGTTAAGTGTTTTAAGTTCCCTCGTCTTACATTGTAGTTATGTGTTTAAGTTCCCAGTTGCAAAACTATTTCATGGTACTACTTTATTCTCCAACTTCAGACTTAAAACTATTTAGAAAAGCGGGTTCTTGGCAGCCATACACAGATGACACAGGTCCTGTGTCCATGGCTAGGATGACTGACCCACATGCTCAGTGAATGCTAAGCAGATGTCACAGGTGAGTGACAGTAAATATAATGGTTCCATACCATACACCATGTCCACATTTAGGAGCCCTTTACCCACTTTTAATTACATCTTACAACCAGGCAGTTCAGGTTCAGAGAAACAAAGGTCGAGGGGACAGTCTAGATCTCTAGAGGAAAAGCCAAAACAGGGCTCAGTGGCCACCAAGAGGTTTGGCAAACACTGGCAGTTTCTACTTTAGAAGAGTGATTTCGCCCACCAGTGTTCTCGGCGGCCACTATGAGTCGGGAGGACGTGCAGACAAACCCTCAGCACTCACTTAACATCAACAGCAAGCTGGAACGCATCCTCCAGCCAGTCCAGGAGCTTGTGTGTGAATTCACTCACATCTTGCTACAAGAGAGGCACAAATTGCAGTAAGTTAGATACAATACTGTACTTAAGGAAACAAAGGTCTGCTTTTAAAGTCCACAAATAAATATGCTACTCCTATGACATAATCTCCCTTTTAAGAGGCAAACTTGCAAGACATAGGAACAGGGAGCTCAATGACATTGGTGTGATGTGACTAAGCTAGGCCAGGAAGGAAGTGGAACTCTACAGGGTTGGCCACATCTGTGTGTTACAAAAACAAAACAAAACAAAACAAACAAATCAAAGAAATTTCTAATTAGACATTTTTGAAAAGGTGTCTTAAAAGGAACAGAGTCCACTAGGGTACTGTGAGAAGTGACAGAGAAAGGCAATTTTTTTACAAACTGTTTTGAGAATGCTAGTTAGCTATGTAGCCATGTAATAGTGTGGGTTTCACACTGTGAAGGCCAAAGCTGGTGCAACAGCAACAGCTCTGAGTTCAGTAGCAGGTGGAGAAGGAAGGGGAAGATTCCACGACTAAAAGAGAAAAGCTGCCGAACTCAGCTCCAGCAGGGTGGGAAAGAGGATTTTTATCTATCCCAGAATGACGTTACAGCCTGCAATCCCAGATTCAGGAGGCTGAGGCTGGAAGACCTGGTGTTCAACAATCACCTGGGTTCAATACTGAGACGTGCCTTAAAATCCAAACCAAATCAAGATTTCTACCTGGGCCATCAGACACACGACTTGACTCTTCTCAATTATCCTTCAGTATGGCTCACTGGGTTTACTTTTCAAATTTGTTCCTGCTTCAAAAACCTCTGCTGGGATTAAGGCGAGAGCCATCCTCCCCACTTATGCTCTTCCTCTGACTTCTGCCTCCTTCAGTGCCAGTGCCCCATGCACCTCTCTCTCCCTTGTGCACACAGACTGCCAGTGCCCTGTGCACCTCTCACCCATGCACAAACATACCTGCTCTTTAACTACACCTTCTGAGAGTGAAATAAAGGGCAGATAAAGGCAGTCATCTTGCCTTTGTTCAGAGCTTGTCATACAGTAACAATTCAAATAGTGGTACCTCACTAGCAAAGAGTGGCTCAGACACTGGCCTTTGAAATATGATAAGGGAACAAAGTACCTGCTGCTCCTCGGATGATCGGAAGGCTCCCTTCAGTAGATCCAGGGCTGCAGAAGGGTCTACAAATTTTCGATTTGATCCCAACAACAGAGCAAATAAATACTGAAGCTCTTGCATAAACATGATATTTCTTTTTTCCTAGAGAAAACAAGCCAAGATCTTATTTGAAAAGCTTGAAGGAATGAAGAAAATATTATCAACAATCACTAGTTCACAGTTACCAAGTTCTAGACCAGTGAGACTAACAGAGGGACCAGATGAGAACAGCAGGGGTAACCCTAGAACACAGGGAGCTGTGAAGCAGTCAGGGGACATGCTGAGGACAAGACACAATGTTCTGGAGTTCCTTGCAGCTGCCCACCAACCTAAGAGGATGCACTGTGGCATAGTGCCATGCAAGGGCAAGACGGATGCAGTCCAAGAAGCGCCTGGCTCTGCCTCAGCTCTCTGCTCTGCATCCCTTGACCTCGGCAGCCAAAAGCAGGAGAGAGACAGCACCCGGAGAACAGGCTCTGAGTGTCACCAACAGTGCAGCACTGAGGTTAAATAAAACAGTACCCCACTGCTCTTCCTCAGCACTGTCTCTTAAGTTTATTCCTACTTAACTGTATCTTTGCAAACCCTCACTTCTTATCCAAAGGAGGGAGAAGAGTGACTTAGCCAAGGACTATCACAGTTCCCACACTCGGCCCAGCAACACAGAGACTGCCTCAGTGCCAACTTACAGTGTGACTTCGACAGTTTTCAAGGATGTTCTGTGGCAGGCTATAACTGAGAACAAGTCTTCGAAATTCAGGCAACTGAAAGAGAGACTGAAAGAAAGAAATTTATTCTCAACTACTTTCAACTGTTGAGGCCTGCTCCTTTGATTGTAACTGTAGCCATTTTGTATTCAGTCTCCATTTTGCACCTAAGGTGGAACTTAGTACAGGTCCTCAGCCTCTGCTTCCCAGAAGGAACTATCCATAGCTGACACCACGAACTTCTCCTAAAAGGCCAAAGCACTATGGTTGTATTACTTATGCTGCTAGCTCAGTCCTCTGAAACTCCCCTGTTCACCACCCAGCAACCAGCCCTCTTACCTCACTTAGGACCAATCAGCTTAAAAGTCAGCCGAAATGTACAACTGCCTCCACCCTCGCCTGACAGTTCGTATGGTTTGTGTGACGTCTCCTGAACTCCAACAAAAACAATTGCAGTTTTGTTTTTTAAATTATCTAACAGGGTCTTACTAGATAATTTAGGTTGGCCTTGTACTCCTTATGTAGCCAAGGCTGGCCTTAAATTCCTGATCCTCCTGCCTCAGACTCCCGACTGCTAGGATTACAGGCATGTTTAATTACAGGTGCAGTATTTCAAAGCCATGCGTGGTAGCTTGGAGTGATCCCAATACTCAGGAAGCTGAAGCTGAAGGAGTACAGTGACTGCAAGGCCATCCTGGGATCCAGTGAGGTTCAGGTCCATCACTACACTGTGAAACCCTATCTCTCTCATCATTACCTTAAAAGCATCTATACTGTCAACCTACCAATTCTACTATTATAAGGAAATGATTGGAGAGATGGCTCAGCGGTTAAGAGCACTGACTGCTCTTGCAGAGGTCCTGAGTTCAACTACCAGCAACTACACGTGGCTCAGAGCCATCTGTAATGGGATCTGATGCCTTCTCTTCTGGTGTATCAGAACACTGTACTCATAAAATAAATCAAGAAAGAAAGAAAGAAAGCCCCTGTTTAACATCTCTCACAGCAGTCAAGGTTGAGGGCATTCTGACTCTAGTGCCTGCCTGTCTGTACACACTAGAGAGCTGCAGCCTTGGACTAGCTCGCTGGCAGTCCTACTTTCCAGTTTTTTTATGACCAGTCTCACAGACCGTGGCTGATGTGGAATGCACCACAAAGCCCAGGCTGTACCTGTAGCAACCCCCTTGCCCTTGCCTCACGTGTCTTTGCTCCCGCTACACTCACTGTGCTTTAATTGTGTGCTCACTGAGGGGTTGGGAAGGCAGCACACACACATTAGGTCATCTGTATGGAAGCCTGAAGGAGTCAGTCCTCCCTTCACGCCTCTGCTTAAAAGCTACCAGCCAAGCCACCGCAGACCACCCTACAGCAGCAGCACCCCAGCTGAGTCATCACGCTGTGACAGAACACCATGACCGAAGGGCAAGATGGGGAGGAAAGGGTTTATTCAGCCCACACTTTCACAGCACTGTTGATGGACAGAAGGAGGCAGGTCAGAAACTCAAGCAAGGCAGCAACCTGGAGGGTGGAGCTGATGCAGAGGCCATGGAGGAGCAGTGCTTCCTGGCTTGCTCCCCACTACTTCATCAGCCTACTTTTTTATAGGACCCAGAACCACTAGCTCAGCGACTGCACCACCCACAAGAACTGGGCCCTCCCGCATTGTTGACTAGTAGAGAGAATGCCTTACAGCTGGATCTCATGGAAAAACTTCCTCAACTGTGGCTCCTTCCTCTCTAACGACTCTAGCTGTGTCAAGTTGACACAAAATCAGCCAGTACACCCTCCTTCACAATGCATTTGTGGCATTTATTCAACCTCATTCTGTTAGCCAAACTCCAGTAGAGTACGGGCTTTGTTTTAGCCACTGCTCTTTCCCAGGTCCTAATCAGGGCCAGGCATATAGTAAGTATTCTGACTTGAGCGGCTAGGTGATGCCACAGAACCACAGCACAGACAAGCCTGCAGGCAGGGAGAGGGAAGAACACACGAAGCTGATGGTGCTGAGGGAACGTTTTCCTTAAGTGTGTGACAGCTAGTCTTATGTCTACTTGACACACAAACTACATCAATCTAAGAGGAAGGAACTTCAGTTGAGACAATGCCTCCCTCCATAACACCCAGCTGTTAGTGAGCAATGGGGGAGGCCCAGGCCACTGTGAGTGGGGCCATCTCTGGGCGGGTGGACTGGGCTCTTATAAGAAAGCAGGCTGAGCAAGCCAAGCAGAGCAAGCCAGTAAGCAGCGCCCCTCTACAGCCTCTGCCTCAGCTCCTGCCTCCAGGTTCCAGGCCTATTTAAGTTCCTGTCCTGACTTTCATCCATAATGAACAGTGATAAAAGTGTGAGCCAAATCGTTTCCTTCCTGTGTTGGTTTGAAAAGGAATGGCCCTCAAAGACTCATGTATGGCCTTGTTGGAGGAAGTGTTACTGTGTAGGCAGGGTCTGAGGTCTTATATGCTCAAGCTAAAGCCCAGCGTGGCAGTCTCCCTCTGCTGCCTGCAGTTCAAGATGTAGAACGCTCAGCTAGCTACCTCTCCAGCACCATGTCTACCTTTGTGCCACCATGCTTTCCTCTATGATTACAGACTGAACCTCTAAACTGTGAGCCAGCCTCGATTAAATGTTTCCCTTTATGAGAGTTGCCGTGAGCATGGTGTCTCTTCACAGCAATGAAACCCTAACTAAGACACTCCCCCACTTGCTTTTTGGTCATGTGTTTTTCTATACAATAGAAACCCTAAGATAAGTTGTTCCAGGAGTAGGGGACTGCTGTGGCAGACCAGACTATGTTGTTTGGGGAGGACTGTGGAAGGGCTTCGGAACTTTGGGCTAGAAGAGCCACTGAGTGTTGAGAGTTCAGTGGGCTGTTCTGTAGGAGCTTGGAAGAATGCTGAGAGCAGTCCGGACGATGGATGCCAGACTCATGACTTTTCAGAGGGAAGCAAAGACTCTACTGGGCTTTTGTGGGAAGATTCTGTGGTTCTGGCTAGCTGGGGCCGAAGAACAGCTGTGATTAACAAGATATTGGTACTACTAACGGGAAACCTCTGCTGTGCCGGGACAAATGATGCTGGTCAGCTGGAGCTGTGAGCAGCCAGACTTGGTGCCACGGAAGGGTAGCCCAGGTGGTAGTGGTTTTGAAGGCACGACAGGGTCATGGACAGTGGCTTGGCATGTGAGAAGCCAGCAGAGGCCACACAAGAGGATACAGCCTCGTTAGCAGTAGAAGCCCCAGAACTGAAGGGGTCATGGAGAAAGGTGAGGCTTTGCACCATGAAGAGAGTCTAGGAGAAGCTTTTGGTGAAAGTGCAGCCAGTTGCAGTAGCCCCCAGCAGCCACAATTGCTCACAACTGCTGAACCATCTCTCCAGCTCCAGGAAATAGTTAATAGCCACTTCTCTCTAATGAAACCCACCCACCTGCCTGGCTTTACTTAGAACCTGAAAGTATTCTTTTCTGAACTAGAAATACATTCAGTTAATGCCTATATAATGTTGTAAACATAGGTATTTGAACTTAGCACATCTATAGCCTATTGGCAACTTCTACCACAAATTATCCCTCCCGTGTCAAACGGCAGTAAGCTACGAGCTACCTGTTTACTCCTCAAGACCTATAGATTTCACAGCCCTCCTCCCACAAGAGTGTTTTCACAGGACTGGGAATGTGACTCAGTGATAGCGTGTTTGGAGTAGATGAATATGTATGTGTGTGTACATATATGTAATTCATGCACATAGCTAGCATGGTGGTATATGCCTAAAACCCTAGCACTTGGGAGGTACAAGCAAAGGGATCACAAGTTTGAGGCCAGTCTAGGCTACATAATGAAAGTATTTTTACAGTCTTCTTTCCAGGATGCCCATCTGCCATGCTTCTACCCCAGACTACCCTGAATGGTATTCATTAACTGCTGACCCCGAACACTTAATGTATTTATATTTTAGTACTGTGCAGTTTAGACATCACAAATTCTTAGTCCAAACACACCAAAGTAACTACAACACAACAGCACTACAACAAAGACTACCTACCCAGTTCACCCAATTGATTCAACTTATACTTCACATGTTTCATTTTAGCAAACTATGAAATTATATCCAGAAGAGAACGGTTGTCTGTTAAAAACACCATACCTGAATAACAGCGCTGAACCAACACGTGTTGCCAACATTTTTCAGCCCAACTGGCCAACCATCCATTCTTCTCCAATTATTGGGATTGTGGTTTTCTCCCCAAACTTCACAGCGTTTTCTCTTTGAGCGTTTAGTTTCTGCAGAATTAGCCTCATGCGCTCTGTAGCATACCAATACCACATATCAAAAGAAAAAGGAGGAGGAGGAGGAGGAGGAGGAGGAGGAGGAGAAGGAGAAGGAGAAGGAGAAGGAGAAGGAGAAGGAGAAGAAGAGTTAAAGGAATGATTTACTATACAGACCGTGCTGGTAATTTTGAACAGATGATTCTAATATCAGGATAACCATCCACTGGACAATCAGTGTCTATAGAATAGCTCTATAGTTCTAAGTAAGTGAAAGGGAGATTTAATTACAAATTTAAGCCCTTCCACCAGAAACTATTACTTGTAAGACTCATAGTAAAAATGAGTTGAGTTCCAGGCTATTCACTCCTACCACATTAAAGGTTTACACTCAACCATGATGCCCTACCGAAGGGCTTGTACTTATCAGATATGTAGGGTCATTATTGGTTTTCCTTAGTAACTGGGAACACAACTTTGTAAACCTCTACTCAAAGACTACAGACCAGGTTAAGAGCCTCCATGTCCTTCCCTTTTCAAAGTGAACCAAGAGCCAGTGTTGGCACACACCGGGGATCCCAGCACTCTAGAGAGCGAGGGAGAAGGGTCACAGATTTCAGGCTACTCTGAGATACCCTGCATCCCCCCAAAAATAGAAAATGAGGGGGGAAAAAGAGGGAGGGGGAGGGGAAAGGGAACTGAATTGCTCCTTAAAGAAACTATCTTGGAGCAATGAAGAAACCTGAGTAGCTTTCCCAGAATACAATATGACAAAGCAACCATGAGGAACAAAGATCACAAATTAAAGCAACAACCTATTAAGATCTCTGTTGTCAGCCTGAATGTTAGGAGACTCCAGAAGACTCAAGGCAATGGCTGCCTGCAGGTCATCTTTGTTGTCGTGAGTGAGGTCTATCACTTCTGTGAGGAAGCAGAGATTGGTTCCATTAGTTCATGTCAGGAAGTAAGAAAGGCAAAGCACTTCCAACCAAATGTATCCCTAACTCTCACCAACAACTCCTCTGCACACATCTTGTTAACTGTCTCTAAGTCAAATCAACAATATAGCTAGCTGTACTGCAACCCTATCCCAACAGTTCCCAAGTAAGTGACTGAAACAATCCACCAGGGCTGGGGTAGGATCAGTGCACAGAACACTTGCTGCTTAAGCATAAAGACCTGAGTTCAGGTTCCAGCATCCATGTAAAAAAGACAGGCACAGTAAGTACATGCCTATATTCTCAGTCCTGGGGGAGAACGAAGATTCCATGGACTTGGTAGCCTGGCTGCTTAGCCAACTAGTAAGCCCCAGGTTCAGTGAACAGTCCCGTCTCAAAAAAGAAAAGAAAAAAAAAGGTAGAGCGGCTGGAGAGATAACTAAGCAATTAACAGCACCTACATGGTGGCTTACAACCAATCATAACTCAAGTCCCAGGGGGTCCAACACCCTTTTTTGGCCTCTTGAGGAGCACTAGGCAGCACTCAATGAACTGACATACACATATGCAAAACACTTATATACATAAAAATAACCAGAACTTTAAAAATAAATGAGATAAACAGAGACACCTGAAACAAAACGCTGACCTACATACATGCAATAAATAAAATAGATTAATATCCCATAAAAATCAAAACCATACTTCATGCCGGGCGTGGTTGCGCACACCTTTAATCCCAGCACTTGGGAGGCAGAGGCAGGTGGATCTCCGAGTTCGAGGCCAGCCTGGTCTACAGAGTGAGTTCCAGGACAGCCAGGGCTACACAGAGAAACCCTGTCTCGA